>NC_139627.1:49254676-49264676 GCF_964638095.1 Poromitra crassiceps | reverse complement strand
ATGAACTCCCTATAAGGTGAATTACGTCCATCATCAAGTTCATCACGTTACAGCTCAAGTTACAGGGGCTGCAAGCCGATCTGTTTCCACTCCCCTGCCGCCAGAACATCTAACCTGGCAGGGCGACAGGTTAGCACAACATCTGTCCTCCAATAAACAAGCTGCTTGTGAGTCCATGTTTACTTCTGTTTACAAGCCCTTTGGGCAGCGTGAACCTAAGCAAACCAAATAGAAAAATGCAAGTGCGAAGACTAGGTTTCGGACCAAAGAAGGTGTGAGTGCACCCTTCGTCACCAGCCGACCCTCCACCCCTACGTCCATCCACCCCCAGTGGTTCATACTGGACTGTCTGGTCTCCACCCCTACCTCCATCCAGCCACAGTGGTTCATACTGGACTGTCTGGTCTCCACCCCTACCTCCATCCAGCCCCAGTGGTTCATACTGGACTGTCTGGTCTCCACCCCTACCTCCATCCAGCCCCAGTGGTTCATACTGAACTGTCTGCCCTCCACCCCTACCTCCATCCAGCCACAGTGGTTCATGCTGGACTGCCTGCCCTCCACCCCTACCTCCATCCAGCCCCAGTGGTTCATGCTGGACTGCCTGCCCTCCACCCCTACCTCCATCCAGCCCCAGTGGTTCATACTGAACTGTCTGCCCTCCACCCCTACCTCCATCCAGCCCCAGTGGTTCATACTGAACTGTCTGCCCTCCATCCCTACCTCCATCCAGCCCCAGTGGTTCATGCTGGACTGCCTGCCCTCCACCCCTACCTCCATCCCCCAGTGGTTCATGCTGGACTGCCTGCCCTCCACCCCTACCTCCATCCAGCCCCAGTGGTTCATGCTGGACTGCCTGGTCTCCACCCCTACGTTCATCCACCCCCAGTGGTTCATACTAGACTGTCTGGTCTCATCCCCAGTGGTTCATACAGGACTGTCTGGTCTCATCCCCAGTGGTTCATACAGGACTGTCTGGTCTCATCCCCAGTGGTTCATACTGGACTGTCTGGTCTCATCCCCAGTGGTTCATACTGGACTGTCTGGTCTCATCCCCAGTGGTTCATACTGGACTGTCTGGTCTCATCCCCAGTGGTTCATACTGGACTGTCTGGTCTCATCCCCAGTGGTTCATACTGGACTGTCTGGTCTCATCCCCAGTGGTTCATACTGGACTGTCTGGTCTCATCCCCAGTGGTTCATACTGGACTGTCTGTGGCAATTTCACAGCCAGCGTCGCGGCCGCTCTGGCGAGGGGGGGGGGGGGTGTTGTGGGGTGCACCAGCACTATAGCCACCGTGGAGTTCACAAGAAAGAGGGCTTTGTGGCCCCTGAGTGTGCCTTCAGTGCTCTGGGAGTCAGGAGGTCAAGATGGTGGAAGGCGGGGTGAGCGGGTGAGGGGGTGAGGGGGTGAGGGTACCGTGGGGGGTTGGTGGAGGGCAGAGGAGCGGCTGAGTTTGGCGACAAGGCTGCGGTTGTTTTGCCAAGCAGGGGGGAACAACCTCGACATTATGGCATTGTGGACACACACACCACAGACACACACACGCACACACACACACACACACACGCACGCACGCACGCACACACACGCACACACACACACACACGCACACACACCACAGACACACACACACACACACGCACACACACAAACACACACACACGCACACACACACACGCACGCACGCACACACACACACACACGCACGCACGCACGCACACACACACACACACACACACACACACACACACACACACACAGTCCGAGAGAAAACAGAAGATGGATCAGGTAACAACACTGTTAATGCTGTGTTCATAATGCTGCTCATTTGTAAAGGCAAAAGTCAATGTTGGTGCCGCTGTCAATCAAGTCGAAGCTGTCTGTCAGCTAGTAATAATAATAATAATCATATTTAAGCAAGCTGTTGCTGTTTAGGCAAAACTCCTAATACGGGCAACCCCCCCTCTCCCCCCCAGTTCCTTTAAAGGGACAGTTCACCCCCAAATCTAAAATAACCAACATATTTTTCCTCTTACCTGTAGTTAGTGGTATTTGTCCATTTACGACGTAGATGAGTTGCAGAGTTGTGGAGATATCGGCCGTAAGAGGTGTGTGCCTTCTCTCCAATAGAATGGAACTAGCGGGCGTACTGCAGTTTGGCAGAAAGAAAATAGTTCCTACATGAAACTGCTCACAACAAGTTCTGTGGGATTATCTTGACTGAGTCAAGATTTCTGAAAAGACATATTGCTGTTGAGGTTTTCAATATTTCACCCCCCCCCCCCCCCAGAGCCGTGTATATAGAAAAGTCGCAACATCTCCATTCACTCCAATGGACCAGTTTTTTACTCTCAAGAGTTCCAGGAAGTAAAGTCCTGGATTAAGCAGCGCTGTTGAGTTGCACCAAAATGGACAGTTTGTGTGTACTTTGAAATATATATATATGTATTTTTTTTTATCAAATTGTACATCATCAGCTTTATTTTAGCATTCAAACTTGCTCTGCCCCCCCCGAACCCCCCCCCGCCCCAAGCCCCCCCCCCCTCCCCCCCCCCCCCCCCCCCCCGTTTGCTTTGAGCACCACATGCTGTCATCCAGTTCCATTGTATTGGAGAGAAGCAGTCCGATATCTCCAAAACTCGCCAACTCACACCAAAACCCTATGAAATGGATAAATAGCACCACAGGTCAAATATGTATTTTTGATTTTCGGGTGAATTATTGTCCCTTTAAGAGTCCAGGCAGATTTGTAATTACTGACCACAAGGTTTAATCCCACGCTGAGAAATCAATAACACAGCCCCTCCCCCACTATTATCCTGGTCGATGGATAATCCCTTACAAGTCCCGGTAACTACAGTATGTGCCGTTGCAAGGTGGGGCAACATGTGCTGACCTATATGTATTGTTATTTTTTCCCTTTCTCTCTTCAGCCAACAGAACGGCGAAAATGAGGAAACGACGTGCGCGGGGATACCGAGCGCAGACCGCTAAGGTTAAGATCGGCTAAGGTAAGATCGGATTAATGAACTTTCTGCTCGTTAGTGTTCACAAAATATGCTTTCAAGTTGCAAAGCCTTTTTTTCCTCCTCCATAATCCCCCTGTGAGCGAGGGGCTCGCGGGGGCCTCGGTGCGCGGCGCTCCACAGCTCAGAATATCACTTTGGGTTAGGGAGAACTAAACAGGGGCCCAAATAAGCCTCCCGTCTTAGGGCCAGCGGCATAAATCCTCAGAATAAGAATGCATCTATATACATGATCTCAAGAAGCCCTAAGTCACGCATTAATAGAAATCCTGTTGTTGTAGTTAAGTCAACTCAGCTTGTTCGCCAATGCTCGGGATCGTCGGTTAAAAAAAAAACAAAAGACCATTGGTGGGGTCAAATAGTATTTAACTCAATGGATTAGATTTTTTTTTTTTTTTTTTTTTTTAGCAAAGTCTATTCTTGGTCACGAGATACCCAGAAATCCAGACGTTCGAAAAAGCTAATGTGTGGAAGTCGGCGGAGGGTACCTGAGTGAAAGATTGAGAGAACTGATCATCACGCGGGTCTATCATCAGAACGTGCAGGAGGCTAACATTCCTCCAGGCTGCTGCTGCTGCGCGGGCGGCTAATGCTATAGCCTCTGACGCGAAGGAATGCCTGGCCCTCTGACGCGAAGGAATGCCTGGCCCCCGGGACCATGGATAGTCATAAATTCATTAGTGAACGCAGGCCGGGCTGAATTGGAAAGAATGAATGTTATTGCGGCGATAAACCAGTTGACCCCGTCAACTGTTTGATAAACCAGTTGACCCCGTCAGCTTGGCAGCTGTCATGACCTCAACCCGCGGCAGTATTGAAACAAGGAGGGCTGAAGGACAATATTTGTTCAAGCTGATAACTAGGGGTTGTAGAGGTTGTGTGCCATGTTTTGTGTTGTTTATAGTGTGCCATGGGGTCGTGCGTGTGTGTGTGTGTGTGTGTGTGTGTGTGTGTGTGTGTGTGTGTGTGCGCGCTTGTATTTATATTTGAAAAAGAGCACGTGCGGCGGTGTGTAGCTAAGTATATCTTGGTAAGATAAGACTGCACGGACCTAAGCATTAAGTGTGTTTGAGTGGAGAATAGAGTGATATAGAGTCTTGTGTGTGTATGAGTTTTTGAGTGCAGATACACACACTTGGGTGCTTCTGCGTGCGCGTGCGCGCGCGCGCGCGTGTGTGTGTGTGTGTGTGTGTGCGTGTGTGTGTGTGTGTGTGTGCGTGTGTGTGTGTGTGTGCGTGCACGTGTGTGTGTGAGTGCTGCCGGCATGCTGCATGGCCGACAGCGGCGGGCGGCTCAGCGTGATTAACATTCCATCCGCGGAGATTTGGCCTGCGTTGTCAAGCATGACAAGACAGCTACACACGGCGCAGACTGTCATCCGTCTATAAGGTCTATAAGTACCCCCCATTCACTTATCGCGTTCAATGTGACATGCAGTCTGTCTGTCTGTCTGTCTGTCTGTCTGTCTGTCACTCTGTAGGCCATCTCTGCGTGGAGTGCACGCACGCACGCACGCACGCACACACACATATACAAACAAGCACAACCGTATATTGATTTGTTGTGATCCTCAGAGGGGAGTTTTGTCGCTCAGCTGCTGACTCATCCATCCAGCTGAGGAAAGTGTCCCTCCCTAAACGTGCTATTTCCCCTGCAGGCAAACACATCTCATTGCACTTGGCAGATCCTAACAGATACGTTTAGGCTAATTACGTTGTTATGTTTGTTGTTATGTTTTTTTGTGTGTGTGTGTGTTTTTTTTTGTACACGTGGCATGTTTTGATCGGTAGCGCATGGAGATTCCGCAGAAACAAATGCACGCACATGCCCCCAGTCAGCGGTGTCTGGTGTCGGCACAAGCAGGCGTTCAGTCGGGCAGGTCTCGTTGCTGTTGGGACATTGCTGCTGACACGTTGCCAACGCTAAAGCTAGCTTGAGAAACAGCAACACTGTGGGGAAACAGTGATGTAACGGGGCTTGTTCGCCCGCACACACCGCAGGAACGCCGTTTGGTTTCCCAACGCGACGCGCACGGATCCATGCAAACTGACACATCTCCAGCGTTTTTTCATTGCACATACACAAACACGCACAAACGCGCACGCACGCGCGCACATACATACACACACACACACACACACACACACACACACGGCCGGCATCACCAGACACCCCACAGCCAAGAGGAATCAAGCTGGTATCTGTGTAGCTCTGTATGTTGGCACTCGCTATGGATGCCAGTGGAGCTGTTAATCATAGTTGTAATTACTGCGCGTCAGCTCAAGACAGACAGTTAGTCTTCGTGACAGACAAGATATGTTTTATGTTTCAACCAGTATGGACGAAGACTGCACTCTGGGTGTGTGTGTGTGTGTGTGTGTGTGTGTGTGTGTGTGTGTGTGTGTGTGTGTGTGTGTGTGTGTGTGTGTGTGTGTGTGTGAGAGAGAGAACCTTTGTTTTAGTACCCAACTATTTCTGCCCCACCTTTTTGCTTAGGTCGCTTTCACATATAAGCAGTGGCGCTGGAAGTACTTTTAGGTAGGGGGTGCTGTAAGGAAGGGACTCTCGGTGCTGCCCGCAAGCGCAGTGCCGAATTTTAAATTAACATTAGGATTATACTGTTGTGATGTCATTATTCAGTATCTTCTCCTTTTCTCACTCACTTTCATGTAAGCTAGCACCTGCTCCCCCTTTAGTCGTTTCACACTACAACAGACAGCAACACAGGCATAAACACTGAACTTATTATTATTATTATGGAAAACCAGATTATGATGAAAATCAAACACTTTTGAAGAGAGAGCGTATGAAATAAGATTAGAGCTGGGCACACACTGTTTTTTTATGCATTTTGTTGGTGGTATAAACACAAGACAGCCAAATCCAACAATTTCAAAAATCCCATCTCTTGCCACCACGGGGTGCTACAGCACCCTCAGCACCCACCTTCCAGCTCCCTTGCATATAAGCTGTTTGGTCCGCTTTAACCAGAGTTCATTTCCTCGGATAGTGTGCTTGGTTTGGGGTGGTGTGAAAGCACTGTTGTGGAACAAACAAGCAAACTCTGGTCCGCTTGAAAACGTGGGTCTCGGTTCGTTTGCAAGTGAACTCTACGCTACAAAGTAAAACCAGAAATCCCAAGACCGCATAAAGGTGGTGTTTCCTTATGGGTTGTGTTTCACGGATTCACTTGTGTTGTTCAGTCAGCCCTCAGCAGGCAAGGCGGCAGAAGAGGAGAGATTTGAGTGACCGTTTCGACCATGTGACATTGTTCAGAAAGTTTGGTGCTTGTGACAAATTGCTGTGTGAAAGAGAACCAGACCAAATGAAAAATGAAACCATGTTGGAACTTCACCCCCCCGAATCACACCGAGTCCACCACCTTATATGTGAAAGCGACCTTAGAAAGAGATCTCGACTCCAACTATTTCTGAAAAGCGCTATATAAATATATATATATATATATTTTTTCCATCTGAAACACAGACAAGAGAGAAACAATGCAATGCAGAGTAAGAATTTATTTTAAAGTTACAAAATATTTAAGAAAACATCTTATTTTACATAAACTGTACAGATGACATTTATTTGACTAAATGATTCTGAAACAGGACCTAAAAATAACTTTCTTATTAAATAGAAAACTGAAAAAAATAGAATTAAAGGTGAAAAATGAAGTGTTCCACTTGCGTATTTGTACAAAAACAGAGAAAGAAAACAGAACTAGGGAATGGAATCATGAGTCGTACCCTGATACAGTGGTAGGCCTTTTGCAAAAATGATCAGAACAGTATTGTACACACAGTAACGTGATGGCCTCGCCATCTTAGTATAATAGCTAAAATATTGGCCTCTTTGGTTCCATTAATTAGGTAAAATACACTTGAAACAAAATTCAATTTTTACTTCTATAAAAATAACTTTTCAATGGCAGTTTTTGTTTCACTAATCCCGCAACTTTTCAGTGCAAACATCACAACGATCCTTCGCTTTGGAAAGGAAGCGAAAGATCACATTTTCAAGTATTGATAAAGAGTCGAGGACTAAAGAGAGAAAGGGATAGAGAGAGAGAGAGAGAGAGAGAGAGAGAGAGAGGGAGATAGAAAAAGAATGAGAGAGAGAAAGGGATAGAGAGAGCGAGAGAGAGAGAGAGAAAGAGAGAGAGAGAGAATTCAGTCTGATAGAGCATGTAGAGTATGGGTATAGGTTACTATACATTGCATAGCTCATGTGGCACTTATTTAGCGATAGGACAGGACACTCAGTACCCCTCGGGAGGCATTTATTATGCAAGTGCTATTCAGGGTGTGCATTTCAACGCACTGTGGCGACCAGCAGGGGGCCGAAAACAAGAGTCTACCCCCGTCCTCGGGCAAGTAGGGAGCAGCCTTGAGAAGGGGGTGGGGGGGGGGGGGTGGGGGCAGTTCTCTCTCTGTTGTCCCCAGGGTTAAGTGAAGTGCACAAGTGAAGTGCACTTAGGAAGGTCCATCTTCACCTGGTTGTCGTGGTAACGGTAACAGGGCCGGCGGCGGCGCTGTCGACACAGGCAGGGGGCGTGGAGGCGTGGAGGCCCATGGTTGCTGAACTGCTTTGCACCGTGGAAGGTATAATCCTATCTGTGATCTGATCCCACCAGAGAGGGGACGCTCACAGACAGGGTCCGTGATCTGATCGCACCAGAGGGGGGGACGCTCACAGACAGGGTCCGTGATCTGATCGCACCAGAGGGGGGACGCTCACAGACAGGGTCTGTGGGGACAGTCAGGAAGTGCTGGTGTTCTGAATTGTATAAGCTGATGAATTGTCAGTGCTTAAAAAAAAATCTGCCTTGTGCTAAAGTACTTAAGAGGGGTTGGTTGGAGGAGCAGGGGGGGGGCGGGAGTGTGGGGGTGAAGCCAATAATGTCATTGGCCGATCCTGTCACTTTCCTTAAGCGCTTTTAATCTTCATTCAAGAGGAGAGATGATGGTGCCATTATTTTTCGACTAGAAATGGCAGAAACTAGAGCAAAGTATCATTTTGGTGATAACTATTCCCTTCTCTTTCCCATAGCTCCTGGCCAGTTCACTTTCATCATATGGAATGGACAAAACTGGAGGAGAGCAAGCAGGTCGCTCAGTCTGATAAATACACACACACACACGCACACACATACGTACACACACGCACACGTACACACACACACACGCACACACACACACATACACAACACTGATGCATGCGTTTTGCTGGATTGTACCTGTTGGTGCGGTCCTGTCACATAAGTATAGATATATTGTATATGTGTACCGAACAAAAACGCCCGTTTGTACAAAAGACCTTTTTGACAGTTCCGAGTTCGAGCGGCGGACGCGTGCTGCCGCACGCGCCCTCAGGCACAGCCGCACTCCTCCACGATCATGTTGGGCACGTCCCGCTTCACGATGTTGTACTCGTCGTCAAAGTACAGCATGGACATGGTGCTGAGCTTGGTGGGGATGCAGCACGAGTTGACCGAGCCGGGACTCATCCCCCTCATGCGGTACTGATTGACCACCGCCGTGTGGAAGGAGGACGCCGACCCCGGCACGCCCGCCATGTAGGCGGGGCAGCTGCCCTCGCAGTAGTTGCCGTAGTAGCCGGCCGGCGCGATGATCCAGTCGTTCCAGCCGATGAGGCGGAAGTCGATGTAGAACTGCTGGCGGCAGCACAGGCCGCCGCTGCTGCCGTCGCACTCCAGCCCGCGCTTGCGGATGCGGTGCTTGCCCTCCGCCTGCCGCGCGCGCACCACCAGGAAGGGCCGGTGGGACGGCTCGCCCGGGTCCACCAGCACCGTGGCCACGCCGGCCGCCTCGCAGCCGTCGCAGCGCACCTCCAGGTCCTGCCGCCGGCTGCCTTTGCCGAACACGGCGCGCACCGCCTCGGACAGGCCGAAGGTGTGCCAGCCGCTGCGTTTCAGGTCCACCCGCTTCTCCACCAGCGCCCAGCGGCCCGCGCCCAAACCCCCCCCCGCCCCCGCCGCCTCCCGGGCCGCCCTCCGCTCCGCCGGGCCCCGCCTCCTGGTAGTGGATCTTCACCGTCACCTTCCGTCGCAGGCCTTTCTCCGGGCCGGGCAGCACGCGCAGGTACAGCCACAGGTTGGCCTGGGACACGTACAGGTTCTGGTTGCCCTCGTTGGAGATGAGGAAGTACAGGCTGGACTTGGATGAGATTTGCTCATCTGATGGGGAGAAGGGAGAGAAAAAACGCAGAGAGAGGAAAGGTTTAGTTTTTGCGGTGCCGTAATCCAGCCCGTTTACAGAGTGTGAAGTGAGCAGAACACAAGTGACATTTACAAGATGAGAGCTGATTTATGTTTTTCCAACAGGTGAAGCACTCCTCTTGAGGCCAGAATGGATGCCAGCTGAATAGATGCCAGGTCGCTATTCTGGAGAGTTAGTTTCCAGAGACGTGGGACAACGCTTCTCTCTCTCTCTCTCTCTCTCTCTCCCTCACACACACACAAACACACACACACACACACACACGCACACGCACACGCACACGAGCGTGCACACACACACACACACACACACACACACACACACACACACACGCACACACACACACGCACACGCACGCACACACACGCACACACACACACACACGCACACGCACACACACACACACACGCACACGAGCGTACACACACACACGCACCCGCGCGTACACACACACGCGCACAGCGCGTACACACACACACACACACACACACGCACACGCACACGAGCGTGCACACACACACACACACACACACACGCACACACACACACGCACACGCACGCACACACACGCACACACACACACACACACACACGCACACACACACACACACACGCACACGAGCGTACACACACACACACGCGCGCGCGTACACACACAGGGAAGCGCACACACATGTCATGTGTGTGCATGCATGCTGACAAACACAAAGGCTGCCCCAAGAAGGGAG
>NC_139627.1:49251536-49254476 GCF_964638095.1 Poromitra crassiceps | reverse complement strand
CGCACGCACACACACACGCACACACACACAGTTACACACGCACGCACACACAGTTACACACGCACACACACACGCACACGCACACAGTTACACACACGCACGCACACACACACACACACACACACGCACACGTACACATTTGCATCCATCCATAACCACACGCCCATCCCCACGGTAACCAATACATCAAATAGCAGCCTTCTCAATAGCAGAGCCTCTGGGGTAAAGTATCAAGTGCGCAGAGAGCAGATATTGAAATCCATCTGATGCGAACAACATAAAGGCATCAGTTGAATAGCAGTTTTTCTGCCTGGGACTGCTGTCAAGGCCCCCGGGGCTACAAGTACCTAGGCTCACCACCGTGCCTGTGTGCTTGCCTCGACAGCTCAGGACTACAAGAAAGAGGGGGGAGGGGGGGGGGGGAGTGAGATGACACTCTGGCGTGCTCGGGGGTGACAGCCCGTTGAGCTGACAGGGAGAGAAAACTGGGCATGAGGTTCACGATGAAACTGAACTCTCTACTGTTGTTTTGATCGGTAAAGCCCCTCTGCCTCTCTGTAAGCGTCCTGATTGGCCGTTTTGTTCCCATCCAAGACGTCCGTCTCGCCAAATCGTGTAGGCGACAGTTACGACGCTAATTGAGTTCATACGCAATTGATTCTGGGATTTGACAGTTTTGGCATTTCAACATCGCGGGTAATTAT
The DNA here is from genome assembly GCF_964638095.1 of Poromitra crassiceps. NCBI lineage: Eukaryota > Metazoa > Chordata > Actinopteri > Beryciformes > Melamphaidae > Poromitra > Poromitra crassiceps. Next base: position 49,253,772 of record NC_139627.1, on the reverse strand, counting down.
CGTAACACCGGGGGTGATGCTTTTATAGCTGCCATGACTCTCGTTTTCCCAACAGCAAGACAGTGACATAAGCCCAAAGCTGCACTTGGCCGCTCGCTCATGTTTCTGGCAGCTTTCTAGGAACCGCACCGTAATGGGGAGTGATCACACGTCGTCAACCAGTGGATTCGTCATTTTTACCAATTAACCAATTAATTAATTTACCGATTAACTGCTACTGAATGGAAACAGGAGCAGAGCCACTTAAGCAGCAGATGTAATGAATTATGAATCTACTGTAGTAGTTTGATGCTGTCACATAACAGCGGAACAGAAAGACACGGACAAAATGTAGGGTGAAACTACTACAACAATCAGACTTACTACAGAGCTATAATACAGCTTGAAGTATCTGAGCAAGACAGAAGTGCTGCTGCCGGGTCTTCTCCTACCACCGCGGGGACCTGGGTTCAATTCCCGGCAGCGGCACTTTCCGGCTTGGTCAGACGTTCCTACAGACACAATTTGGCCATGTCTGCGGGTGGGAAGCCGGTGGGGAAGTCTATGTGTCGTGTCCCGGCCACTGCACTACTGCCTCCTCTGGTCGGTCGGGGCGCCTGCACGGGGCAAGGGGAACTGGGTGGGAGAACAGCGGGATCCTCCCCTGCGCTACGTCCTGCCGGTGAAACTCCTCGCTGTCAGGTGAAAAGAAGCGGCTGGCGACTGCACATGTATTGCATAGTCTCTACAACGCTCCCTGGATTTGGCAGAGGGCGTGGAGCAACGACCAGGGCAGCAGGGGGGTTTTGGCCAAGTACAATTGGGAAAACCCAGAAAAAAAATAGATCAAAAAGGAAAGAAACTGTTAGAACGATCAGACTTACTACATACACAGGAGCTATAATACAGTTTTAAGTATATTGACATATAGAAATAAATGTACTGTATGACCCCCACTATACACTATATAGGCCTAATGTATAGGAGCCATCTGTACGGCCTGTAGAATTAGACGTCTCAGTACAATATTGATTGATTTCCTCCAATGGCATTTCTGCATTTCTCAGCAACAGAGATGTCAGATGAGCTGAGATGATCTGTCATAAGCTTTGCTTCCTATAGAGAGACTATACCAACAAGCAGCATGAACTCTTTCCACGGTGCTCTCTGCAGAACAAATTGACGTTTTTGATCCGACGATACAAACAATTTGAAGCTGGCCCCGACACGCCTCGCCTGACCCCGCAGTGGGAAACGCAGAGCTACTGAGGGTAGGCAGGGCAGGACACCTGGGTGGGCTTGTGTTGATAAAGAGCTGTTCCAGCGTGTCCCCACCTGCGCCACCAACGCACCCAGCACGCCGGGGGAAGCGGCCGTGCAGACAGACAGGCAGGCAGGCAGACAGACAGACACAGGCAGACAGACAGACAGACAGACACAGGCAGGCAGACACAGGCAGGCAGGCAAACAGGCAGGCAGACAGACAGACAGACAGACAGACAGACACAGGCAGGCAGACAGACAGACAGGCAGACAGACAGACAGGCAGGCAGGCAGACAGACACAGGCAGGCAGGCAAAGAGGCAGGCAGACAGACAGACAGACACAGGCAGACAGACAGACACAGGCAGGCAGGCAAACAGGCAGGCAGACAGACAGACAGACAGACAGACAGACAGACAGACAGACAGACAGACGGACAGACACAGGCAGACAGACAGACAGACAGACAGACAGACAGACAGACAGACAGACAGACAGACAGACGGACAGACGGACAGACACAGGCAGACAGACAGACAGACAGACAGACAGACAGACAGACAGACAGACAGACAGACAGACAGACACAGGCAGGCAGGCAAACAGGCAGGCAGGCAGGGATGGAGGGAGGGAGTGAGGCAGGTCCAGAGCTCATTACTCAAAGCCACTGTCGACAAGACCACACGCCATGGAGGGGCGCGCGGAGGGCGTGGCGAGGTACAGACTGGAGCGTCTTGCTGCTCGGACATGAGCGCGCACACAGCAGGCATCCCTCAGGCCGCAGGATCAGCGCTCCAGGAATTCCACATAGGGTGAGGAGGTGAGGGAGGGAGAGAGGTGGAGAAGATGGAGTGGAGGGGTGGGGCGGGGTGGTGGTGGTGGGACCATAACAGGCGAGGCCGAGCCGCTGGACTTCTGGCCCGGGAGCGAAGCGGCGCTTCAGTGGAGGCGTTGTGTTTGCGGTTGTGCTTAACGCGGTGCCGCCGGGGGCATT
>NC_139627.1:49239036-49246536 GCF_964638095.1 Poromitra crassiceps | reverse complement strand
TATTGCATGAATAAATATAGTGATATATCCTATAGGTGAGAAAGATTTCATAAAGTCCAATAAGTTCATAATTGCACTATTGTCTGCCACATAGGACAGAAATAATGGAAGTAGAATAAAGTAGGCTTTCAAACAGCAGAATGCCTAAACGGCATGTTGTTGGGAAACAGTAATGTCGGTCAGTGGGGACAAACGAGATGAGGCATTGTAGGGCAGACTGAGTATAGCCTGCTGCATCACTGCCAATTGGTTTTTTCCTACAGTGTCACATGGGGACAACACATGTGGGCAGGTTGGGTCCACTCAACTGGGATAGGAAGGAATACTAAAAAGTAAAGGTAAATTAGAGTGTAATTGAAAATGGCAGTTTATTTCCAGTGTTACCTATCATTTGACGAGACAATTAATTTCCTCAAATGGGCAGATTTAAATCATAGCCTACTTAAAAAAAAAAAAAGTATAACGCAGAGGTGTAGGCTATGGAAACTATAGGGCAAAAATGTTATATGACTTGCATAATTGTGAATTTGCTGTGCTCATGTTGAACACTTGATAATAAAATCAGTTCAAATTTTTAAATAGTAAGGCATAATTTGAAATCGAATGGGAATCACTTGAATCCAGTTATTATTGAATAATAATTATGCAATAAAATAAAAAATAAAATGTTAGATATTTTATTTTAAACTTTTTGAACAACAAGACAAACAAACAGTCTTCTAGTGAGTTTTACATCCAGAGTGTTGACTTCAAGGCCACCTCCTCACACTCTTCACTTAGCCAACCACGAGCCATGTAATGCAGCGCTGTGACATCTTCATCTCCACAGCAGTTATTCTTGAAGCTGTGAATTCACAACTGTATAGCCTAACTGTATAGGAAGACAACCTGTAGTAGAGTTGTGGCGCCATCATGTGGAATTGAGGCTATATTGCCTCAATTCAGCAAACCATGCAGACTCCACACAGAAAGGCCCCTGACAACCCCACCTGGGGCATAGGCACTGACAGTGTTGGGGAGTAGTGAACTACATGTAGTTGAACTACGTAGTTTAACTACCTTTTGCAGTAGCTTGCTGGTAGTTCAACTACATTCATATTTGCGTAGTGAGTCAAGTAGTTAAACTACTTTTTGGTCATTTTCGTGTAAATTAACTACTCAAACTACAAACTACAATTTTGGGCAATAAAATTAAAGGAACACGTATGGCTCCAGGATTTTTACTAAGGGGCGGCTCGGGGGGCGATATTTTTTTTTGGATGATGGCGAAGGCTATGCGAAGGCATAACCCACCCCTCTTTGCCTCTGATTGGCCTAGCGTCAAACTTCCATCCAAACACATTCGCTTGGCTATCCTGCATTACACCTCTCTACAATATATGACTATATTAAAAACATAAACACACTGGCGTGTTTCATGCAGGCTAGCAAGCGTAACTGCTGTCTGTCTGAGTCTGACCCACTGAGTCTGACGGTCTGACCACATAACAATTTCCTGGTTTCAGTTTCACTATTTATATAATTCATGCTAATTTCCAGTTTTGGCGATTAATTAGCTCATTATGGTAATTACTCAAATTGGCCAACATGCAACTCTTAGCAACCAAGGTAGCCTGGCTTTCTTTTGAGTGAGCGACATATAGAGTGAGAGAGCGAGAGAGAACAGTGTTCGGCCAAAATCCCGCTGTAAAATTTTGACCTGTCTGGTTTAAAAAAGTGTTACATTTCAGCTGTCAATCAACATGAAGCTGGTGTGTGTGTGTGTGTGTGTTGGGGGGTCATAAAGTCTCAGAAAGATTTAATGGTAAAAAAATAAATAATAATAAGAGCTCTTCCTTTGTTTTGTTTTTATTTCAGGCAGTTTATGCTTTATTGACAGATGTATTGTGAGAGGGCACAGAGGTGTGGGAGAGAGAGAGAGAGAGAGAGAGAGAGAGAGAGAGAGAGGGGTGGGGGGGGGTGGGGGACGTGCAACAAAAGCCCACAGGCTGGATTTGAAGCAGGTCACTGTGGAGGACTGAGGCTTACATGGTAAATTACACACTCAAATCACACCTTCTGGTCTTAATTAATAATTACTTTATTGAATAGCCAATCAGTATCCTCCAACAACCTGCTAGAGGTTTGAACTAGGGGTGGAGCCGAACCCGGTATTCGGAAAAGCACAAATACGTGGGTTTTTAAAAATGTTATTTATTTCATACAAATATGTATCAAATTATTTGTTTCCTCTGCCTCTGTCTCTGTGTCATGGATGTGTAAGCCTGAGCTCTATGGGTCTGTCTGTGTGGCTGAGTGATGAGTGCAGTTGTCTCTCTTCTGATAGACGAGGGATCAAAACCCACTGTAGGAGCCCTCCTTTGCAGTATAGTTTATTGAAGAAAAGGCTATATTTGAGCTTTTAGTCCATTTAGAAATAGTTAAGTAGGCTCGGTTGGACAGAGCTAATCTCTGAGCGCTTTTGTCTCTTTCCTCTGGCTGTCACCATTCAAAACTGACTGAGACTCGCACCCATGACCTCAAAAGTGATTGAAGCCTCAATAGAGAGCCGCAGGGATGACGTATTTTTGTAGTCAGAACCCGGAAGTCCCGGACTTCCTGGTTCTTCACTGTTTCTGTCTATGGGATTTTTGAATGTTTTTTTGCCGCAACGCTTCAAATAAGGTTTCTGGGCAACGCAAGCTTAATCAAACGCGAACCAGAGTTCAGTCGGATAATCTTCACACATGAGGACCACTTTCATGAGTTTTGTAGCGTAAATGCGAGCCCTAGAAGTAAAAAGCTCGAGCTAAGCTAATCCAGAACTACACACTGTCGCATAGGCTTCCACGTCACGTCAGCACTCAACCTGGACTGTTGTTGATGTGTGCGCTGCTGTGCACTGATTACCCCGGGCTGAACGGGGCTGAACCAGGTGAGGGAAAGAGAATTTCCGTGTTCGTCCTTTGAAGTGATGACGTTATTGACGTATATATCCCCGTCGACTCAACAGTGTAGTCTCATTTAGCCGTTTGCTAGCTAGCCGCCCTTTTAACGGCACGTAAAAGCTTCAAAACTCATAAAAGTGGTCCTCATGTGTGAAGACGATATTACTAAACACTGGTTCGCGTTTGATTAAGCTTGCATTGTCCAGAGACCTTATTAGAAGCATCGCGCCAAAAACCCATTCAAAAATCCCATAGGCGAAAACAGTGAAGAACCAGGAGTGTTAGCATCGATGATTTCCGGACTCGTTCCTGCGGCTCTCTATACTGAAGGGCAGCAAGCTAACCCTCTGTGCCACCAGGACAGACTTCATAAGAGTTGTTTTCACTCTTTCCTCTTGCTGTTGCCATTCAAAAGTGACTGAGGCTTGGGCGGGGAAGGGGGGGGGCTGACAGTCTGTACAAGGTGCTCTGTCAGCCGGTGTGTTTCCAGCCATGTTAAAGGAGAATTTCGTTTTTTTTTACCTGCAGCCCTCTCCTCACATTAATTATGATCTGACGACTCACCCAGTGATCTCCGCAGCATTTTTGTCCGTCCTAGGCGTTGTTTTGAGATCAATACTGTCCAAGCCAGTCCTAGAATGGAGCTCCGTGGGGGCCAAGTGGCAGCGTGCTTTTCCTCCATCTAAATAGACAGTTTTATTCCCGTTTTCGACGCATATCGTCATAAACTGTTCCCTAAGGAACGATCAGACTGCAATTTTTCCCCGGGCTCTTTTCACCGGTAGTTACAAGCATCCCATTTTCGCCTGTTGGGTCAGTGAGACACAACTCTCGTCAGGAAAGTCTCACTGACCCGACAGGCAGAAATGGGATGCCTGGAATGCCTGTAACAACTACCGCTCGGCGCTCTTTACTGCTGTTAAAGAGCCCGGGGGACAATAGCAGTCTGCTGGTTCTTTAGGGATCCGAAAACGGGAATAAAACTGTTTATTTAGATGGAGGAAACGCACACTGCCACTTGGCCCACACGGAGCTCCATTCTAGGACTGGCTTGGACAGTATTGATCTCAAAACAACGCCTAGGACGGACAAAAACGCTGCGAAGATCACTGGGTGAGTCGTCAGATCATAATTAATGTGAGGAGAGGGCTGCAGGTTAAAAAAAACGAAATTCTCCTTTAAAGAGAATGGAGAACGGTTTGAGGAACAACATGTCTCCTCCATCTGGAATCGAATCGACACTCAGCCCGTCATACAGAGACAAAGAAACAGCTGCTCATCCCGCTGAGCTGTTCCTCAGTGCGGGTGCTCATCCCGCTGAGCTGTTCCTCAGTGCGGGTGTTAGCATCTGATTTCTACAAGTCTCCAGCTTGTATTTGTAAACGTTTCTGAAGCCACAGTCTGATGCAAGGATTGAACCAACAACTAGCCCACGTCCTCCAGCAGAGGGCAGGGTGATACGGCCCAAAAATCATATCTCTGTATTTTTAGGCTGAATGATGATAAACAATATAATTTATATCTATATTTTCTATTTTCCATTCTTTTAACCACATGTGAGATATCACAGGTAGGGCTGGGCGATATGGACAAAATCAAATATCACAATATTTTTGACCAAATACCTCGATATTGGTCGATATTTTCGATATATTTTTGCTTTCACAAAATATTTACACAATGAGATTTTTGATCAATAATCATTAGTAATGTGGATATAATGACTAAGTGGGTAAAGGCAAATAATAGATACAACCATGCTGTTATTGTGTGTAAGTAATAGGTGTGTTGCGGCTAATTTAAAAACACGTGACACAAAAACTAGTAATAACAGTATAAAAAATAATGTCTTTGTGCTACATGTTTTCAACAACATGCTTACATCATTAAAATATATATTCTGACTCTCAGAATGTCAGTAATAAATGTTTGAGCTCTATACAGGAAAGCAGTGCAGTCAAGTTAACATTCACATGCTATATATATATATATAGGCAGGGTTTGAGTTAGTTATAATCCTAGCTTTCTGGGGGACCCCAAGATCGGCAGCGACCAAAGATCGCCTGCAATTTTTTTGGGGCAGTTTTTCTCAAATTTTGGCCGTTTGAAGCCAGATTTAGAGGAATATCTCATTTTATATTAACACTAGGATTGGACTGTTGTGATGCCATTATTCAGTCTGACTCTTAACCAACAATATTTGCCCCTTCTCTCACTCACCTTCTTTCAAGTATAGTGCTTTAAAAGTGCTTTAAAAAGGGTATGACCTGCCTATATTTTCTCCAACAACAGATATGAACACATGGCATGTTTGTGCCTTCCAAACACCATAGCATTAAAGTTAGTCAGACTTTTCTAGTAGAACAATATACTGAACCATATCGTGAAGTAGAACCACCTAGTAGTAGGCTACAAAATTACTGGCTCATCTGAACAATAATAAGATAAGATAACAGATATAGCTCAGAATCACATAGAAGTGGAGCAAAGGATTCCAAAAGTGTGGTGCCTGCATGTGTGCGTGAGAGGAAAAATGTAATGTAATGTGGTTGTTTGTAATCTTAATTTTTTTGTAAGTAGGATTTTTCACGAAATAAAAATATGGAATTAAAAACTACATGTCCTTTGTAATAGGCTATAGCGACAGTGTAGTAGTGAAGACTAAATATCGACAAATGAAGACTAAATATCAAAGACTGGATGCTGTTGAGAAAGATTTGAGGCTGAAACTGTCTTCAATTCTAATAATGCAGAGGTTGCGGTTGCGGTGCTGTCTAATAAGGCAGAGGTTTAGGTTGCGGTGCTGTCTAATAAGGCAGAGGTTTAGGTTGCGGTGCTGTCTAATAAGGCAGAGGTTTAGGTTGCGGTGCTGTCTAATAAGGCAGAGGTTTAGGTTGCGGTGCTGTCTAATAAGGCAGAGGTTTAGGTTGCGGTGCTTTCTAATAAGGCAGAGGTTTAGGTTGCGGTGCTGTCTAATAAGGCAGAGGTTTAGGTTGCGGTGCTGTCTAATAAGGCAGAGGTTTAGGTTGCGGTGCTGTCTAATAAGGCAGAGGTTTAGGTTGCGGTGCTGTCTAATAAGTCAGAGGTTTAGGTTGCGGCGCTGTCTAATAATGCAGAGGTTTAGGTTGCGGCGCTGTCTAATAAGGCAGAGGTTTAGGTTGCGGCGCTGTCTAATAAGGCAGAGGTTTAGGTTGCGGTGCTGTCTAATAAGGCAGAGGTTTAGGTTGCGGTGCTGTCTAATAAGGTAGAGGTTTAGGTTGCGGTGCTGTCTAATAAGGCAGAGGTTTCAGCACTTTGAAAAAATGCCTTTATGTCCTTCCTCATATTGCAGTTTGCCACCATACTGTATGTAGGGGACCCTGGCATGCCATGGCCTGGCGGTCAGGTCACAGCGTGCTGTGCATGCTGTGGCCAGCAGGGGGCCCGGGTCTCAGCAGTGGCGTTTAGGCTGAGAGATGCTGGTAGTTTATAGGGCAGGTTAGGCTGCAGATTAGCCAGACTCTTTGGTTGCTAGGTAGTTCAGGTTAAGGTTAGGGCAGTTAGTGCCTGTGTCTTATTGTTCTGTTCTCTCTCCTCTCTCTTCTCCTCCCTCTCGTCTCTTCTAAGCTTTATTCCATATGCTTTATATAAGTTGTTCAATTCTGTTTATTGATTGTACTTAGCTTGATTTCTCTGTTAAGTCCTCTGAGACATGCTTGTGAATTAGGGCTGGCTATACAAATAAACTTGAAACTTGACTTGACAAAAATAATCAACCCTCTAGCTGACGTTTGTATTTCAATTAAAACATAGTGGAGTGAAGCGGGGTTTTTGTGAAATTGAATAGAAAAGACACACACTGAATGTCCTTTCAAAGTTCATTTAGTGTGCTGGCCTGTTCTCTGTTAAGTTCATTTTGGCCCTGCACCTACATTTCTTTCCATTTGGATTGAGTGTGTTCGCTATTGGGACGTTTTTTGTGAAATTGACAACGCAACGCAAATGTTTGCTCCACATTTTAGTGGAGAAAATATGAACGTGTCTCATGCGTCCGTCATGGTCATCTGCCACACGGAGAGGGGCGAGTGTCTGGTCAGAGGCTTCCCCCCCAACACAAGCAGCAGATCGGGCAGGTGCTGGGCAATGTCCTCCTCTTCCTCATCCTCCTCGCTGCTCCACCTCTTACTGAAGGCCTGGTTCTCAAAGGTCAGACAGTTCCCGAGCCGCTGGGCGTCTTTCCCCGTCAGGTCCCCATCGCCGCGCTCCGCCGGCGAAAACTCAGCCAGCTCTATGCCCTCCGACCCCAGGAAGCTGAGCGTGGAGGGGAAGCACTTGTTCTTGAAGGGCCTCAATCTGCCGTCCAGCAGCTTGGGTTTGAGTCCGGGGCCGGGGGAGGGGGCCGCGGTCCCCGGCCCGTAGCTGGGGCCCAGCCCGGCGCAGCAGTGGTGCATCCTGGGGGGGGCGGTGGACCCGGGGAGCGTGGCTAGCCGCTCCCAGGCCTGCGTGGTGAAGCTGTACCTCCACAGGCAGTTCACAGGCGACGTCTGGCTCTCGCCTCCCCCGAACAGGAGCATGCTGTCCTTGTAGGCCACGG
>NC_139627.1:49101536-49234036 GCF_964638095.1 Poromitra crassiceps | reverse complement strand
GTGTGGAGAAGTCTTCTCTGGACGGAGACAGACAGACACTTCCTGTGTGTGGAGAAGTTTTCTCTGGACGGAGAGAGACAGAGACACTTCCTGTGTGTGGAGAAGTTTTCTCTGGACGGAGACAGACAGACAGACACTTCCTGTGTGTGGAGAAGTTTTCTCTGGACGGAGACAGACAGACACTTCCTGTGTGTGGAGAAGTTTTCTCTGGATGGAGACAGACAGACAGACAGACACTTCCTGTGTGTAGAGAAGTTTTCTCTGGACGGAGACAGACAGACAGACACTTCCTGTGTGTGGAGAAGTTTTCTCTGGACGGAGACAGACAGACAGACACTTCCTGTGTGTGGAGAAGTTTTCTCTGGACGGAGACAGACAGACACTTCCTGTGTGTGGAGAAGTTTTCTCTGGATGGAGACAGACAGACAGACACTTCCTGTGTGTGGAGACAGACAGACACTTCCTGTGTGTAGAGAAGTTTTCTCTGGACGGAGACAGACAGACACTTCCTGTGTGTGGAGAAGTTTTCTCTGGATGGAGACAGACAGACAGACACTTCCTGTGTGTGGAGAAGTTTTCTCTGGATGGAGACAGACAGACAGACACTTCCTGTGTGTGGAGACAGACAGACACTTCCTGTGTGTAGAGAAGTTTTCTCTGGACGGAGACAGACAGACACTTCCTGTGTGTGGAGAAGTTTTCTCTGGACGGAGACAGACAGACAGACACTTCCTGTGTGTGGAGAAGTTTTCTCTGGACGGAGACAGACAGACACTTCCTGTGTGTGGAGAAGTTTTCTCTGGACGGAGACAGACAGACACTTCCTGCTTGTGGAGACGTCCCGGCAGACCGCATTACACCGACACCAGAGTCTCTTTGGGGCAAACAGGGTGAATCTATGGGGGTTCAATGAGTGGGGAAGGGATGCACTTCTCTACTGCAGGCCCCACCTGGGGATTTAGACTGATGGGACTAGACATCTCTTTTGACTGTCATGTACAGGCTTAAATCTCTACACATATTGTATGTTTATGTGTAGCCTATTGTTTTTCTTATGCTAAACAGAAAACATGTATTGAATACTTATAGTATTTAGAGTATAGATCCATGTATGATGTATGGATGCTGTTCACAAACAGAGTACAGATCCATGCATGCAACCCTCTGGAAACGCTTTGCAAAACAGAACGCTGCTGTGCACAATCAACTTGGGGGTGTTTTCTGTTGAAATGCCCGTCCGCTCTGACAACTCAAATGTCACTTCCACTTGATGTTACCCAGTGTGACGTCACCTCCAGTCATTACATGTAAATGAAAGTCATTGAGATGCATGTGCACAGAGGACTCCTCTTATCTACAGACAGAGCATGGTTGTTATCAGAGGGGGGGGGGGGGGGGGGGGCTGCACCAGAGGCAAAGTGTGTGTGTGTGTGTGTGTGTGTGTGTGTGTGTGTGTGTGTGCGTGCGTGCGCGTGTGTCAGAGATGGGGACTTGGACTTGAGTCGCACTTAGGTCACACACACAAGCCCTTTTCCCACATACCTGTAAGTCAATATCGGACATTTCCCTTCACACTTCGGCTCGCGCATGTGGGAATCTATCAGCGAATTTGCCTGTATGTTGGGGGGCGGGGCGGCACTGCAGAGCGGGTGGGGAGTGACGTGTCGGCAAAACTCCGAATGGTGAAATAGGTTTGCTTGTTTATCCGTTCACCTGCGTCGCGTTGAAGCACTTTTTACAGACTGGCTTCGTTTGATGTGTCCGGGCTTGCCTTCGCTGTCGGCAACGTAAGCAAAATACTTCCACATTTCGCTTCGTGCATCTGCTTCGTCTGTGTCCCTGTCGGGCTGTGCCTGTGAGGCTGTGACTGAAGGAGGAGGAGGACTGTGGCCACAGAGAGCGAGCAGGCAGCAGAGAGGAGAGAGGGGAAAATCAGCACGCCCACACATTATTATCACAAGATCATTTCGCCAGTTTGCTTTAATGTGCGCGAATGATTAGATTATGCCCGCTGGAACATTAAGCAACGTGTGTAGGCTACACTTCGCCCATGATTGAAGGACCGCTGTCGCGGAAAATGACTGGACCCGTTTCCACTTGCGTCCCCTTAAGAGCATACCGCTCTTCTGACTGGCTCGAAACTGGTGAAATGTCGGGGACGACGGGGTCGCGCTTATACCGGCACGGCGCCTTTCTCACATGCAGGCATGACACCACGTTCCGGTCATTTTGCGGTACAAAGCGCATGTGGGAAAAGGGCTACAGTGACTTGAGACTTGACTTGAGACTCGGCCTCAAAGACTTGAGACTTGAAAGTTTGGGACTTGTGAACAATCTTTTTTTTTTTTTTTTTGTGCATTAACATTAAGGACATGTCTACTAATGTCATCTCTAATCATTGCTGCTACTATATTCTAATAGATAAGGAGTGAGGATAATACAGTAGCCTACATGCTTTGAATCCCTTAGTTTGACCTATGCAGTGTTCTAAGCAGACCGGATGACATGCAGCAGATGATAGAACACTCATCCATAGGGACTTGAGACTTGACTTGGACTTGTGACCAAAGACTTGACTTGGACTTGCAAAAAATGACTTGTGAGCATCTGTGTGTGTGTGTGTGTGTGTGTGTGTGTGTGTGTGCGCGTGTGTGTGTGTGTGTGTGTGTGTGTGTGTGTGTGTGTGTGTGTGCGCGTGTGCGTGTGCATGTGCGTGCATGCGTGTGTTTTGGCTTCAATAGAAGTGTTTTGATAGCTGAAGTTTGGAGCGGTGATGAGTTCAACGTCAACCATTTAAAACAGATATTTATGTTGTGTATTAAGAGGTTGAATTGGTCAATTTATGATCTTCAATGTATTGTTTTGGATTTTCTTTGTATTTAGTTATTTTTGCCTTGTCTAACTCTACTTCAGAATGACTTCTGACAACGCCAAAGAGAGGGGTGTGAACTTTCAATCAGAGAGGTGGGCGTATGAGCATATCATTATACGATAGCTAGCAAACTAGCTCGCGAGCTTTGGAGCGTGTCGAAGATTGCGGTCGCACCCTTTATTCAACAAAACACACACACACACACACACACACACACACACACACACACACACACACACACACACACACACACACACATTTATATTTCAATGAGAGCAAGTTTCAACTCACCAAAATCCAATCTCCAGAACTCCTGTGAGGACCCTCTCATGTCTACATATCCTCCATAGACCAACATGGCAGAGCCCAACACCACGGCGCTATGTCCTTTTCTGTTGGTTGGCATTTGACTCTACAAACACGCACGCACGCACACACACACACGCACACACACACACACACACACACACACACACACACACACACACACACACACACACACACAGACACACACACACACACACACACACGCACACACACACAGGCAAACAAATGCAACAAACATGAGAGTTGGCAATCCAACAGACCCTCGGACCACACTATCACCTGACCAGTTACATCAAATACTGTCAAATATCAATCAATCAATCAATCAATCAATCAATCAATCAAACAAACTACTCCAGACTCAAGGTCCATTAAAAAACATACAAACAAACACAGAAAAACGAAATCATCCTTCATAAAAGAGAAGTATTCATAGTATTCCCATGATGTCGGAAGCATTCTCCTACCAATATGGCGCTACAATACACACAGCTCATTGGCTGTTTGTGTCACTTGATCGTAATCACCTGTTAATTGATGACAATGACTTGGTATTTTCCTACCAAGATGGCCGTGTGGTGATGTGACAGGATACTATCAATCCCAGTGCCTCCACAGAGCTGAGTGATATCAGACAATGTTCTTCTGAGAATCGTTCAGTCGACAGATACAGATACATTTATACATCAGATTCCTCAGTAGAGCCTGAAAAGTATTGACACCTGTCGACACAAACATCTCACGTGCACTACTCCATCTACTGTTAGGTCTTCTAAGTCATATTCTCATGGCATCATTGTAAGCATTGAAGTCTCTGCAGGCTTGCCTTCTTGTAGTTTGACCACAAGTGTGCAGTGTAAAGTGGTGCAGTATGCTCTGAACACAGACATCTTCACTCCAGCTGTGCACATACTAGACCTGCGTGACAGGATGTTCACTTGTGCATACATCTTGCGGCATTGTCTGTGTAGATCATTCTGTCAAAGACGAACAAGCACACATACAGATAGTCTGCTGCTGTTACCCTCTCATTCATTTTGACAGTTGACTCAGTCTGTGAATACTGTATATATATATATATATATATATATATATTGTATATATATGAACCTATGAACCTGATGAAGCAGCAAGCCTGCGAAACGCGTTGTTCTTCGTAAAATATATATGATAATTTGATACATTTTTGGTCACCCTGTTCTTCTGGAGTGTGCGGCCAACTTCGTATGGACTTGTTCCTGTAAAGACTGTTTTTATGGTATTTTGATCCTGCTTGCTGTGACCAGCACCTCCCGGCTTGGATTGTGCACGAGTACTTTTCCCTTGATATGTATATATATATATTATATATATTATATATATATAGTCTGCTGCTGTTACCCTCACATGACAGTTGACTCAGAGTCTGTGACTGTCTTAATATTTGTGTTGTGTGTGAAGAAAATCCTTCATTTAATCCCTTCGATGATGCAAACACTATTCAGGGCTTCTGCAGGTTTCAACCAGTTCAATGTGAGACTTTGTAAGAGCAGTTATGAATTATTATATTATATATATATATTATTATGAATGTCATGTAAGACTTATTTCACATCCGTACTGGAACAATATGAGACTTTGTAAGAGCAGTATGAATGTCATGTAAGACCTATTTCACATCCGTACTGGAACAATATGGAGGATGGTCCCCATGTGAAACTAGCCTTTTGGAGGATGGCAGCAGGCGTTTGCTGCTGGGTTTTTATAGCAGCTTCATGTCTTTAAAGGTAAACACTTTAACATTTAGGGAGATTCACCTATTTGCCATCGTTGCCGACAGTAGATGGAGAATGTGGATGCCTATATCGCCACTAAAATGAATGAAGACAATTCTGATTGTTGGATTTTCGACATTTTAAGGACCCATGGAAAGTCTGTATGTTGTGTTATATTAATCTGTGATAGATAGTAGCTAAACAGATTTATTCATATGAAAACGTTGCATATACTCACAGTATCCCGATCCTTTTATGTTGTTCTCAGTGTGTGTGTGTGTATGTGTGTTTTCTTGTCTTACAATCTTGTCTTACAGTATAACTGTATCTGTCAACCATTGTCATCATCCTGTGTGGAGTTATCTTTTTGTGTATGCATTAATCTGGTCGCCAATTAGGCACTCATGTAACTGACTGACTCCCAACATTTGATTGCATTATTAGTGTTTATGTCCTTTGTACCTTGTATCCATGTGGACATAAATAGATCATTTAAATGTGTGTGTGTGTGTGTGTGTGTGTGTGTGTGTGTGTGTGTGTGTGTGTGTGTGTGTGTGTGTGTGTGTGTGTGTGTGTGTGTATACTGTATAATAACTATTATTACTTCAAATTATTCTGGTATGCAAGGAATTCTGTACCTGGGGTGAGCTCCGCTTTCCCTGCCAGTGCACCCATTTCTGCTTCGCTGAAACACACACAACAAAAGACAATGAAAACACGTGCAACAAAAGACAATGAAAACACACACAACAAAAGATGAAAAGAGGAAAAAATAATACAAAATGGAGTGAGCGAGTGAGGCAGAGGACCAGGCCAGTGAGCGAGTGAGGCAGAGGACCAGGCCAGCCAAAGCGGGGAAACACAGGATCCGACATGTTATTTTTAGGACTAGTAGCAGCAGGAAGCCTGTCCTGTTAGTATCTCAGGGTTCAAACATTTAATGAATACCGGTAATCTTTCCGGGGGTTTCCATGACTTATTGGTCAATCTCCACACTTAATATTTGCCAGCATTAAGTTCAAATGACACATTTCTTTGCTGACTTAAAGCATGTTTTGGCTTGTTGTTACGTCTGTCATGTGGGACGATAAAGAAAGCGGATTCCTTTCAAAGTAATCCTTCACTGGTTGAAGAAACATTGTCAAAAAGGATACACATGAGTCTCCATTACTTTTCCACAAGATCTTTCCCAGGTTCTCAGCGTGCCTGTTCCAGGGTGAGCGACATGCGAGGACACGTTTTGTCTGTCTGCCCGGACTGGAGCAGCTAGACAGACAGTATTGCTGACTGGAGCAGCTAGACAGACAGTATTGCTGACTGGAGCAGCTAGACAGACAGTATTGTTGACTGGAGCAGCTAGACAGACAGTATTGTTGACTGGAGCAGCTAGACAGACAGTATTGTTGACTGGAGCAGCTTGGCAGACAGTATTGCTGACTGGAGCAGCTGGGCAGACAGTATTGCTGACTGGAGCAGCTTGGCAGACAGTATTGCTGACTGGAGCAGCTGGGCAGACAGTATTGCTGACTGGAGCAGCTGGGCAGACAGTATTGCTGACTGGAGCAGCTGGGCAGACAGTATTGTTGACTGGAGCAGCTAGACAGACAGTATTGTTGACTGGAGCAGCTTGGCAGACAGTATTGCTGACTGGAGCAGCTGGGCAGACAGTATTGCTGACTGGAGCAGCTTGGCAGACAGTATTGCTGACTGGAGCAGCTGGGCAGACAGTATTGCTGACTGGAGCAGCTGGGCAGACAGTATTGCTGACTGGAGCAGCTGGGCAGACAGTATTGCTGACTGGAGCAGCTTGGCAGACAGTATTGCTGACTGGAGCAGCTGGGCAGACAGTATTGCTGACTGGAGCAGCTGGGCAGACAGTATTGCTGACTGGAGCAGCTGGGCAGACAGTATTGTTGACTGGAGCAGCTAGACAGACAGTATTGTTGACTGGAGCAGCTTGGCAGACAGTATTGCTGACTGGAGCAGCTGGGCAGACAGTATTGCTGACTGGAGCAGCTTGGCAGACAGTATTGCTGACTGGAGCAGCTGGGCAGACAGTATTGCTGACTGGAGCAGCTGGGCAGACAGTATTGCTGACTGGAGCAGCTGGGCAGACAGTATTGCTGACTGGAGCAGCTGGACAGACAGTATTGCTGACTGGAGCAGCTGGACAGACAGTATTGCTGACTGGAGCAGCTGAGCAGACAGTATTGCTGACTGGAGCAGCTGGGCAGACAGTATTGCTGACTGGAGCAGCTGGGCAGACAGTATTGCTGACTGGAGCAGCTGGGCAGACAGTATTGCTGACAGCTGGGCAGACAGTATTGCTGACTGGAGCAGCTGGGCAGACAGTATTGCTGACTGGAGCAGCTGGGCAGACAGTATTGCTGACTGGAGCAGCTGGTCAGACAGTATTGCTGACAGCTGGGCAGACAGTATTGCTGACTGGAGCAGCTAAGGAGACAGTATTGCTGACTGGAGCAGCTGGACAGACAGTATTGCTGACAGCTGGGCAGACAGTATTGCTGACTGGAGCAGCTAAGGAGACAGTATTGCTGACTGGAGCAGCTGGACAGACAGTATTGCTGACTGGAGCAGCTAGGCAGACAGTATTGCTGACAGCTGGGCAGACAGTATTGCTGACTGGAGCAGCTGGGCAGACAGTATTGCTGACTGGAGCAGCTGGACAGACAGTATTGCTGACTGGAGCAGCTGGTCAGACAGTATTGCTGACAGCTGGGCAGACAGTATTGCTGACTGGAGCAGCTAAGGAGACAGTATTGCTGACTGGAGCAGCTGGACAGACAGTATTGCTGACAGCTGGGCAGACAGTATTGCTGACTGGAGCAGCTAAGGAGACAGTATTGTTGACTGGAGCAGCTGGACAGACAGTATTGCTGACAGCTGGGCAGACAGTATTGCTGACTGGAGCAGCTAAGGAGACAGTATTGCTGACTGGAGCAGCTGGACAGACAGTATTGCTGACAGCTGGGCAGACAGTATTGCCGACAATACTGGGTTGTACCATCTAAAACTTACCAATGTGAAAT
The DNA here is from genome assembly GCF_964638095.1 of Poromitra crassiceps. Taxonomy (NCBI): domain Eukaryota; kingdom Metazoa; phylum Chordata; class Actinopteri; order Beryciformes; family Melamphaidae; genus Poromitra; species Poromitra crassiceps. Next base: position 49,226,033 of record NC_139627.1, on the reverse strand, counting down.
ACCCACAGGGGACATCTCCATTCAGTGTATGCAGAATCCAGCATTCCTCCAAACACATACAGAAAGCCCTGAAAAGGTAAAAAAAAACTGTCCATATATATTCCATAGTCCATATACCATATATTCTTGATATATACCAAACAGTGTAATGTGGAACCAGGTGCTAAGGGCTAAATAAAATAATGCATAATACACGATTTATCTGTCTCTAAAATGTATAAAAGAGAAAGACAGCATCAAACACATTGATACCGATGGGTTTGTACCTCATGAGCCACCATAGTGTGTTCGTCGAGTTCCTCTGGTGCTGTGTCACTGGTGCAGACCAACTCCGTCCACTCGTTACGCACTGCAACATCACGCACACAGCTGTCAGGATAGCAAAGTGCCTCTGATTGCCCGAGCATCAAAAGACAACAAACTGCTCAATGAACCAGCTCACCCTCTAGGTCACCAAGCTGCTAGGTCACCAAGCTGCTAGGTCACCAAGCTCTTAGGGGGCCCCCCCATCCCAATTTCTTTTTCTTTTTCTTTCTTTTTTTTCAATTAAGGCCAGCGGCGATGAAAGATTTGCCTTTTTTGCATGTTTGAATCTGTTTTAGCCATATTTAGTGGAATATCTCATTTTAAACACACCAATGTTATTGTCTATTGATTGAATTGCTCTCACACTCAGGCCTGGCCTGGCCTGGCATGCAATTTTTTTTTTTTTTTTTTGTGTGGATGGGAGTGGGCCCGGGGCGGGTGCACCCTCTGCCCCGGTGTACGCTCCGCTACTGGGCCCCACCCTTCCTGTCCCCTTAGAAGTCACATTTTCACAGCAGAGAGGAGGAACCTAGCTACCGGTACTTAGAGATGAAATCCAACAGAAACACGTCTTGTGAAGATGCGATATATCATGGCAATTAATTACTACAATAATGTTACTGTGTCATTTGTGTTTTTGGCTTGTGAATAATTCATCGGTCGCTCCCGTGTCGCACTGTCCCCCAGCTGAAAATGCGTGTGTGGTATTGTTTGTTGAAATTCCAATGGGTGGGGAGTTTTTGTTCTAAAACAAACCAGGCCGGAGATGGAGAGTGAGCTTTGAAAGGCCACAATAAGCAGCCCAGCTGGCCACTGCGTTTACATGGACTTTTGAGTATCCCGGTTATGAGGCTTATCCTGGTTTTGATCACATTCGAGATATGGTGTTTACATGGAGCACAGAGAAAGCAGGTTATTCATAGCCCTGTATACATGATCAGTACTAGTATCCCGGTTACTGATCATCACTGCATGCTATTTGCACAGGCGCCTGTGATCTTTACATCACAAACCGGCATCATTATTATTATTTTCTCATCGTTCATCTTTTTTGGGCCCAGACTGTGTGAGATTCCTTGGATCCGCTCTTCAAGGTGGTCTGTCCCCATTTGCGTGCTGCTTCTCTTTCATTTGAGTCACAACACCTTTGTGCTGTAGTCTGTATACTACAGACTTGAGTAGGTCTTCGTCCTGTAGTCTGTATACTACAGACTTGAATAGGTCTTTGTCCTGTAGTCTGTATACTACAGACTTGAGTAGGTCTTCGTCCTGTAGTCTGTATACTACAGACTTGAATAGGTCTTTGTCCTGTAGTCTGTATACTACAGATTTGAGTATGTCTTCGTCCTGTAGTCTGTATACTACAGACTTGAATAGGTCTTTGTCCTGTAGTCTGTATACTACAGATTTGAGTAGGTCTTCGTCCTGTAGTCTGTATACTACAGACTTGAATAGGTCTTCGTCCTGTAGTCTGTATACTACAGATTTGAGTATGTCTTCGTCCTGTAGTCTGTATACTACAGACTTGAATAGGTCTTTGTCCTGTAGTCTGTATACTACAGATTTGAGTAGGTCTTCGTCCTGTAGTCAATATCTACTCTCATAGCACACCATTGATATAAAATCAATATATTGGCCACCTCTAATATTGAGTGCCAGAATCAACCTCCCAATGATGCAATCTGCAGAAAAACATCATTATTAGATTTCATCGATTATCAATCACTGCTTTCATCTTCTTTCTGATGTAAATGTGTCTTGTCAAGTTAAATGAGCCTGAGGTCAGTTGTTTATGAATTTTAATCACTCACTTTCACTCTTTTGCAGGAATTCAGATCACTTAAAATGCTTTGTGGTTGACTCTAAATCCAGGGATCCACTTTCACTTGACCAACCTGTTCCTGCCTGCTTTTGAGCACTGACCAACTGTAGCCTATTATAACAATGAATAGTCACTTACTTGCTTGCTATGCCCAACACTCGATATGGCTTATTGATGATGCACAGCCATCATGTCATTTTACAATAATCAGTGTTATAAAAGCGTATATACCCTGATCTGATGTCCCCTACTTAAGTTTATGTGATTTCTTTGATATTTTCGCTACCAGATCGCTTATTAAACGGCGTCATGAATAACGTTACTCGGCAGAGGGTCTGCGCTCGTACTGAGCGCATTTCCTTGTCAAACGGGTGATAAACGTTTGCTCGTCACTAGGGGTGTCACAATATATCGTCCCACGAAATTTCGCGATAGTAAAACGTCACGATATGTATCGTTGAGATTAAATCTCATATCGTGAAAAAAAAAAAAAAAAAAAAAAAAAAAATCAAAAATAGACAAAGAAACGTCTTTGCTTGTTGAAGTTCAATGTGTGGAAAGTAGTTCAGTTGAACAAGTCTCTGAAGAGACACATGAGAAGTTATACAGGAGAGAAACCATTCAATTGAGTTTCTGGCAAAACTGTTTACTTGACAGGAAAAACTGAAGATGCATAAAAAATAGACTAAGAAAAGTCTTGTTGTTTGAGTTTGAAGAAAAACTGAAGATGCATAATGAGAATTTATACTGCTGAGAAACCTTTTAGTTCAAAGTAAATCTAAGTGACGGTGTAACTCATTCTATTTCAAGATAAGCCTTATCTCCAATCTCATGTTTTTTCTAGTTGTTATTGTAATAACAATTTCCCACAACAGCATGTTTTGTATTTGTGCATTTCAAATAAAATACTACTTTTCCAGTCATATATTGTCATTATTCAAGTTTAAAAAAATATTGTTAAAATCGTATCGTATCGTATCGTTATCGTGAACCCAGTATCGTGATACGTATCGTATCGTGAACTGAGTGTATCGTGACACCCCTACTCGTCACAAAAGAACACTCGTTTGACGACTAATTTGAGGGAATGTAATTCGCTAACCTGTTGCTCTTTGAACAAAGTGGGGCGTTTTGGCCAAGCTGGACGTGTCGGCTCCGTTCGCCTGCACACTTTTAAACATTGTTTACAGATGGGCTAAGTTGTGTCCGTGCGTGGGCTTCCCTTGTCAGCAACGTAACGTATGCAACAAATAATTCCATAATTCTCCAGGTAGCAAAACCGGGTTTTTCAAAACCAGGATAAGGGCTTATTATCCAGGTTTCTGAAATCAGATGTGATGTTTACATGCACAAACACAACAACGGGATCCTCCAAAACTCCGACAATAACCGGGATACTCAAGTCCATGTAAACGCAGTCAATACCATTGAATCAATGGTATTATTGATAAACAACCCTATCAGATAACTCATGTATAATAGTTGTACTTATTGGCCCTTGGATGACACGAACGCTGTGTGTGTAGGTCTTACCCACGCTGTATCTCCACAAGTCTCCGAGGCACTGGCTGTGCCTGCCTCCCAGGACGTACACATCCCCGTCGTAGGTGCAGCAGGCGTGCTTGTAGCGGTCACGCGGCGACTGGCTTCCCTGGGGGAGCTGGGTCCACAGACAGGGACTCTTCTGACTCATCGCTGGCATCCTCCGCGGTCACCGGACCATCTTCTGAGAGGAGCAAGGAGGAGAGTATGGAGAAGAACGGGTGGAGAAAAGTCATGCAAAGGAGCTGATTCTGGTTCTGAAACAACGGCTGCGAGCTACGTACGCAAAGAGGCTACGTACGCTGCACACGCAAAGAAGCTACGTACGCTGCACACGCAATGAAGCTACGTACGCTGCACACGCAAAGAAGCTACGTACGCTGCACATGCAAAGAGGCTACGTACGCTGCACACGCAAAGAAGCTACGTACGCTGCACACGCAATGAAGCTACGTACGCTGCACACGCAAAGAAGCTACGTACGCTGCACACGCAAAGAGGCTACGTACGCTGCACACGCTACCCTGATATTTTACCAAACCTCCACATGCGTAAACCCAACCCATCCTAGGATTCCCCTTCGCTCCCAAAACGGTGTGCTGGCTAATTATGTCACAAACATATAGCATGCCAAGCCAGTGTGTGTAACCAGGAAATGGTGCTAGTTGTTATGGCTGGAGAGAGCGGGTCTCCTCTGGGGGTTCAGCTGACACTCTCTCTGGGCTGCAGGCAGGAGGCCACAGACAGACTGTGATTCTGTGAAGTCTGGCTCTGGGGAGAAACACCCCTCCAGTGTTACGGCAGCCTCTTAACAGTATATCAACATCGTGACTATTTTCAACTACAGCGGACACTCGAGCTGAAATTAAATGTCATGGAAACAAAGATCTCGATATACAATTATACACGATTGTGCAGTCCTTCGAATATAATGTTATTTATTTATTTTAAATGCATTACTGCAACGCACACCACACTGGTAGCTTTACATGCATCTCTGGGCACATCGCTGTGACGCTACTATAACAACTTTCTATTTTCCTACGTATAATGTATCCTTAATTAATGGCAGTTTTGAAGGGAAAACCTCAATGAAAATGTACTTTATCATCCTGCAAACTAGTTTACATGGAAAATATCCTATTTTAGGAATTTCTTCTTTGTTTATCAGCACGACTATTAAAACGTCAAGAGATTACATCCTGTACTGTAGATTTACATCTGATAATTAAGAACTCAAATTCAAATTAAAAGAAAAAAGAGTGTGGAAGTGTATTTGATTGCATCCCAATCCCAGCAAGTGAAAATGATCAATTTGTGTTTTAGGTCGGTTGATTGATGACATACTGGGAAAGGAATAGATTGAGTCATCGCTGTTACAAAATGAAATACACGAACATTGAAGGTGAGGAAACTGATGATTCACTTCAACAACCTTTCAAAAAAATCATAAAGAAGAGAAGCAGTTTAACACGAATGCTTTGGCTTCTTCTGTTTGCTCAAGTCCATTTGATTTGTGTAGCACATACAGTACACAGGTGAGCTCAACGTAGTGACTAATACCAGAGCAGTATATATGAAGAGTCGCGACATCTCCATTCACTCCAATGGACCATTTTTTTTTCTCAAGAGTTCCAGGAAGTAAGGTCCTGGATTAGGCAGCACTGTCGAGTTGGGTAACTGTCTGCCTTTCCGAAGCCCTGCCACTCCGAACGTTAACTTCCATTATTCGGACTGGCGGTCGTTCACCTTAGAAGCCGCAATGCCGACCTTAGGTTTAGGCGTGGGGGTGGGAGAGGTTAGGTTTTGGGTTAGGGTCTGGGGGAGGTTAGGTTTAGGCATGGGGGGAGGTTAGGTTTGGCGTGGGAAAATGGGGAATATAGAACCCGGGGAACATAGACATGATCCCTTTCTGAGTGCCAATATTTCGGAGTGGCAGAACGTCGGAGTGGCAGCACGTCGGAGTGGCAGCATGTAACCGTCGAGTTGCAGCAAAATGGACAGTTTGTGTTGTACTTTGAAAGTTGTTGTTTTTTAAATCAAATTGTACATTATCAGCTTTATTTTAGCATTCAAAAGTAGCGCGAGACCCCTTCCTGGCTGTTCATTGGCTAATGAGTCATGCATTTTGGTCCTCCGTTGACGCCTCTCTCTCTCTAAATTGCGCTGACTAATACTAAACAGATAAGGAAATACATACAGTACGCTACGCATATATCCCCCACCTGCATCATCTATCTATCAGAAACTCAACGTATCCACAATGACACACTGTCACACGACAACACGCTGAAAGTTTTCCTTTCCCGTCACCTTGACCCGCCTCTGCTACATCTTATCAAGTGGTCACATGAGCAAACAGCTCTGAGGTCACAGCCAGTGTTCTCACCATTGTAGCAACACACATCGCTCTACCTTGTCCAAACACCTCGTTCCTAACTCGTATATATAAACTGGGATCTTCTCTTGTTTGCTATTCGAGATGAAGAATCTTGATACATTTCACTCATATGACAGCAAGTGTAAGGGATGAGGGCGGAGTAGCACAACAAATAATGAAGGAAAGAGATCTCCGCTGGAAAGGAAATCTAGAAAATAAACAGTTAGTATCAAAAGTGAAGGGGCCCACTTTATAGTGCATGAATATGTCAAATCCATGTGGCAAGTATGGTAGCCTATCTGCAATAGGCTATATGTCAATTGAACGAAGGTCTGAATGTATGGATTAATTAACAAGAAAATCTATCTCTGGTGTCCATATTGGAGGTCTCCCGGTCTTGGACAACAGGCTGAGAACAGCTGACTGTGGTTATATTGTACAACTCTGCAGTCAACAGAATTCAATAGAAATGGTTACTCACTGTGCTTCTCGATGGGGAACTGATCATTTCGTCACTGATATAAGTTGCCCATTCATTACCTAGTCTATGGTGGCCCACCATAGTCTAATGTGTTAATTTTGCTCTCAAAGTGCACCGGTTTGTTCCATAACTCAATGTACACTTTCACAGGGGGCAGAACCCACCCATCACAGTCTCACTAAATCCTGCAGGGAAACACTCGATTCACAAATTTAATTTGATCGAATTTGTTTGGATAATCTCAGCTTGTGTTACCTAATGTTAGTGAACCATCTGGTCAGCTAGCTGTCGCTGTGGCAAGGCCTAGGCCACCACACCACACACATCAGATTTGCATGATTTGATTTGCATTATGTTAACATTAAGACTGGTTGCTTTAAATTAGCCTGCTGGCTAGTTAGCTAGCCAACAAAACCAAAAAACAACTCTTTGTTACTTAGTGTAACTGCTCACTCCACTCTCCTCATAGGAACGACAAACAAACAAACAAACAAACAAACAAACAAACAAATAAATAAATAAGGCTATACCCGTGTCCCAATAAACCTACATTTGGAAATAGCTTAAATATAGCCTATCTTGTCACTTTTACTTAGAACTGTCATGAATTGACTTCTGCCCAATATAGGCTACAACCAAAGCATCTTCTATCTGTTTTTCTCACCTCACATATTTGTGTAGGCTAGTGGTGTAGTGAAGTCTACGACGTGACAGACTACAGCGTTATAAAGTAATAATGACAGACTACAGCGTTATAAAGTAATAATGGTGATATTTTGGTTGAGTCCAAGCTGCATCGTTGTTGCTCAGTGAAGACTGTGAGGCAGCCTGAGACCGCGTCGCATCACGACACACATCCCGTTTGAAAAGAATGCGACCCGTTAATTCACGCTTCAGTCTCCCACGGCAACATCAACAAAGTGTTTCACTGTTTTATGTATCACATAACCAAACCACATACTTCCGTTTCATCTGTAAATTGCTTATTGTGATCAAGAGCAACCCGATTGACAAAAGGAGGAAAAGTTGTACCGTTACTGTAAGACGAGTTGTTGCTAAGCGGAGGGGAGATGAACTTTTTCTTCTTCTTCTTCAGATCTTCTACCAGATTATTTTCGATCCAAAGCGAAAACTAAATCTTTGAGCTGTGAAATAGTAAGTAGCCCAGAACGTTTCATGTCTGAAGAAAACGGAAATAAAAATGTAGCATTAATTACTTACAGAGAGAGATCCCTGGCCGCTCCTCTTCCTCTGATTCTGTTGTCTCTGCTGTGTAAGACTTGCTGCGTTCAAGTGCTCCTCGTAAACTCCTGCTTTCAAGTTTGGGATGTTGTAAGAACAAGTTCAAGTCGATGGCAAATAAATGGCAGGGTGGAAAAGTACAGAATACTACTCACTCAGAAGTTAGTTTGCTGAATGTTACCTACCTAGAAGTAATCTAAGAGGTGCGTTCTGTGCCATGGTGCAATCAGAACGGCTTGCTCGAGTGCCATCCGACATCACTGGCTCGAGTGACATCACTCATGACATCACAATTGCTCAAGTGACATCAATGATGACCTCACTGATCACATCACAGAATTGCTCGAGTGACATGACATCACTGGTAACATCACTGATGACATCACATTTGCCAAAGTGACATTTTCACCGCAACCCGCCTCTCCCCCCAGCACAAAAGACAGGTCCCCCCTCCCCCCTCAAACGGCATTGCAGCTGTTACACCTCCATTGCATGCTATTTTTAAATGTTTAAAACACATGGTTCTTTAAAACATGGTTATGAATTATGTTGCAAACTGAACAAAATTAGTATTACAGAACTGTTTTTTTTGTTGTTTTTGAAAAATGTCTTCCTGAGCAGCATGTCCCCAGATTCCAGTCGTCAAATACAGAAAATGTGTTCAAAAGTATTCCAAAAGTCACAGAAAGTAATCAGTTACATTGCTCTTATATTGTGATACTTGGATTATTTAGTGATTACATTTTCCTTTTTTTTTTAAGTAACCCTCCAAACCCTGTCTGAGGACCATGTGTTTTGAGACTTCCATGATGTTTATATCGCTCGGCCCAAGTCCTTTATAATCAAAGAAGCTTGTTTTACACAAAATGGTTCCTTTAAAAACATTAACAACAAAGACTTGAACAAAAGAAACAATACAGTACACCTGTAGACATTTATGCCAGAATGTTTTTGTAAGGGTCTTCTGATTTGACCAACTATAAATGCTAATGAATATGCCAATTGTTTTATTTGCAAATGTTGATTGCAAATGTTGAGATGATTAAAGGACAGAGTATCACATTTTTGTGACTGTGTCCATTTCTTAAGTATAGCCTAATGTTCAATCTTTTCTATGTTTGATTTGGAAGTAATCTGAAAGTAATCCAAAAGTATTAAAATTAGATTACAATTGTTTTGTAATCCAAGGGATTCTGACTACATTTCAAAGTAATCTGAGCCAACTCTGCTGATGTATTAGCCAAAAGTTGCTGTATATGCGTGATAGCTAAAAGTGGAGCGTCATAACAGCTAATACGTAAATTCCAACAGCAAGTGAAGGCAGCACTAAGAGGAGGAGCCGACGAGAATGTGTGTGGCAATCACATGCAGAAGGAAGGGTGTGTGTGTGGTTCAGCTCTCAGCTGCTGCTATAATAGCAGCAGCTGAACTCATTCAATTCCTCACCATCACATGACAGCACTTCCTCCACATGTATCAACGTGCTTTATCTGGCACAACAGTTGGACTTTCAACGGCTGTTTGAATACAGCGTGTGATTGTTTTATGATGGGGTACGTGACCTTGTACTAGGCCTAAGTGGTCAGTAAACGTTAACATTTTACCACAATATATCTATATAGACACTCAGGGAGCACTTTATTAGGAACATCTGTACCTTATTCATGCATTTATCCATTCAGACAATCATGTGGCAGTTAGTGCAATCAATGCATAAGATCATAGCAGATAGCCTACAGGTCAGCAGCTTCAGTTCAGGTTCACATCAGAATGGATCATAAGATCATAGCAGATAGCCTACAGGTCAGCAGCTTCAGTTCAGGTTCAAATCAGAATGGATCATGAGATCATGCAGATAGCCTACAGGTCAGCAGTTTCAGTTCAGGTTCACATCAGAATGGATCATGAGATCATGCAGATAGCCTACTACAGGTCAGCAGTTTCAGTTCAGGTTCACATCAGAATGGATCATAAGATCAGGCAGATAGCCTACAGGTCAGCAGCTTCAGTTCAGGTTCACATCAGAATGGATCATAAGATCATGCAGATAGCCTACAGGTCAGCAGCTTCAGTTCAGGTTCACATCAGAATGGATCATAAGATCATGCAGATAGCCTACAGGTCAGCAGCTTCAGTTCAGGTTCACATCAGAATGGATCATAAGATCATGCAGATAGCCTACAGGTCAGCAGCTTCAGTTCAGGTTCACATCAGAATGGATCATAAGATCATGCAGATAGCCTACAGGTCAGCGGCTTCAGTTCAGGTTCACATCAGAATGGATCATAAGATCATGCAGATAGCCTACAGGTCAGCGGCTTCAGTTCAGGTTCACATCAGAATGGATCATAAGATCATGCAGATAGCCTACAGGTCAGCGGCTTCAGTTCAGGTTCACATCAGAATGGATCATAAGATCATGCAGATAGCCTACAGGTCAGCAGCTTCAGTTCAGGTTCACATCAGAATGGATCATAAGATCATGCAGATATCCTACAGTTCAGCAGCTTCAGTTCAGGTTCACATCACAATGGGGGAAAAGGGTGATCTCAGTGTTGGTGCCAGACGAGCTGGGTTGAGTATTTCTGAAACTGCTGATTGCATCTCCTGGGATTTTCACACACAGCAGTCCCCAGTCATCCAGTAACTCAGATAACCTCTTTTCAACTGTGGTGAGCAGAAAAGCACCACAGATACCTACACAGTATTAGTAAGGTGTTCCTAATAAAGTGCTATATATACATAGGCTACATAAATACACACACACACACACACACACACACACACACACACACACACACACACACATACATATATATATATATATATATATATATATATATATATATATATATATATATATATATATATATGGAGAGAGAGAGAGAGAGAGAGAGAGAGAGAGAGAGACGGTAAAAAATAAAATTTATGATTTCCAGTTTTTCCAGAAAGGCATAAAAGTCAATAAATATTCAGTTCACTTCACTTTATTTATACAGGAAGGGATACAAAAAAATATTCCTGTCTTTGAGTCATTATACTCAGATACCTCCTACATATCTGCGTGATCTATCTACAGATGTAACCTGTTCCCTATTGCTACAAAGGGTAACGCTTTAGAATACAGCCCGCAAATAAGCATGTAGTTATAGTCTAACAACGGGGTTTAAGGAGTGTAGTTGGAGTATAACAACGGGTTTAAGGAGTTTAGTTAGAGTATAACAACGGGGTTTAAGGAGTGTAGTTAGAGTATAACAACGGGGTTTAAGGAGTGTAGTTATAGTATAACAACGGGGTTTAAGGAGTGTAGTTATACTCTAACTACACTCCTTAAACCCCGTTGTTATACTCTAACTACACTCCTTAAACCCCGTTGTTATACTCTAACTACACTCCTTAAACCCCGTTGTTATACTCTAACTACACTCCTTAAACCCCGTTGTTATACTCTAACTACACTCCTTAAACCCCGTAGTTACCCTGTAAGTACAGTGTGTGTACCCCGTAATTAGCCTATAAGTACAAACATTTGTCCCCTGCTTCATAATACAGCCCGCGACCCCGTAGTTAGACTATAAGTACAGATCTTGTTACCCTCTAGTTAAAGTATTTTTTCACTCCTTAAACCCCGTAGTTAGACTATAACTACACTCCTTAAACCCCGTTGTTATACTCTAACTACACTCCTTAAACCCCGTTGTTATACCATAACTACACTCCTTAAACCCCGTTGTTATACCATAACTACACTCCTTAAACCTCGTTGTTATACTATAACTACACTCCTTAAACCCCGTAGTTAGACTATAAGTACAGATCTTATAATTCACTCCTTAAACCCCGTAGTTAGACTATAACTACAGCCCTAAACCCCGTTGTTATACTATAACTACATGCTTATTTGCGGGCTGTATTCTAAAGCGTTACCCTACAAAGTATTGCCACAGTGTTGCAGTAATGGTTGGATTTTTCCGTTTGTGGGCAGCAGTAAGAGTCCAACAAGATGTCAAACGAAAGCTGAGAATCCACAGATTCCAATGGCATTAGTCTTATCACTCTATGACCAACACTCACTGAACTAGCAGCCAAAGAAAAACACTGCAGCGATAGGCGGCAGCAAATTGGTACTTGAAACAATAACATTATGTATCTATCTATCTATCTATTTATCTATCTATGGCACGACTGTTCTATAACACTCTGTATAGTAGTTTGAGGTCTATCCTCTGTCATTTCTAATATCAAGTAAATACACTGTAAAGGCAGGGTGTAAAAATGTTCATACGTTTATTGAGTTGGCTACTGGTGTTCATATCAAAAAATCAATCATTACAACAAAAGTACAACAAAAGCTACAATAGTGTGAGTTATTCAAACAGAAATACAAAAGTTTCAGCAGGGACATTGCTAAAACAGATGAATAGGACAGTAAAGCACAATGTTACATCCACGAAAAGTCAAGAAACGTCTTTCATAGTTCTACGTTTCATTAGATGTACTGTAGTTCATTCCCTGTCAAGTTCTTTGAGTCATGCTTGTGATAAAGGCTTATATAAATAAAGTCGAAGCTCAAGAAAACATGAACCTTTAATGGACTGAAAGTAAATTAATAGGCAGACATATGAATTTGACATATTTCAGTCTTGTGGAGGCATATAAATTAATATAAGAAATGGCTAAAAGGAAAAAGCTGTTTGTCACTTGTTTCAAATACAACAGTTATGTATCAGTTAATGTTACATCAACTAAGGTATAATATGGATCATAAATATGCATGTATAAGATAAATATATATATATTTTTTACTTCCATAAGCATGACCTTATGACCGTTGCAAAGCAGAGAATCGGTTGCGTTGAGAAACACTGATCTTTTCACAAGAACCCAGTTTCTCCTGCCACAAGCTGAGAACCTTCTCCTCCTTCCATCTGTAGGTCTGTGAGTGAGTGTATGAGGTTTGAAACAAAGTACTGCAAGAGCACAGAACTCAAGATAGGTTCCTACGTAGTCCCCATTTTGTTTAACACAACGACCGACGTCACTGAAACTTCTCCCAAAGTGGAGTAGTCGCAGGACCTGTAGTGCACACCTCCGGACTGCAGGGGAGCACTGTGTGTTTGAGTTTTTGCTGTGTGTTTCTCCCGCTGCTGAAAGTTCAGTCTGTGGTTTGCGGGCCGGGTGACTCACAGCTGGGTGTGCTTCTGCTTTTTAGCCTTCTCCTCCGTGTTGCCGTTCTCGTCGCACTCGAAGCCGACGTTGTCCAGGGCGTAGAACTTCTCTTTAGGCGGCTCAGCGTCACCCGCCTCCACCGACGGACACTCGCCATCCTCCTCGGACGGAAGCTCCGCCTCAGACGATCCCTGACCGCAGCACTTCTTATACAGCTGGTGTCCTGTAGGGGGAGCAAGCAGGCGCGCCATTAACTGGCATGACTCCACCCCACATGACTCTTTTAAAGTCACACTGAAATTATTACAATCTTTTTTTGTTAGTTGCCAATATTTCTGGATCGAAACTGCAGATATATAAGCCAATATTTTGTACCAATATTCAAAATCTTTCTCACAATAAATAAATACATAAAAATATTTTTTTCCCCCTGAGATTTTCATACCTTTCAGGGTGGGAAAGCCTCTGAAACAACATCTTAGACCCAGTGTGGTGAACACAATTAGAGAATGTAAGAATGACTGTTCTGGTTCTGGTTTCTCTGTTATCTCGTTACCTACAGTACAGACAGTCATGGAGTTCCGGACAAAATCAGATCTGACAATACAAATATGATCAGATTTGGGGGCGACGATCTTATCAAATGGGGGTCCGTGGTCCTAATGTGGACTAAATTAGGGTGCTTGATATGAAAAAGGCTGAGAATGAGGTGGGCAGGGTGGTCGAGAGAAGAGCCAATGGAGAATCCTATCCATTAAATGGGGTTTTGGAGGTAATCTGTACAACCCGATCAAATCTTTTAGGAGCTGGGTGAGGCAGGTTTCATTCATCGTAACCCGATGCCTTCAGGTTCCCTGGGAAAGGAAAACTATGCAAAAACGTTCTCTCCCTGCTCGCCTCGCTGTTAAACTCACCTCCCACTGACATGACAGCCATGACGAGCTGGAAGATGCTGTAGATGAGGGGGAAGGAGAACATGACCTCCAGGTCAGAGGCGGAGAAGGACAGCTGGACGATGGTGCTGCACAGCTGGGCGTTTTGGAAACCCGTCTCCAGGGCGATGGTGCGACACCTGAAGGCAACAGTCCAAGAGAAACAAGGCGGGGCTTAACATACTTTCATGAGTTTGGAGATGTATCAGTGCATGTGTTTAGAGTTACAGCTGTTCTACAACTGACTAACACACCACATCGATGCCATAGAGACAGTCCGCATGTCTGGGAACGCCCACAAAATGTTAAACGGCTGGCGTGCGAGTGGGGTAAAACCGCCCATATATCTCATGGGCTGACTCACCAAAAGACGGCGCTGCGGCTCTAAACTACATGTTTGGGGGTTCTAGAGCAGAACACAAGACGTCTGCTCAGATGTGCGTTTACTGCGGTGGTTAAATCCCCGATCGTGTCTGCCTGAGCTGGGCTATCAGCTAAATTCTAACTTTGCTGAATGGATAGAACGGGGGAATTTACCCCACCCTGACCCCGCCCCCAGCAAGGCTGAGCCAGCTATACCCAGCGTCTATGAGGAGACATGGCCTCAACCTATGCCTTTTCTTGGTAGAATTAAACAAATTAAAAACATGGCAATGAAGACATGCACATGCTTACAGATTAATATGTACTTATTTTCTATTTCAGCGCACCATGCCAATATCAATAGGCCTGGTGTAAGTGTAGACGTGAAAAGTGGAAAATAGTGATTCGTTGAATTTGTTATCATATTACTGGTAGGTATCTCTCTTGTTCAACAGAACCAAAGCTTGACACACACATCTACCTTCTGACACTTTTACTTGCAAACGCTGTACCCCCGGGTCTGCAGCGACACGACAGACGTCAGACGTTCTACCAAAGATCCACATGTTTCAAAGAGAGTGGCACTTTAGCAAAACGGTTGATCACTGATCATACCACTGGTTCCCTTTAAGAAATGTATGTAATAAGAACTAACCAAACTAAGAAGTTAAATAAATGAACCACTACATCTGAAGTAGGTGTCGCTACCTCATTCGAAGTTAAAGCCTGACTACACGTGATTGTTTTCCACTAGATGGAGCCAGATAGTCTGACAGCATCAAGAGCTCTCTACTTGTGTTAATTCATTTCCTCAAAACTCGTATACCTCCAGGCTCAGAAACAGATTTTCCAGCCGCTGAACTCTCCTCCCCCAGGCCAGCCACTGAACTCTCCCCACCCACTTCTCCACCCCCATGCTTCAAACTGACGCCCCCTCCCCACCATCCATGCACTAATGACTCTTTGCACTATTGAGTTTTGCACTACTGCCATTATGTCAGAAGATTTGCACATAATGTTTTACTATATACACCTCAAATACCAGCACATCAACTACTCAGCTAAGCTTGTATTATGTTGTTGCTGTTGTTGACTCGTTGATATCGTACAAGATACAAGATGTTTATTGTCACTCGATGTACAAGTATACACACGTGTGAAATTCTTGAGCTGTGTTGTGTTCCCTTACATATCGTTACCGTCAGCATCATCATCATCATCATCATCATCTATGTGTCTATCCTGTCTCCTCTATTAGTACTGTGTCACAGCCCTTCCCTTCCTTTCGTTATCATGTGACTGCACATTGTTAATGACAATAAACTTGAATTGAATTTCAGTCATCCGGGTAGAAAGATGTAAACATTTGTTTTTAAATAAATAAATCATCATTATAAGTCCAGTGGATTTTTTTTTTTTTACATTTCCTTTACTTGTGCCGATATTTCATAAATCAATGATTTACTCAACCCACCCCACTATAAAGCATCCCAACACAGGTACAATAAGCAAATACACTAGCAGTCATGTTTGGACACACCTGATTGAATGTCCTTATCTTATTAAAGCCATTTTGATCTAATGCTTAAATGCTTGATTTTCTTGACAAATATAGTCTTAAATTGTCTACACTGGTCATGTACACACATACTGCAACTGACATTTTAGCACTTATAATACCGTCATCCTACCTGTACCAAGGTTGACCCACAAAGCGGGCCATGACGAAGCCCAAGGTGAAGCCGATGAAGGGGTAGATGGCTCCGATGATCCAGAGGGAGGGAGAGATGACCCAGGACGTCTGGTACAGAACCCCACCCACCACCGCTATGACGATGATGAGAAGAAAGCCTACGATGGAGCCCACCTGCCCGCAAGGAAGGACATTATGAACATACAGTACACCAGCAGTCAAAAGGTTGGACACACACACCACAGTTTTCTTTATTTTGATGACTTTCCACATTTTAGAATAGCAAAGAGATCCGAACTATGAAATGGCACAAATGGAATTAATATGCAATGACCAAAAAAGTCTTTCAACAAATCAAAACTATCTTATATTTCAGTCTATTCGAGACTTCTTTGTTAAAGCTTTGTGTGTGTGTTTGTGTGTCTGTGCGCACGTGTGTGTGTGTGTGTGTGTGTGTGTGTGTGTAAAACTGCTCCATGAATGCAAGAGTGCACAGCGTATTCCTACCTTGAGGATCTTTTTGGCCACCAGGGGCCACTTGTGTTTGACCCACATTCCCAGGGCAACTGGGACGAGTATGGACACCAGAGTGATACCTAAGGGTCCAGACAAACTGGTCATTTAGTGTTAGGCATTGAAGCAATCTCGAGTCATTGTCATTGTCAGAATTGCAATGTAAACGCACAACAAAGTGCAAAGTGCATTTCTACAACATCCAGTTGATGATATACCTGCACAACGTGATCGATTCGTACTGTCTGGAGCTGCCTTTCTGGTTAACATGCACACTGAGTTGAGCTTATTTGACCCATTTATCTATTTTATATGATAATAAAAAAAACTTGTGAAGTACAGTACTTCTAAAGAAAAAAAGAACTACAAAGTGATTGTACAATACAATAAAACAAGAATGTAAGGCCCTATAAAAGAATATAACAATAAACATGTTAGACATGAATTGAAAGCCGGTTTACTGAACAAGCAAATATGATGAATATAAAACAGTGCACATTATGTAAATGCCTGTAAAAGTGTGTGTTAAGAGAGGTGAGAATTAAGAGGATGGTCCAATAGAACTAGCAAGGCGCTCACAGGTTAAGTTTCACAAGGATTTTAATCCGCACAGCAGCAGTATAACAGACGTGTTTCAGCCTGTGGCTTTATGGATGGCAAAAAAACAAGGAATGCATCCAGCTGGCACAGATCAATAATTAGGCAATCAGAATACATAGAAATCCAAAAAATTAAATACCATAATATGGAGATGGCACATATGAGAACCAGTGACCCGAAAAGGCCAGGAGAAGCAGCCAACATAAATAAATTCTACATATGAAATAGAAATAATTATATATTTCAAGCGGGTATAATGGTACTGAAATCCCAAATTGCCCAGATCTCCACATGAGGGCACTAATACAATACAAAGGTAGACACAGAGGCAAGGGTAGACCTCCCACAGACAACAAATCCCCATAGGAAGGTTAAGTAGATAGAAGCCTTCATAGAAAAAACCTTTATAAAATCAGTATACAAAAATTTGTAACAAACAAAAAACAAAAAACAAAAAAAGTAATAAAGTTAAAAGGTACTCATCGCTGTTTATTACCCGAACAAATTTTAATGCAGTTCTCGAAACATTAATCACAGTGTTTTAGATTTAGATGTATAATAATGAAGTTTTTTTTGGATTGCGTGTCCACTTTCTGAAATCAGGTAAATGGGGTCTACTGACCGATACTGTCGTAGGGGATCAGGTAAATGGGGTCTACTGACCGATACTGTCATAGGGGATCAGGTAAATGGGGTCTACTGACCGATACTGTCGTAGGGGATCTGGATGGTTTCGGCGGAGGTCCAGGCGGAGGTGTAGATGAGCAGACAGAGAGGCATCATCCCCAGGGCCAGGATGGAGGAGCAGGTGGTCATACTGATACTGAGGAGGGCAGAGCATGGACAAGCGGTGGTGAAACGGAGCAACAACACAGTCCCCAAAACTCACTAAAGGACACAAGTTGAGGACATGATCTGAGATGATCATTGAAAATGCCACCCCTTCTGTTATGTAGCACGAGTATTTCTATGAGCATAGTATGCTGGTAAATTGGTAGTATTGTACAACATCAAAAACCCACGACTATGAGACATGTGCATACCTACAATGATTGGGTGCAGGAAGATGAAAAATTTTCTTTGTACATCACTGTTGTGTAAAAATGTATATAGTTGCGAAACAATAAATAGCCATCTGTTTGGGCCCATCAAAAACACCATGGATTCTGAGAAATACAAAAACAATAGTGTATGTTTTGTCCATACAAGTGTAGGCCTATCTGTATCTGTGCAGGCCAAATCATAACTGATTCAATGTAGGACCATTTTTCTGAAAGATTATACAGTATAGTAATATGTCCAGATGATAGCTATGCTACATTTGTCTGCTGTCAAACTGTTTTCTAATTTTTACACGTCTAAATAAGTGATTTCCCCCCCCATCTCTATACTGCAGAAAATTTGAGAAAACTTTTGAGTTACTCTTTGTTTCTCCATTTTTAAAACCCTGGAAATTGCCAAAATCCCATCCTCCCATTCCGATTCCATACTTTCCACACACCTGCGTATAGCAGGGAACCCTGCATCGACTAATCAGCTCGCAAGGCAGCCACCCAGTCCGCTTCCTACCTGAGGTCCATGTCTCCGTCCAGCCAGTAGCAGATGATGTTGGAGCTGGAGCCTCCGGGACAGCAGCCCATGATGATGATGACGATGGCCTGAACGGGCAGCACGTCGAAGGCCAGCGACAGGGCGAAGGCGGTGAAGGGCATGATGCCGAACTGGCACAGGAAGCCAATGACGATGCCCCAGGGCCTCCTGAGGTGGCCCAACAGCTTCTTGCTATCCACGGTGCAGCCCATGGCGAACATGACCATAGCCAGCATGGCGGTGAGCACCACGCTCAACACCAGGCTGAGGAGAGCGTTGGAATCATGGGGGACGGAGAGGCAGTTTGCGCCCGAGCAGACTGTGGCATTGGAGGGGCAGGCGGCAGGCACGGTTGTCGGCGTTGACGTGTTCATTGTGGAGAAAGTAAAATAAGGAAGAGAATGTTTGGAAGAAGATTGAGAAGATCCTTAGGGTGGTAAATGTTAAGATTCCAAGCGACTTCTCCAGCTTCTCCTCCTGTAAGCAAGAGGACAAGGGCCACAGTGAGAACATCTGTCCTTCCCCAGTGCTCTTTATGTCCACCCTGCTAGAGTACAGCCAAATAAAATTGGGAGGGAAACCAGGTAAAAAATAAATAAATCAAAAATTAACCAATACTTAATGTTTTTTTTATGAGGTCATTGTCCAAAAGCAGCTGCATATAAAGAATCTCACGTCAACTTTGAGTATAATAAATGTGATTGCGCCATGTCCCATCTTTTATTGCCCTTTGGGCCTTAAAAGTTTATTGGAGTCGTCCAGGCTCAGCTATGCAGCATCATCCTGGTAGTGCCACTAAGGAAGGAAGATGCCTACTGCACCTCAGGAGAGGGCACCACACCCTGGGTGTGTGGACGTCACCACACACATCACACCAGTGGGAACAGTCACATTGTAAGAGGACAAGGCTTATAAAATGATTTCTTTTGGGCCCGTTATAAATTGCTAAACCTGAAACACTCTGTCCCCGTCGCTGAGATGACACAGTTGGGCCAAACGCCAAAGAATAGTGCACACGACAGTTAGTTAAACATGACGACAGAGATTTAGCTGGTGCACATCTACTGCTTTTCGAAAATGCTGACAATGAAAATGGTTGTAGATGTAAAAAAATCCATCATTAAAGTGTAGGGGTGTCACGATACACTCAGTTCACGATACGATACGTATCACGATACTGGGTTCACGATAACGATACGATACGATACGATTTTAACAATATTTTTTTAAACTTGAATAATGACAATATATGACTGGAAAAGTAGTATTTTATTTGAAATGCACAAATACAAAACATGCTGTTGTGGGAAATTGTTATTACAATAACAACTAGAAAAAACATGAGATTGGAGATAAGGCTTATCTTGAAATAGAATGAGTTACACCGTCACTTAGATTTACTTTGAACTAAAAGGTTTCTCAGCAGTATAAATTCTCATTATGCATCTTCAGTTTTTCTTCAAATTCAAACAACAAGACTTTTCTTAATCTATTTTTTATGCATCTTCAGTTTTTCCTGTCAAGTAAACAGTTTTGCCAGAAACTCAATTGAATGGTTTCTCTCCTGTATAACTTCTCATGTGTCTCTTCAGAGACTTGTTCAACTGAACTACTCTCCACACATTGAACTTCAACAAACAAAGACGTTTCTTAGTCTATTTTTTGAAAAAAAAAAAAAAATTTTTTTTTTTTTTTTTGGCGATATGAGATTTCATCTCAACGATACATATCGTGACGTTTTACTATCGCGAAATTTCGTGGGACGATATATTGTGACACCCCTATTAAAGTGTGATGCTACAAAAATGCCTTTTTTTATTGCCTCCATATTTGTAACACCTCCAGGATCAGCGTTCAGCCACACAAATCGATACAGTAGTTTACTCTCCTTACATGTAGGTAACAATTCTCAATTAATCAAAAGGATGTAATACACTGGAGGTTGCGTAATAAATCTCTACTGCCCCAACAACAAAATCGATATAATATATTATAAAACTCTCTGTGACTCTTACCCTGAATTCCTTCCCAGTGCAGCCATTACTTTTCTGTGGATCTGCCTCCTCTCTGGAAGGATAAATGTTTAACACTTAAGTTGTAGAATAACCAAACGACACAAACACCAGAGTGTGTTTTACACTTTATTAGAAAATAAAACTCTTTATGTGCATAAACACTTTGTTGACAGTCTGCAGAATGAATAGTATTTGGGAAACTGAATTCAATGATTTGATGACAATTGATGACATTTATTAAGCAGAGACACACGAGTAAAGCCAGCGCAGCAAGCTTACATTTTCTCCTGGTTTCCTTCCCCATATTACACACAAGAACCTTGACCCTATAGTAACTGCTCACCAAAGTGTTTCATTTATGGGAGGGTTGGGGGTTGTGCGCCAGATTCAGTTCAAAGTCAAAATGTCTCAAGGACATGGCATGAACCTTATCATACTGAACCATCTCTCCAGGTCCTGTGCTTCTTCATGGCCCCAAAAGATCATTACACACATAATAGGAGCTGATATCCATTCAATTTAAAACTCTGTCCTCCTCGCGTGCAAGTCTTTAGAGCCGTCCTTTTACTACGACTACTGCCATCGAGTGCAGGTCCCAGTCACTCAGTGACTACCTCCATCGAGTGCAGGTCCCAGTCACTCAGTGCAGGTCCCAGTCACTCAGTGAGCATCGAGTGCAGGTCCCAGTCACTCAGTGAGCATCGAGTGCAGGTCCCAGTCACTCAGTGCAGGTCCCAGTCACTCAGTGAGCATCAAGTGCAGGTCCCAGTCACTCAGTCCCTCAGTGAGAAGTGTTTGACAACTGGATGTTTCCTGTTATGTGGGCAATGAAGCATCTCAGAAGGTGGATCCCCGAAAACTGGAGGGAGCTGTTGCAGAGAGGAGACAAGACAACAGACGCTGTAGTGAGAATAGAGACAATTCATTTATTTCATGTTGCTACTGTATAACCATCAAATTCACAAAAGAAAAATCACATCTTGGCAGAAGGCGTTTGTGTTTTTCTTGCTTATTCTTGATGCAGACTGGAACACCGTTATTGAACAACAATGGACCAATATCAAATTAACTGTTACACTGTTACAATTACTGGAAACACATGGTTGTGATGCTTGGTAGCCTCTATGCCAGGGCTATTCAACTATATTGTTCAGGGGGCCGAAAGCTAAGGGCCCGGGGGCCCTTTCCATGAGCTATTATTATCATCAGTGCCATCACACCTTAAAATGTGTGATTTTTCTACATTGCAAAAGTAGCCTAATCATAGCCTCATGGTCCATGTTTTGATTTTTGTTTTGTAATTCTATTTTCAGAAATGGAAATAAAAAAAAGAGTTACACATCAAAATCAATCCACAGTTGAAAAACGGGAAGAGGACTTGATTTGTATCTGCTGATGAAGCCTCTGTGTCATCGAGAGAGAGAGAGAGAGAGAGAGAGGTGAAAGAGATTTTTCTCTCACTTCCTGCTTTGTGCCATAAAGCGATTTACTTTGTGCGTTAAAACCACTGACCTAAAAATATGCACAGAGCTATCCCATTGATTTTTTTCTGTTAAAAAACGGAACATAGAGAAGAATTGCACATTTGCAATCAATTGTAATGCGCAGTTACAAGGCAAGGCAACTTTTATTTGTACAGGATATTTAAAACAACCACAGTTGACCAAAGTGTTTAACATGTAAGCAAATATAAAATAGGCACATTTAAGAAACAGTAAAGACAGAAATAAACACAATAGGTGAAGTGGAAGTGACAGCTCAGCTCAAGTCGAAAGCCACAGAGTAAATAGATGAGGCCATTTACACCTGGCGTTAACATGCGTTTTCTGTGATCAGATTGCAATCAGATTGTGTTTTATCACTTGAAATGCCAGGTGTAAACACCCCCAAAACGCATTGAAGAAGGATTGCAATCTGATCGGCCAAACCACCTCCGGAGGTGGTCAGGGATGCATTGTGTACACATTGAACACAAGTGTAAATGCAATGTGTCCTCTCAATCTGGATACAGCAACTTTATGCGGATTGAGAGGACAACCATTTCTGCAATCTGATTGCAATCAGATTGCAATCAGATTGCAGAAAATGCATGTTAACGCTAACCTGACGCTGCCAGATTGATGAGTTTGCTTCACATTCTGTTTCACAAACGACATCCATCTGGATTTGGTCAAGCTACCCTGCTATAGAGGGCGGTCACTTTTTTCAAGCTACTTGGCAGGTGATTGGATGGACCGTCTGTCTGTCACCGTCTGGGCGTGCCAACGCCAACCAATCAGATCGACTTGCCTTCATGACGTAGCCTCGCCTGGTAAACACGAACGGCTAGGACTACAATTGCTAATTAGTTAGCATGGAGGTCGCAGATTTTTTGCTGTTTTTGTAAGGTGAATATTGGGTGCAACCATTGACTATTCAATTTGCCAAAAGAAAGAAGAATTACTGCAGATGTCTGACTGAGGATGAAGTGCAGGTAGGCCATTTTGCACGTTAAATGTAACTGATTGGATTAACTGATGTTACGCTAACGTTAGCAACATTTGGAGGTTGGGGTGCTACGTCTGATGATTGATGATTTGATGTTAACGTTAACAGCGATTCATTACTAACACATATCGTTGTTCGTTTCTTCAGGGAACTGATGACACGATATGACACCGAGTGGCACGCACCCTGGACTGGCCTGGACGGTAACGTCATGGAGACGCAACGCTCTCTAGTCTTTATGATCATGGCAATCAGAATCAGAATCAGAAAGACTTTACCGTAAATTCCGGACTATAAGGCGCACCGGTCTATAAGCCGCACCTTCAAAGGTGACTATTTTTTTCTTATATAAGCCGCACCGGTCTATAAGCCGCGGGTGTTTTGATGTTTAATTACCATATGTAAGGCTTCGTGCACAGAGGGGATTGTCGGGAAAGAGATGGCTGTTTGGGGAAGCTCCCATTTATTAACATTTCAACAAAACAAAAGTCAGGTCACTAATCCCCAGACAAAATCACACATTGTGGTATTTTTTGTTTTTTTTTACAGTGCACACAGTGTCCGCGGTGTGGTGAAAAGAGGGCAAGAGAGGAAATTAAAACAGAAGTGGATTTATAGTTAGAAAGAGTGCTAAAGAAGAGAGAATTCCGTTTTTTATTTTTTTATTTTAGTTACTCACAGTACTATTGACCAGTCCAACTCAAAAGATATTCGGCAGTTTCACTTTGAGCTCTTGTTCCGCCGCTGTCCATCAATGGTTATGACGAGTCTCGCTGGGTACAGTACGCCAAAGCGATATCCATTGACTTTAACCTTTTCGATGATGCTGTTGTATGTTGCGCGTTTCTGTTGCACCAACGCGGAGAGGTCCTGCCGGACGAAAAAGCGCGTACCCTCCCAGGTGAGGGGCTTCTTCCCCGCAGCCTGGAGGATGAGTTGACGGTCGGGCCAGCGGAGTAGGCAGATGAAGATGGCCCTCGGTGGCAGGCCGGGGTCTGGACGTGGCCGAGGCGCCCGGTGTGCCCTGTCCACCTCTGGTGGTTTCTCGCCTTCCTTCAGGTCCAGGATGTAACACAGGATTTTGCCACGAAAGCGTCCATGTCACCAATCTCAGCTCCCTCTTTTACATTGATCAGGCGAATGTTATTTCTTTTACTCCTGCTGATTAAGTCATCAACCTGCGTGTGCAGGGGTTCGATTTGTTTTTGCATTTTATCCACTTTCGGACTCACTGTGTTGTTTTTGTCCTCCAGTGCGCTGATGCGCTTTTCCGCATTAGAAACTCTGTTCGCTTATTTTCTTTAGTGAGTGAGTGGATGGACTTCTGCACGTTTTCAAACTTGTTTTCAAGCTGCTCAAACCTCTGAGCGATGTCGGACTTAATCGATAGTGTTTCACGGAGTAAAAGTTTAGCCCAAGCCGTGAATCTCCAGCCTCCAGCAGGTGAGTCATTTCCTCATTCATGGCGGTGATTTGCTTCGTCTTTTTCTTTCTGCTTACCTGTGTTGTGTTATGTTATGTTATGTTATGTTGTTAAAAGAGGGCAAGAGAGGAAATTAAAACAGAAGTGGATTTATAGTTAGAAAGAGTGCTAAAAAAGAGAGATTTTTTTTTTTTTTTTGGAAAAAATCCATAGATAAGCCGCACCGTTATATAAGCCGCAGGGGGCAAAAAAGGCCAAAAAACGGGAAAAAAGCCGCGGCTTATAGTCCGGAATTTACGGTAATGATCCCCGGGGGGAAATTGGGACAAGTTACAGTAGCTCGCTCAATAACAACCAAAACAATCGATAACAACCAAATACTTTGATACAATATAATGATTTAACGCTACTATTTAGCATTAAGGACTGGTGAATTTTAGCATATCTGTCAGTGGAATGGTAGATGTTTACGCATGACTGGAGAATGTTATTTGCTTAGGCCTACTTTTGTGATAATAAACTAAACGGAGAAAAGACGGCCGTGTGGTGTTGTTGTTACATAATCTGCTGGTCTTGAGGCACGATTGGGTAAAATGATAAGATGATGTAAATTCATAAAGATGTTTATGTCAGAGATGAATCTGCAAAAGGGAGCTGCCTGGAGCCCAGAGGACGTCAACGGAGAAGAGGAAAAACACCCTTTAGGTTACACCATGCAGCATTTGGATATAATCTAGTATTGGCTCCCATGCCATTAGTTTGTTTACCCCCTATCTAAAGAAAGTACAAGTGCAAAATATTAAGCTATGTTCTATCGATAAACCAATTTCTCGAGTAACATCCTGTTATCCTGAGATCTTTAATCTCGCCTGTATAACATAATATGTCACTCGGACACCAACGTGAGTTAACGTGGTTTATTAAACAGCAGCAAACATTCCAATCATAGCAGAATACACTTCAGCTAGCAGTAGGGAATACATCACACTGATCTTTGCAGTTATGTATTGATTAGCTAATATTTCAGTGGCATTTTGATTAACGTTATGATTTATTTCTATTTGGAACAAAAATGATGGTTTAACAGATTGCATGTTTACTGGGCTGTGGTGAGAAGGGCTTTGTGTTTGTGTGACTTGCGTGAATGGCTAACTGCTAGCCATTCACTAGCCTACAGCTAGCTGATGGCTGCTATGTTCTCCCAGCTAGCAACGGTCTGAAGGCTATCTCCCCAAATTCTAGAACAATGTCTTGTTTACTAACGTTCATAGTTGATAACATTACAGCAATACAGTTACGGTTTCGTACTCACTGTAAGATCAAGTGTTTAACGTTTATGTTAGCTTATTGTTTTGAATAGAATGTTTGACTAGCTCACTGGAGCTAGCCTCGTTAGCTGCCGCCATGTTGAATAGTGAAAGAACTACAAACGCCCATCGCCTCTCGGTGGCGTCACACCCGGTCTCGCAAAGCCCGCCCTTAGCTCACGCTGATTGGTGCGCCTGGGTGGCGGCCGGTTTGAACGCCTCTCTCAGGCCAGGGCCAGACTGAGGTGGATTGTGAATTTGTGGAACAATGCCGCCCCCGTCTGGTGGAGTCAGGCTATGTTAACGCCAGGTGTAAATGGAATCAGGCTGAAGTGATAAAATACAATCTGATGGCAGAAAACGCATGTTAACGCCAGGTGTAAATGGCCTTGATGAGTCTTTAGTAGCGACTTAAAGGACTCAGCAGTTTGTATGTGGACAGGTAGGCTGTTCCACAGATTAGGGGCAGCCACCGCAAACGCTCAATCGCCTCTATTTTTCCGCCTCGATCTCGGCACATCTAATGGCCCATTTCCACCGCTGGTATCAACGCGGCCCCGCCCAGCTCGTCTCGCTTTTTTGTCTCATTCCACCGATCAAAAACGTGGACAGCCCAGACAGCATCATCATTAAAGGGCTCCATAATGTCTAAAGAACATTGCTGGGACATTGATTTATTGATGATTTGGCCAGAGAGACATTTCTGATTTTATTAATAGATTAATTTAGCATCTAAACAAACACTGCTGAAAGTCCTATCTTGACCACACACAAAAAGACTTGTCCCTATAGGTTGGGCTGGTGGGAAAGAGCTGGATTTGTTTTTGTTTTCATATACTTCATACAGTATGTAAGCCATTCAGCGTGGACAGCATCATCATCGGAGCATCTGGTTTGTCGACCTCAGTGCCCTGGATGGAGTATGTATATGTATGAGATCTGCGAGGTAGGAAGGTGCCAGTCTATTTAAAACCTCAAAAACAATGAACAAAATCTTAAAGTTGATCCTAAAGCAGCCCGGAAGCCAATGCAGTGCGGCCAACACAGGCGTAATGTGGTCACGCTTTCTTCTCCCAGTTAGGAGCCGAACAGCTGCATTATGGACTAGCTGCAGGCGCTGAAGTGATGCCTGGTCCAGACCTACATACAAAGAATTACAATAGTCCAGTCTAGACGTAATAAAAGCATGGATAACTTTGTCAAGGTCTTTCGGAGATAGTTAAGCCTTGACCTTGGATAACAGTTACAGACAGTAGTTTTGATATGACTAGGATCGATTCCTCCTAGGGTGGAGACTCTGGAGATGATGCAGCATGGCTGCAGTTATGGAAATGAAATCGTCGCCACACACACTGCCACCCCCCCAGTTTCTCCCCAATTGTAGTTGGCCAATTTCTCCCTGGTGCCCCGGATGCTGCTCCACTCTGCCCAACTGTGAAGAGCCGTAGACTAGCACCATGCTTCCTCCGACACATGCGCAGTTGCCAGTCGTTTCTTTTTTTATATATATATTTTATTTTGAGTTTTTCCAATGTGCAGAAATGACAAACATGGAACAGAAAGTAACAACAAAATCCCTGAGCATGATGCTCTGATGAAGGCACATGCCGAAACGCGTCAACCTTGAATATATTTTTTTAAACTTGAGCAAAGTCTTGTATCTTAATATTTGGAGTGCTGCTATTTCCACTCATGGAGTGATCCCCCCCCCCCCCCCCCATAGTGACATGTTTGTGAACGTGTGCTGTGTGAGGGAGGGGAGCGCAGCTGTGGTAGCTCTTTAGTGGCCCTCTTATCAGTCATTATCTGTCCCATCAGCTTTGATCTTTATCTCTTCCTCTGACTTGTCCTTCTTTCTGGCCACAGTAAATGTCAAGTCTCTTTCTGTTCCTGGTGTGTGGCAAAGAAGGAGAAGACATCACTCACACTTTGGGGACACTTCTATCGATGTGAATGGGGCCGGCAGGGTAAGTCCCACTACAAACCATCAGATCTGTGCCGTTTCACCTTTGATTGAAAAATGCACCCACCAGACTAAAGAAAACACATTGCATGATGTCGTCGACTGATGCCCCGTTTAGCTAATCTAGCTCGATCTTGGACCAAACATGGGGCTTAAGTTGAGCTATATGCAGCTGCTGGACAGAGCCATGATCTGTTTGGAGACCAATAATAAGGAAACTAACATGTACATTTAGATTAAAAACTAAACCAGTCAACATCATGTAATGTGTTTTCTTTAACCTGGTGGACGCATTTTTCATTCAAAGGTGAAATGGCACAGATATGATGGTTTATATTGGGATTTATCATGACCGTCCCATTCACTTCAATAGAACTGGCCCTAAAGTCTGGCCCAGAAATGCAAAAATCCAAACGCTGTGATGTCTTATCCTTCTTTTTTATGGTCCTTGGTGTGTGTGGTGTGACTGAGTGCGAGAGGGTATGTGTGTGTGTGTGTGTGTGTGTGTGTCCATTATCTTATCTGATCTCTGATTGCAGATAACCATCTGATCTGATGGGCCAACTTCACACCCTGTTCTTCCTCCACTGTCAAATAAGGAAATGAAGACAATGGGACTGTCGGTAATAGCAGCACCATGACCCATGCATGAGACATGATGCTGAGTATATTTTACAGAGATGCTAACTGCATGGGGGGGGGGGGGGGGGGGGGGGGATTTACCATGTAAACTTTCCACTATCTGAGATGAAGGACACCGAGTTTTTGGAAAAGTGAGAATTGGCATGAAGTCAAACATCAACTCTGGATTACTAAAAGTTGAACTTCTTATGTTAGACAATGCTAGTTGACTAGCAGCACTTAACATACTGCATGCTAACACGTTAGCTTAGGCAGTCACAGGACAGAGATTTCTACGAGATGCAAGAGATGATTTTGGTGGTACTCCTGTTGTAACAAGTAAAAAGTATGTTGTCCAACAAGACACTTTCCACAAAAGTCAGTGTTTGAAACCCAACGCTATAAAGTTACAATTCCCAGAATCAGAAGTGTTTTTGGTGAAAAGGCATTTGATTATTTGAACATATTTGACTGTTTTTGTATTTTCTACTGTATATTGTATGTTTTATTGCGTAACCCCCAGCTGCCGTTTCTGGGACAGGTCTGCATTGCAAAAGAGGCAAAAAGAAATTCATTCAAAAGTGTATCCATTTTGAGGAAGGAAAAACTATAGAGGATTCAATCCTTAAAAAATATGCTATTTTCTAAGCAATATTCTTGAAATATATAATAAACAGTCAGGGACTTAATTGCATTTTGTACTCTTTTACATAAGGATTAGGACCCCACTAAAAAATATATATAAATTCTGAGATTACAGTAATCTCTGAATTCTGAGATTAAAGTCCGAATTCAGAGATTTTGGCTTTATTAAAAGGATATCGCTGGTGTGTGTGTGTGTGTGTGTGTGTGTGTGTGTGTGTGTTTTTTAACACATTCATACCGTCAAGAAATCCTATGAAAATAACAAACTCTGCAAGTATTTTGTTTTGCTAAGAAAATCACTACTGAGGCCCAAGTCCTCTTCTGTACTTTTTCCTAAATGGTGAGTATCTAACCTTGTTGTGGAGTGAAATGAACTCTCGTCTCGATATGTCAAAGGAAGTAACGTGCCAGTAGCCTCAGCCTGCACATTAAAGTGTACACCGTCTTTGAACGCAAGGTTAGGTACATGCTGGGATCACAAGGCGCCAGCGGCAGCACAGAGCAGAGATCACAGACGACCTTGGTCCTGACATGTGACTCAGTGGGAGGGGCGAGGGGGGCGTGTCCTTCACCTTGGTCCTGACATGTGACTCAGTGGGAGGGGCGAGGGGGGCGTGTCCTTCACCTTGTACAATCCCGTGACTCCTCTATTCTTGTCTCAGTTATGCAGCGTTATGTTGACACATTTATATTTTACACGACTACGACTTTACAGAGACGGCAGAACATCAACTTCAAGTAACAAGGAAGAACATTTTAATGCCAAGGTTTGATCATCAAACAAGGGGGGGAAAGGAGAAGTGTGCACCCCAAAAGCCAAGGCACTCCTACTTAAAAATGTAAAAATGCCTTTATTATCTTGACAACAAGGAGGATAGCATCATGCAAGTCAGGATGTCTAACCCATGTGTAGCAGCTTGTCTTTATCGTCATCAGCATCATTAATAAAAGTGCCTTTGTCTTTTAGAGTGCACAATTCTTATCCTCCTCCCCTTGTTTAACAGTGATGACCAGTTATTTTAGCACATTATGTTATATAATTCCATTAAATGGGCATTAAGTATGATCTCTTTCAATCTCTATTGGCAACCAACCAGTAGGAATTGCAAAGACATCGATTGAACTCCTCCTACAGTCCTCGGTCCAGCCCCCTTCCACCCGTTGACCCCTACAGTGCTGTAATGAACATAAACAATAAAGTCATAATTTTACAGCCGAGATGAGTGAGCTACAGTAGATGAGTGAGCTACAGTAGATGAGTGAGCTACAGTAGATGAGTGAGCTACAGTAGATGAGTGAGCTACAGTAGATGAGTGAGCTACAGTAGATGAGTGAGCTACAGTAGATGAGTGAGCTACAGGAGATGAGTGAGCTACAGGAGATGAGTGAGCTACAGGAGATGAGTGAGCTACAGTAGCTAATTAGACCAGAGGTCCACCAGAAACACGTAGTGAAGCGAGGGGTCATATTTTCACAATGGATACTGGAATAACTTGACTTTTTTGTGTGTGCCTAAGAACAAGACTTTATAGCCTTCACACTTGAACTTGTTTGCTCCACTGGTCGCTCGCTCGTTTGTAGGAAAGTCCTCCATCACTGAGCAGTCAAAAATGCAAGGCCCGGGTTGGGCGTTTTCACCGTGGATGGGCCAATCATGGGCCTGGTAGTTGACATCGTAACCGGCCAATCAGGAACGCCGCTGACAAAACAGTACTGGCTGCCTCCATGGCTCTCTGGCTCGAGCAGTAACGTCAACGTTCGTCAAGCTTACACAGCCATAAGTGCAGTTATTGCAGAAATAGACTCAATAACAACAATTAAACACGAATAGCAGTATGTAATAGCAGAGTTTCTCGGCATGAAAGAAGTTTTCGCCATTCTTCCGAGTGGATTTGGATTTGACTGGATCTGACGCTGATTGGCTGAAGGACTGGCTACTTCCACCTAACTAATAATATCCGCACGTCGGACTGAGAGCAGATGGATGAAAATGGACCATCAGGACATATGAGGAGCTGTTTGTCACAACTTAGTTTATAAGCCTGGAAGAACATTTAGCTGTGGACGCTGCTGAGCTGAGTCCTTCTTTCAAAATGTAAGTAGGCTACATGTTCTGTTCCTCTGCAGTGTAGCGCTACTGTTGTCTGATATTTTTCGAGCCACTACACAGTGGCATCGCCAAAGCCAAGAACGCACAACGTTCATGTTACGATTGCCAAAGCCGATTGATAACGCAAAACACTTGAGACATTTTCGGTGGAGTTGCTCGCATACACAGCTGAAACCATGCTGAAACATATCAGGGTGTCATTAAAGCTTAATTTATACTTATTAGAAAGTGTCGCTCAGCACATGGTCGCAGACGAAAAAGAAAGTGTCGCTCATGGTGTTGCATTTATACTTACAGTGAATGTTCGCCTCGGTTCAACGGTCACATGACACTCGAACGCTATCAGTGCAGACAGCCAAGAGAAGAGAGGGAATGGAATGTACAGTGAAACCACCTCGGAGGCAAGATGTAACGTACTTGGCTGCAGCCGCATATAAACGACACACAACCACACAACTCACCTCCTCTGTCTCTGGGAAATTGGCCACGGTGTTCTTTGTGATTTTCAGGAAGTCATACATCAAGGACAGGCTGATAAAAACAGCTGGGACACGTTCATTAATTTCAATCGAGTGAAAACCCAAACAAGGAAGTCAAGCGCGTGCCGTCTATATAGCCAATCAGACTTGCGCGATACTATGACGTAGTCAGCGACACTAGACATTTCACTAGGTAGCAGACACTGCTCGCTGACACTTGAAAGTGTCGACTCAAGTCCTCATTTCTGTCGGCGACCGTTTCAAAAGTGTCGGCAGACAAAGCATAAATTGGGCTTAAGTGTATCAGACAGACACAACACGTCATCTGTAGGCTAATGTATGCCAGGATAAAATACCTTGAATGTGGGAGAAATAGTCATCCTTGCAGTTGAGCAGGATGATAATTCCTCATGTTTCCTTTACTAGAGACCCATCTGCACTCAGGCTAGAAAACGTTAGCTCTAGCTTGTTAGCATAATTTAGCCACTAGGTAACATTATGTTAGTTGGTTTTGATAGTCTTCTTTACTCTTATCCTGCTCATAACATCAGAGTGGCATGCACACCAAACGATGTAAACAATGGTCCTGGAAGTTAATTGTTAGTTGCTTTGATTGAACCTACTAACTACTACCAAGACTGAAATGGAAAGGGATAGTTATTTATATCTATTTCTCCATTTGGGTCGGGTTGCCAGATACAGCGATGGTTCCAGCACAAAGACTGCTCAAAAACCACCCAAATGCACACAAAACCGCCCAAGCAAATGCAGGTCTATTGAACTATCTGGCAACACGGAGTCTGATGTGTGCTACCTAACAGCACATGGTTGTTTACATGGTGATGAACGTGTTGTTGTTTTTAACTGGGACTTTGACGGATGAAGTGCATGTACAATGGAAACTGTTTCAGACATATTAATGTTAATTAATGCTATAAAAGCAGATATAGGGGGGGGGGGGTGGCGACATATATAGGCCTACTGCTACAGCCTACCAGCTGCTAAAACAAAATTTGGCATGACGACCCCCCCCCCCCCCCATTTGTGTTAGCGTCCACACTCTCCCCCCCTCACTCAAATTCAGCCAGTCTCCGGTAGAAGTAGAGGTACCCCAGGTCTTTGGGCGGCTTCTCTGACGCACACACTTTCTGATCATTGAAGATGACCCACTGTTGGTCCTTCTTGATGTGACAGACATAGTGGCCGCACTCAGTGCTCGTCCCCATGTGGCTGATGAATGCAAACAGCTCATACCTCCCTGGTCCATCTCTGACTGACGGCCCAGGCAGAGGCTCTCTGCTCCCCTCACTGTCCGCCGCGGTGTGGCCTCCTTCCGACACATCCATGGACTCCAAATGGTCATCCGGGTGGGAGATGATCCAGTCGACTGCCTGCTCCAGGACATTACACGTGGCTCTAAGTGCTTTGGTAGCCTGGTTTGGGCTGAAACCCATGGAGATGATCGTTGCCAGGTGCTCCTCAGACATACTCTCAGTGGGTGTGGTCTCAGGGGCGGAGCTGCAGCCAGTCAATACCAGGGGCGCAGAGAAGTCTGCGTCATCCATATGGCCCATGACCCAGTTCGTGGCGGCATCGATTCCAGTGTTCCCAGTGTAGTACACCGCTTTCCTGCAGGCCTCCGGTGCGAATCCCATTTCACATAACTGGGACACAGTGGAATCATCCAGGACTGGGGTTGTGACCTCCACCTCTGGGGTCATGATGAATGTGGGCGGGGCCACCTCTGGTAGAAGTTCCTCCCCCGGCTGCTGGCCGGTCCCACGGAGCGCACTCAGATCCAGAGTGTCAGGAACGTCAATGCTCACGTCCAGTTTTTTGGGTTCCCAGTTAAGGCCATAGGTGAACTTCTTGATCTGGATAACCAGATGGTCTGGGAAAGAGGCGAAGCGGGTTGTTTTGGTAGCAGTGGTCTTGGCCTGCACAGCCGAGCTCCACAGGTCTGTGAGGATCTCCGGTTCGCAGAGAGCTGCCATGCAAGCTGTGAAGGGGATTTGGGCTCGCACTGTTAGGGCAGAGCCTACTGAGGAGTCCGCCTCCTCACGCTGCAGCTCCTCTGTATTGGTGGCCTGGTCCATGGGCACAGGCAGCTGGAGGATATAATCCACCCGCTGCGTGTACTTGGCTTTCTGTGACTGTTGACACACGATCCTCTCCTCCACCAGGAACCTGAAGGCCTCAGATGGGTTGGGCCAAGAGCGACAGTTCCTCTCCACCATGTTTATGAAGTGCAATAAATACTCCTGAGCATCCTGCTGCCGATTGGTGGAGAAGTCTGGGTGGCCCCACCCAACAAGGGCTTTGAACATTCGTGGTGCAATGCCAATTTGGTCTGCCCTGGGTTCAGATGCGCTGTGTTCAATGCCGGGATCTGGTTCTGGTTTGGAATACTCTCCTGATAACAGACCATAGCCCAGCTTGGCTACTTGGGTTTTGAAGTCCTGGGTGGGGTCGCTTGGAGCTTCATCAAAGATTGTGTCAATGTTAAACACATACTTGCTCTGGAAGTCGGGAACGGTGAAGAGCACTTGCATGACAGAGTTGAGGTAGCAGCTGTTGCCCAGGTTCTTCATGCCGGTCAGGCCGGGGCCAGACAGGGGCCGCAAGGTGGCTCCCGACTCCTGGATCACCGTCCACTCACACATCAAGTTCACAGCAATCTCCAGCTCTGTCATAGTCCTCTCGGTCTTCTCCATGGTCATCATATCGATACCAAAGTGAGACAGATGCCCTTGTAACTTGGGGTCCAGTACCATGTCGTCCTCGTCATAGGAATACACATCCGCTCCGTCGGGGGTGATGGTGCCCAGTTTGACAGCGAGCGGGTATCCAGTCTGCTCAAAGTGGAGAAGAGCATGGTTCTTTCCCTCGGGGCCATTAAAATACCTGCGGCCACACAGGACTTTGCCGTCCGCCAGGTTCATCCACAGGTTCTCCTGCAGACCGCACATCTCACACCGCCAGCCACTGGGCGGGATCTCCACTCCGTTGTCAAGCTGTTCGAGGTCGACGGCATGCCGTGACTCTTGTCTCACCCCTCCGTCCCACTGTTGAACTTGCAAGGTATGAGACACTGAGTCCACTGACATGAGAGCCGTTACGCACTGAGACACCTGCTCTCTCACAACATCAGGCATGGAACACAGGTCATAATGAGACACTTCTTGTCTGTCGGGGAAGATGACAACCTTCACCACATCCTCATACTGCACCTGCTCCACCTCAAAACCACCTTCAATCCCTATAGCCAATCTAGTGGGCTTTCTCTTAGGTGGGTGCTGTCCAGATCCAGAGTTATCGTCATCTTCCTGAGTCTTACGGGTCCGTGTGATGTGCAAATAAGCCCGCTGACCCGTCCGGGTATGGTGCCAGTCCACAAACTGACTGCCAAAGCCCAGGAAACTGTTCATGCACACATACAGGCCTCCTTCACTCTCTGGCGAGGAAAATGAGAAGGCACATTCGTCTTTGTGGATGCGGTCCCAGGGCCTTGGAACCCGAATTGTGGACAAAACGGACATCAAAACCTCGCTTACCTCCGCCATGACACGTTAGCTAGTTCTGCCTTTCAATTGGACACTGGCTGGACCACAGCCTTTAATTCCCCGACTCACAGGAGTGTTCATTGTTTGGGGTGTGATGTCACTCGAGCAATTGTGATGTCATTTAGTAATGTCACTCGAGCAAAGACTGTTTCGCTCGAGTGACCTCACTGATAACGTCACAATTGTTCGAGTGACATCACTGCTTACATAATCTAGTAGCGACCTGGCAGCCAGGCGGATCATCTAGAAAACTATGACATCATGGGTGATGGCCACCAGGCCTAGCCGTTTGACATCCAGTGACCTGGCCACTTTCATTGGCCGAGGACATTTTTCAGTATTTGTAATTAAAAGTGTTTGTTTTCAATAAAAGGGGGAAAAACATCTGCAAACGTAATGAATGACATTATTGTTTTGCTCACTAACAAATTCCAGAACAGATAATATACTGTACGTTTCTGGTAGAATGCCCCCTTCCTATATCAGAGGTTTTCAAAGTGTGAGGTGGGCGTCCCCAGGAGCGCTCCAAACAGTTTCACAGGAGGCTCAGTGAATGGAAGTGAAACAATATGACATACATTAGTTATTACATTAGTAAAAGGAGATCACATAATGTGTGTGATTTGGTTCAAGATAGTTCAGAGATACAGTAGCTTTTCCCCACTTTCCCAGAGGCAGAAACAAATAAATGCTTTCAGACAGACCTATTTTTATAGACTGAAGCTATCTTGTCTCAATTGCTGAGATCATATAATTGTTGGGATATGTTGGGGCCCCAAACCCCCCCTGCCCTATATTGTTACGTACCCTGATTCCTTGCACATTTTCAGAATCAGAATCCACTTTATGGGACAAAGTATGTAGTGAGGAAATTTGACTCTGGTTTACGTTGCGTTTACATTTACGTTGTACTTCTAAAGAAACAAAACACACCCAGGTGAAAAGAGGTAAGCAGTGCCTGTTTTGCAGGTCGTTTCACCGGCTTTGATCCGCGCCACTTTCTGTCTCCACGATGTCAGTCATGATGTCATCAGTGATGTCAATTGACAATTATGATGTCATCAGTGAGAGATGTCATCCGTCCTGACATTGTGACATAATCGACTCACAACTGCTCAGCTAGCATTAGTGACATCACTGATTATGTCATAAAGTCAATACACTGGTCACATTTGACATTGTGGCATCACCGGCGCACAATTGCTTAAGTGAGCAAGTGAGCATAGCCCGAGTCACATCACTGATAGGGCATGCGCACGTGTGTGTGTGTCTGGTTGTGGTGTGTGTCCAGCCGTGTGACACACATGGCACTTATAATGTAGTGTGATGTAAAGTGTCCGTTATAAATTCGTATACTGTATAAGAAAGAAGCGTGAATTCACAATAGCTGCTACCAGATATGCGAATTTCCAAAATGCACTTTTTGTGCACCAACAGATCAACCAACAGAGCGCCGCATTCAGACTGTATGGTACAAGTGACCCAATTCCTATTGTTTTGCTCACATGTGGCACATATCCGATATGTGTCATGAACGTTTAAAGGCCCAATTATACTCAATTTTCATACGAAAATAAATGTGTTCATTTCAAACGGTGTAATCGTCACTGTCCACATACTTCCATGTCTTTCATGTTGATATCATGTTAAGCAATACATCCACCAGTGGGCAGTAGAGAGTCAAATGTCTGAGTCTGTGTGTTGTTCTGCTCCGTTTCATGCGTAAGCTTTCAGAGGACGGACAGAAATACGCACGAAATGAACGCAGAGTACAGACAGAACTATCTGTTTTATAAAAGGCTATGTAAGGGTTAATGCACGACGAGGTGTCCATTATCAGAAATGAATGGACGACATGGAGGCGTGAACCGTCTGAGGCGAAAGCCGAGGTCCGAAGTCCATTAATTTCTGATAATGGACACCTCGAAGTGCATTAACCCGCTTATACCATGGTCACTTGCCAAAGAAACAAAACAAGACCATTCATTTATATTTTCATGCATTTTGCAATCAAAATGTAGTTTTCATAACCTTGAATATGAGTTGAGAACCGGCGAGACAAAATAGTCCCCTCGGCTGCTCAAGATTAGGCCATGATAATATGACTAGGCTTGGATAAAATGGCCGCTTAGTGCCTGCACCTGGCACAATTCTAGAGTCAAGCTAACTAAGCTAAGCTAACTGGCTCGTTTATACTAGCATTCCAGGGAATTATGTTAACGTCTGCGGGTCTTATAGACGTAAAAGGCACGTGACACGCTCGGAGTAGACTGCAAACCATCTGAAGCTTTCAGTATGTTGGAGTCCAGGTATGTTTTGTACAAGGACGTCTCTCAGTGTGTTGCTGTTAACTGCCCATTTCATGGTTTTCTTTTTGTTGATCTCGTCTTTTTCCTCTTCGACTTGATTTGTATCAGTGATAGAGGCAGCGCGCACTCTCCCAGAGCGCCTGGCTGCTGCTTGCTGCAAGTTGTAAACAGAGGGTTTGACAGTTGACAGCTGAGAGCCCAGCTTCTGTCAGCTGACCAGAACGAAAATCAGATTTCTAAATAGCATTGATATGAACGGTGAACAGACCATTTAGCTAGGTGTACATTATCACAAATTGCAGCCAATCAGAATCGAGTATTCACCCAGACCACGGTATAAAAGTCAGATATTGCACAGTTAGATATTGCACAGTTGTATAAGGATCTATATATAGGCAAAGCTTCGAGACAGTTGTTGAACAGTTAACACGTTTCACATATGGGTTGTGTGTGTGTG
Organism: Poromitra crassiceps; assembly: GCF_964638095.1. Lineage (NCBI taxonomy): Eukaryota > Metazoa > Chordata > Actinopteri > Beryciformes > Melamphaidae > Poromitra > Poromitra crassiceps. Next base: position 49,188,021 of record NC_139627.1, on the reverse strand, counting down.
TGTGTGTGTGTGTGTTTGTGTGTGTGCATGAGGTGGATGCAACAAGTAAAGTGTTCAAGTGAAGTGATCAAGTAACTGGATGAAGTGTTCATCAGAGTGATGGCCTGTGGGAAGAAACTGTTCCTATGTCTGGTATCATCTATACTACCAGAGAGGAGGAATTTGCAGGTTCAATGGCATGTGTCCATAGCGATTGGGGAGCACCCTCTGTTGCAGCCTTCATCCGCCTTCAGTGCTGTTGTGACTTGCCGTCACCATCCCCCAGGTCCGCTGTTGAGGTCTTGGTTGGATCGCACTTTGTCTAGAACCTCCGCCGCCTCAACCTTACCACAATGGGTGACCTTACCAGGAGCAAAGCTCTGGACGGCATCACTTTCGGGTCAATTGGAACACACAAGCTTCTCCACCACGGCAAGGTTGGCGACACACACACTTACAGAATGTTATCGAATGTTATAGAATGTTGTTCAGCCATTTACCAACAAAACAAGTTTGGTTCGCTCACTTTCTCTTTCCCCCTCCGTCTGCGTACCTGCTCGGATCTGAGGGGTGAACACACACAGGCTGAGTTCAGCTCCGACAAAACATAGCAAAACATTTGTTTAAAACGGAAATGCAAGCGTTGCACCTATCTGTTGGATCCACTGAAGCACTCCACAAGTAAAACGCCAGACATGGTAAGCCTGGGAGTATAAGAATAATCCTAACTTTTAAATTTTTATTTTATTTTTAAATGTTAATTTAATCTAAAACACATTGAAAATATGATTTTATTTAAGATACCGTTAAAAAAGAGAGCTTCCCTTGTTATCCGATGTGTTTTATTATAATGTAACTTTAGAAAAATATGATTTCCTTTATAAAAACAAGATTTGTGTCTTCAAAAAGTATTTTTTCTAAAAATGAGCCTTGAAAAAGGTCGTGAAAAGGGTTGTTTTATAATGACGGTCGTGTTATATTCGGACTAATATGGTAAACGGAATCAATCTGGATCTGGATCTGGGGTTTCCACGGTACTGCTCTGAAGAAAGCTCGGCACAAACACCGGCGCGTTAACGTTGGGGACAAACGGCCTGGCAACCTCATACAGGACGCAGATGGAGCCGTCCTCCCCGATGCGGTAGGAGACCTCGTAGGGGTCCACCCACAGGGTCAACTCCAGGGGCAGCAGTCCAAAAAGCTGGACGGGGGTCAGTCCGATTCGTCTGGCCGCCCGGCCAATTAGAGGGTCCATTTGGATTTGGTGGTTGATGCGGATGCAGCGGTAGCCAGAGCCTTTCTGCGGGCTGTCGGGGAACCAGTGGTGCTGATATTGTTCTAACAATGACTGTTGGAGACAATCGCTGAAAACCTGGAGCTGGTGTTCATTCAAACAACCTCTTGTTCTCAAAAATCTGGATACGAAGGTCACTGCTGCTGCTACTTCGGTCATCATTTCTTGATCCCGTAACCTTGGAAGCCAGCCACCCCTTATATAGCCATCACTGATGATGTCACAATGTCTATGACATCATTAGCATAATCAGGTCTACGACATCACCAGTGCTTTATGACATCACTGACTGATGATGTCACAATGTCCATTACCTCACTAGGAAGGTATATGACATCATAAGTGGTAAAGGTAAAGGTAAAGTCCCACTGATTGTCACACAATGTGTGAAATTTGTTCTCCGCATTTGACCCATCCCCTGGGGGAGCGGTGAGCAGCAGCAGTGCCGCGCTCGGGAATCATATGGTGATCTAACCCCCCAATTCCAACCCTTTGATGCTGAGTGCCAAGCAGGGAGGCAAATGGGTCCCATTTTTATAGTCTTTGGTATGACTCGGCCGGGGATCGAACTCACAACCTCACAGTCTCAGGGCGGACACTCAGACCACAAGGCCACTGAGCTGGTGCCACTGAGCAAGTGCTTTGGACATCACAATGTCACTGTCCACGATGCATCCACGATATCATACATGGCCACTAGGGGCCAAGTGGCCAGGTCGCCGTTGATGTCATACGTGGCCAACAAAAGAAGTGGCCAGGTTGCTGAGAGGAAGTGGTCAGGTCGCCAGGCCAGTGGCCACCGATGACGTCATACAGTTTGATGTCTTGCTCATAGCCCAGCCAATAAAGCCTGAACCTGTGGCAACAACACAGAGCATGGACCAAGCCCAAGCCACCCCAATCCAATAAATAACTAACTGCCTTGTTTTCCCCCCTTTCTGCACCAATCTCATGCCAGACCCCTGAACAGTGTTTTGGATATAATCCAGAAGATAATTGATGAGAACTTGATGCTGATACAATCCTAATACTATAATTGGCAACGTGTCTGTCGGGGGTTGCGAGGCACGCCGTTGCTCCGATCGCCTTCTAATTTGGCCGAAACACCGTTCAGGGGCCACTGCACAAAGCTTTAGCTTTGTAGGATTACACTTTAAATGAATTTTCCACGCGATAGAGTGACACAGAAGTCATGAATGAAAGCTGGTTTCACTGGCTCTTACTGTAGACCTATCAGTATTCTCCCTGTGTTGAGTAAGATGCTCGAGAAGATCGTTTTTAATCAAATGTTATCTTTTTTTAGTACTAATGGTCTATTGACTTCAGCTCAGCATGCTTATAGACCTGGGCACTCTACCAGTACTGCTTTAGTTCATATGACTGATCAATGGTTGACATATATGGATGACAGCAAGCTAGTTGGGGCTGTGCTCTTGGACTTTTCTGCTGCATTTGATGTCATTGACCACAGTATTCTCATTGCCAAGCTCAAATGTTATGGTTTTTCACCTTTAGCTCTTGCCTGGATGGAAAGTTATCTTTCTGGCAGGTCACAGCGTGTGTTCTTTAACGGCAGTTTTTCGGACAGTAAAAGAATATCCTGCGGCCTTCCACAAGGGAATTGCTTGGGGCCTTTGTTATTTTCAATTTTTACAAACGATCTCCCATATGCTGTTCAAAAATGCTGATGTAGTTATGTATGCTGACGACTCTACTGTGTTTTGTGCATCTCCAACATCAACAGAGCTCAGAGAGATTTTGCATGTTGAGTTGGATTCCATCATTAAACGGGAAAATATTAACTAATTAGTATTGAACATAGCCAAAACCAAATGCATTGTATTTGGTAGCAGGCACGCTCTTGCTAAAGCTACTGCACTTAACTTGTCTATAGATGGTACATCTGTTGAGCAAGTCATGAAAACAAAATTACTGGGAGTCAAATTGGATAACTTACTGTCTTGGTCTGACCAAATTGATAACATTGTCTCTAAGATGGGCAAGGGCATCGCTGTTGCTAGGAAATGTTCACCATATATGTTCCACCCTCTGTTATGGTTGAAGTTGTCTCTTGCTCTATCTCATCTGGAGTACTGCCCGGTGCTGCTGAGAAACATCTTACAAAACTTCATATTGCACAGAACAGAGCAGCCAGATTGGTTCTTCATTGTTCCTTTCGGGCTAATGTGATTAAGATGCATAAACGACTATCTTGGCTTACTGTGGAGGCCAAGCTAAAATATAGTCTATTGCCATTCATGCAAACTGTCATTAAAAAAAAAAAAAAAAAAAAAATCTATGTGAAAAAATTGTATATGCTGGTTTCTGTCATCGGTTTAAGACGCGTCAAGTGAGTACTGGTCATTTAGTTGTACCTCGTCCACGTACAAATTTCATGATGAGAACCGTGCTTTACAGAGGTTCTGCTGCCTGGAACATGCTCCCTACGGACATGAGACGGATCAAAAATAGGTTTTCCTTCAAAAAGTCACTAAAACAAATCTTGAATCCACAATAACCATTTTGTTGTTTTAGATTATACCTTGTTTTTACGTCAGGTGGGGTGTGTGTGACAATTAAGTATTTGTTTCCATTATAGTTATAGCTCCTGCCTTTTTGTTTTATGTGCAGAGTCACTTTATTTGTGCTCAAATTCATATATTTTCTAGTTTTTATTATGTGATTTCAAAACTGTGATTGTTTTTATTGCTTGTGATTGTTTTTATTGCTTGTGTTTGTGATTGTTTTTATTGCTTGTGTGGACCCCAGTAAGACTAGCAACCACTTTGTGGAAGCTAATGGGGAATAAAGAATGAATAAGGAATGAATGGTTATAAAGTGCTCCAGATTGGATTACAGAATAAAAACCCAGTAAAGCCCCATAAAAAGACCTGTTTTCATTGCAGCACAATTGGGACTTGAGGAAATGCATGTGGCCGCGAGTTGTCTTCAATTATTTAATGTGGGAGTGATTCATTAATATGTGTGACGTTAGTAGCGGGCACTTAACGCAGATTATGTGTTTTTAGCAAATCGTTATGTTTGTTGAATGCCAATGAGATTCATTGTGCCATAAGGCTGTATTGGGCTAGTTCTGTTCAATGCTCCTATATTGTCTATCATTGTCTTCCATGGCGAAGGGGGGGCTGTGTCGTCACCTGAATTACGTTTCGCCACTTTACGCGGCGACAGTAAGGGCGGCGTTATCAAAGAATTCCACTCTGGGACCTGTTTTCACTTTTTTACATTTTCAAGCCCCGAGAACGCCGTTCCCGTGTAGAAGGAAGGAGCGAACGCTAAACAAGTTTGCCGTTTCATGCAGGGAGCGTTGCCGTGTAAACAGGGCCTAAGACTGCAGTATCTTGGGGGTGGGGGGGTCCAGGGAAAGTGACTTGACTTGGCTTGACATAATGCACGACATTGGAACTTTTGTCGATATCTTCAGTAGACATAAGAAAGGAAGGTGAGCGAAACAGAGAAGATGTGACTCACCTGACCAGAAGTGGCTGAGGAAAGCAGCTAGTTGTTTGTGTTTGGACCACTTCCTGGAGGTTCAACAGATTCGTCAACAGCGTGCCTTGCCTGCACTTGTCAATCTTTGTCACCACCATCTGCACAATAAAGGTAATGTTATTCAGACGTTAAAACGTCACTTTCTTGTAGAATACATACATTCAGACTTAAACAATACAACCAGACATATTTTAGACAATAGTCAGCAATGCATAAGTAATGCCTGGTTCAGACTACACGAATTCAGCCCGATATTAGACCGATTTGGTCGTGCGCGACAGATTTTCAGCGTCGGGCCCGAATATGACCGTCGGGGACGACGATCGGCCGTCTTCACCTCTTGTAGTGTGACATAATCAAAGACCAGCGTCGGGACCAGTCGGGACGTCTAGGACGCCTCACGACGCCCTGACGAAAAGACTGGCATGTCAGTCTTTTGGACATGGTTTCGCCTAGTGTGACACCCCGGAAGACAGGTATCAGGTCCTGGGGAGACCGCTCCCCGCTCGATACAGATTTCACCCGCTCGCACTCACCGCTCCGCTCCGCTCAAAAGAATAAAAGAGATAAAAAGGCCAGGGTGTTTTAATTTGCGTTTAAACGCCTGGGCAATGGGCATTGCTCACTACAAATAACATGAGCTCAGCAGAGTCGGCTGCATGTTCGTTTCTCTTCCTTCTCGTCTCGCAGCAGCTGGCGAGAAAATAGTGGGCGTGCACATGAAGTAAGTTGGAGGCTGGAGCGGACATCACAGTGCATCACAGTAGAGCCTGTCACTCATCCAAATAACGTTAATTCTGCAAGGGATATATATAGCACCTGGATTACATACATGTTTCACATAGGGTTGTGTTTGGATTTCAATGTTTTATTTAGCCCAATATTGAAATGTTGTACAATTGCATGTTGTGCTAACATAAACATTATTTCTATCTACCACTTTAGCCTATTTAGGCTGATTTGGTTGCTATTTCTTGTCAATGTAGTGGCCTCAATGCATGCTGGGAGATTTCGTTCACAGGTCCGCCTCCCCGACGACCTGTGAACTCGCTGACGACAGCAGACGACGTGATGACGGTGGCATACGATGCTCTGTCGGTGTTAAGCGAGAATACACTTGTAGTGTGGCCAGTCTCCCGACCAAGACATGTCACGAATTTATGGCAGTATGATGGCCTCGTCTGACATGGTGACATCGTGAACGACAAAAAATATCGTGTAGTCTGATCCTGGCACTATGGATAATCAACTCTTCGATGTGCGTTAAACGATTTGAATGCGCGACGCGGGGGCAAAGAACCGCAAAGTGCATTAAAATCATTTAACACACACCTAGGAGTTGATTATTCTGCTTATACTGCACCATGGTCATTTGCCAACAATATAAGATAAAAGCATTCACACATTTTTGGTGCAAGTTTTGCTATCATAATCTAAAGTTTTTCACAATCCATAACTCTGCTTACTTAGTAACACCTGGGAAACCAAACGACTAATACCTGGGACATTCATTCCCATCCCGTCAGCTTCTCATGCAAAGGAAACGTTCACTCTGCTCCAGTAAATAAGATGAACCTTGGATACAAATCGGTGTGGCGGAGGGAATCTAGTCCGCTAAGCTCATAGTAGAACCCTTTTGGCTCAGCTGAGTCAGAAAGCTAATGTTAATAGTTATGCTATCAATTTTCAAAGTCAACAACATTGCATACAGTTGACAAACAGTCAATATAATTTACAGTAGGTTTAACAACAAGACCAGCTAGCTATCCAGCCATGTTATTGTGTCAATATCAAGATTTTCACAGACAATGAGGAGTAGCGAGTTGAAAAACGTTCGCTGTGCTTGTTTATAGAGCTGGGTATTGGTTCAAATTTCAAGAATCGATTCGATTCCGATTCACAAGGTTGCGAATCGATTAATTTCGATTCGATTTGATTCGATTCCGATTTGATCAATTTTCAATATTGATTTGGTTAGTGATACCAAAACGTGGTTTTTGAGCTGTACCCTGAATTACTTGACTGTGCAGTTATGTAACACAGGGGTTTCCAACCAGCCAAGTAGATACATGGGGAAAAAAAGTTGCAGACCTGTTGTCAATTTTAATGGTTTTAGTTACACATATATTTACTCACCACGTGGTGACAAAGGGTAAATAACAGCCTTTTCATCTGTCAATAAAGACACTTTCACAATTATGCACAGTGATTTGATTTCAGCCTATATAATTTCTAAAAGTAGATATTAATAATGATCAAACATTTCCATTCATGTAGCCTACAGTATTTATGTTTTTGTTTCAACTACAAACATAATTAAACGTCAACTTGAAACTATGTTTCAACTACCACACACAGCACAATATTTTAGCCTGTTTAGTAAAAAAAAAAAAAAAAAAAATTTTTTTTTATTGATCTCTGGACATATGAATCGATAATCGAGGATTAAAATGAAAATCGATTAAAAATCGGAGAATCGATTTTTTGAACCCAGCCCTACTTGTTTATGGAAACAGGTGTACAGGTTGTGCACACCTGCCGGCCAATCAGAAAAATGTATTCGCCCAGACCATGGTATAACAAACATTAGTTCATCTATCACATGCAATTAGAATATTTCTTCTCTTGGTAAACTGCATTGTGATTCTCATATTGCTGTAATAGATTATTTAACTAATCAACAACACTGATTCCTTTCTGTTTGAGTCACAGCAAGCAACAATTACATTTCTTTGATCGTGTGAAGCTGAACGTTTGCATCAGTTTGAGCATCATTGCATTGTGGAAGATGCAGGAAAAAGAGAAACAGACATATTCTGACATCTGCAGGCCAATTAAGTATACTGCAGGCACGGCAGACAGACACAGGTTCAACTTAAAAATGACATACTTTTTCCCCTCAGGCCTGAATTCCTTGATTTGATTTTAAAGATGTCAGTGTTCAGGATGCTTTACACAGAGAGATGTCCTGTGCTACTAAATAAGATTTTTCTTCAAAGGACAATTATTTGAGATACTGAATATTTGAGATGATAAATGTTGAATGCACTGTTTTTGATTTTCTTAAAGCCACTTGATCTAAAGGCTGACGCTTAAATACTTGAAATTTGTTTCTTAGACAAATACTGAAGTTGATCCTCCTATGTATGACCTTCTTTCCAAAGCCTTTGCCTTTCCATCAAAGTAAAGGACGACTACCATAAAGAATCTAAAATATAGGTTAGCTTTTTATTCTGTTTAACACTTTTCTTGCGTTATTTCATAGTTTTGATGTATTTACTATCCTCCTCCTATGAGGAAAACTCTGTCTGTCTGTCCGTCCCTCCGTCCCTCCGTCCCTCCGTCCCTCCGTCCCCATTTACCTCCCCAACTTGTTGGTTAATCTGAAACTGCACGTGGGCATTGAGCATTGGCATAGGCAGGGACTGACGATAAAAATATTTTTTTTATTTGCCATAAATGTCACTTCATATTGTAAATTTTTTAACCTTTATTTAACCAGATAAGACATTTGAGATACAAGATCTCTTTTGCGAATGTGATCTGGCCAAGAAGGCAGCAATTACAAGCCAGGTTACAATCAACATAAATTACAGTAAATAAAAGGAAACATAAAAACAGGGCTATAAAGCTGAAACATTTCAAAAAGCAGGGACAACCAAATACATCATAAAATACCACATCCAAGGGTAATAAATAACACAAGATCAAGAACGTAAAAACATATGGCCTAAAAACAAGAATAACAGGTCAAAAAGGGCAAAGTAAACTAGACATTACTGCAGGAGCAGCTTGCAGTAAGAACTTCAGATAAAGCATGTTTAAACTGAACAGAGGAATGGAAGAGACCAGTTTTAAATGGGACTGCAGGTCGTTCCACGACCAGGGACCAAAGTAAGAGAGACTCTTTTTTCCACATTCTGTTCGCATAATTGGCACTTTGAATTTCAACCAGCTATTTGATCTTAAATTATGGGAGTTGTTTATCGCTACAAACGTAGAGCAGATATATGAGGGTAGTTTGCCCAGGATGGCCTTGTATATGAACATGTACCAATGTCGCATTCTGCGCAGGGCAAGGGAGGACCATCCAACCAGGTCGTACAAGGTGCAATGATGAGTCCTGTAACCTGAGTTTGTAATATATCTCAGAGCGGCATGTAAGGGGGTCCAGTTTAGACAAGGAAGTAGGGCTAGAAAGACTGTAAACAACATCGCCATAGTCTAGCTGAGACTAAATGAGGGCTGAACACACAGTTGTCTCTTCAAAAGCGCTTCTCTTCCTGGAACTAAGCATGATAACCCCTCCCTCTTCTTCCCGGTCTCAAACACAGCCAGTTCCCTCCCCTTTCACAGATCGGCCAGTTTAAAGATGGGTGTAAAGAGCATGTTGTGAAGTGCAAGAGCTGACAAGCCCATTCACTGTAGATCGGCACATGAAACAGAGGTTTGGTTTGGAGTGTAACTTCTTTCTGTTGAGAGGAAGTGAAACTATCTGACTCACTGCATTGAGGAGTGAAATGGCGCAGCAAGGAATTCAGCTGGACGGGACAAAATTCTGTTGTCCGATCTGTCTGGATCTACTGAAGGTGAGGTCCGGAGAGGCAGACAAGGGGTCTTTTATGTTGTGATTATCTTTGGAGAGGTAAAACACACTTATGTTGTTCTTATGCTGGGCCGACAGTGTCACCAGTGTGATCGTGACTACTCAATACCAAGAAGTAACACTGCTTGATTCTGTTTCCTTTTCTTTCTTTCTTTCTTTCTTTTGGGGGGGGGGGACTATATTTCTATTTGATTTGATTTTTTTAATGTCATGCATTTTGCTTGTTCTCTTATCCACCTCATTTCTAGATGCCATGATGCCTTACGTGAAATATGGGTGATTCTTCCGGTGTAATCCTCCCAGCCCCCCCCCCCCCCCCCCCCCCATTACGTTGCTGACACAGACACAACATACTCTATGTAGCCAGCAACAATCTCCCACAGTTTGACTTCCGGTTTAGCGAATTTAACCCTAAACCCCCGTAGCGCGTCCAGCTTGGCAAAAATCGTGTCGATAAATATCCAGAGTTGTTCAAAGAGTAACAGAAATAGTGGATGTGATAGATTAAATTATTACATTCCCTCAAATAAGTCGTCAAACGAGTGTATTTACTGTGACAAGCAACTTCTTTCCCCGCAGCGTCGGAATTTTAACGAGGAAATGCGCAAGCTGCAACAAACCCTAACCCACCACGTTCTAAACCAGACCTTGCATCCATAATTATTTTACAGCGGGGCATTCAAAAATAAGGTGGATATGAATTTTATGTTTTTCACTTTGTCTCAATGTTGTTTTATGTAAAGCCCTTTGAATTGCCTTGATGCTGTAATGTCCTATATATAAATAAACTTGCTTTGCCTTGAAGGATCCGGTGACTATTCCCTGTGGGCACAGCTACTGCATGAGCTGTATTAAAAGATACTGGGATCAGAAGAAAATCTACAGCTGCCCGCAGTGCAGACAGACCTTCACACCGAGGCCTAACCTGTTGAAAAACACCATGTTAGCAGAGTTGGTGGAGGAACTGAAGAAGACAGGACTCCAAGCTGCTCCTCCTGATCGCTGCTATGCCGGACCTGGAGATGTGGGCTGTGACGTCTGCACTGGGAGAAAGCTGAAAGCCCTCAAGTCCTGTCTGGTGTGTCTGGCCTCTTACTGTGAGCAGCACCTCCAGCCTCACTATGAATCCTCTACATTTAAAAAACACAAGCTGATTGTCCCATCCAAGAAGCTTCAGGAGAACATCTGCTCTCGTCATGATGAGGTAATGAAGATTTTCTGCCGTACTGATCAGCAGTGTATCTGCTATCTCTGCTCCATGGAGGAACATGAGGGCCACAAAAAAGTCTCCGCTGCAGCAGAAAGGACCGAGAGGCAGAAAGAGCTTGGGGTGAGTCGGCAACAAATCCAGCAGAGAATCCACGACAGAGAGAAAGATGTGAAGGTGCTTCAAAAGGAGGTGGAGGCTATCAATCTCTCTGCTGATAAAGCAGCGGGGGGCAGTGAGAAGATCTTCACTGAGCTGGTCCGTCTCATTAAGAAGAGCAGCTCTGAGGTGAAGGAGCAGATCAGATCCCAGCAGAAAGTGGAAGCCAGTCTGGCCGAAGAGCTTCAGCAGAAGCTGAAGCAGGAGATCTCGGAGCTGAGGAGGAAAGACGCTGAGCTGAAGCAGCTCTCACACACAGAGGATCACATCCACTTTCTACACAGTTACCCCTCGCTGTCACGTCTCGGTCAATCTACAGACTCACCCAGCACCAACGCACGTCCTCTGCGCTACTTTGAGGATGTGACTGTGGCTGTGTCAAAGGTCAGAGATAAACTACAGCGCATCCTCACAGAGGAACGGCCTAAGATCTCATTGACGGTGACTGACGTGGATGTTCTGCTGTCACAGCCAGAGCACAAGTCCAGAGCTGAATTGTTACAATATGCACGTCATATCACATTGGATCCAAACACAGTCAACACACGGCTGTCATTATCTTATAGCAACAGAAAAGCAACTTGTCAGGGTTTGTTAGGGGTATATTCTAGTCACCCAGACAGATTCATTAAGCAACAGGTCCTGAGCAGGGAGGGTCTGACTGGACGTTGTTACTGGGAGGTGGAGTGGACTGTGGAGCGGGTTTCAATAGCAGTCTCATATAAAGATATTAGCAGAAGAGATCATCAATGTCGATTTGGATACAATGACAAGTCTTGGGCATTACAGTATTACAACAATAGTTATCAGTTCATACATAACAATATCACAACTCCCATCCCAGGCCCTCTGTCCTCCAGAGTAGGAGTGTACCTGGATCACTGGGCAGGCAGTCTGTCGTTCTACAGCGTCTGTGAAACCATGACTCTCCTCCTCAGAGTCCAGACCAGATTCACTCAGCCTCTCCATCCTGGACTTTGGCTTGGTTATTGTACTGGGAGTGGAATCACTGCTGCTAAGTTCTCTAAGCTGAAGTAAATATGAGTGATGAAAGCAGAAATGTGTGAGATGGTTTTTTTTGTGTGTCTCCCATCTTTGTTGCTCAGTGCTCATTGTAGTGTTGTTTCTACACCGCAATTGCCACCACCCGTCAATCATCTCTTTGAATTTTCTGTTGATTGAACTTTGAGTTTATGTAGGTGGCGCTCTTTTCTTTGCATTATATCAGTCAGCAATAGAAGGTATCCAAACTGACTGATTATTCATATGAAAACATAAACTGTGTTGTGTGGTCTATATACAGTAGTTCTTATGTTTGTTGCATAGTTGTATTGTTGCAGGAATATCTTCTGCTATTTTTGTTCCACTGCCCTTTATTATAGCTGAATAGTTGTTGATATGTTGATTTTGTCACGGGCCCTCGTAACTTTGTTGAGAAAAGTGAACTACAAATGTAATCATTATTATTATAATCAATAGGGAGAGCGTTCATTGTTTTCCTCCACAGTGATGATGACATAGCCTACCTTTTAACAGACTGATTGTGTGGATGAACAGATGGAAAGATTGACCCAGAGTCCTCTATCATCAAGCTTTAGTGAGTGTATGTGTGAACAAAGTGAATGTTTGTGAAAATGAATAAAGTTTTCTTTTCACGAATGAATGAAATATTTCTTCTGTATTAATTGCATGAAGTCTGTGAAACCTGCTAGAGAAATTAAAATGAATATGACAATATGTATAACTGAGGATTATTAATTAATACACAGGACAAGATGTTACTATCCCTTGTGCCAAAATCCGAGGAAAAACACATTTAGAAGCCCAATCCAGAATAAAACAAGCTAACAGGCTAACAAACTAATAAACAAGACACAAATCACCAGTTACCTACCCTAGCCAACAGCAGTATGAAGCATGTCATTGGGGTTTTCAAGTGGGCACCTTCCTTCACCGACGTTTCGTTAAGTTAGGCCCACGACACCTCAAGAAGGCTTAACGGTGTAATCCAGCGTCCTGGAAACACCCCCCTCCATGCTACCACCGCACAACTGCATATTACCTCACTATCTAAGCCTAGCTATCCAGGTCGGTTCGGTATGACATTCTTGACTACACCACCACTGTCAATGATTCAGCCCTGTTGATGCGGACCGTTAATCATGACCAACAACAAACAATCCCTAACTACACCACCACTGTCAATGATTCAGCCCTGTTGATGCGGACCGTTAATCATGACCAACAACAAACAATCCCTAACTACACTACCACCGTCAATGATTCAGCCCTGTTGATGCGGACCGTTAATCATGACCAACAACAAACAATCAATCTGACCTTAGCGAGCTCCCCAGCTAGCATGTTTCCTCCTTATCCACAGCCATTCACTTGCTCGTTCTGCTGCCTGAGACATGTTGCTAACCGCAAGTTTCAGGCTCCGTCCCCGAATGCCCAACTCAGTTAGTAAGGCAATAACGGACTTTGCCACAAAACCACGGCAGCCCACCTCTACAGGCCACACTCGAGCCCTCCAACCTCGCTGCTCTGCCTCTGCTGCCATTTCAGCATACCTAGCTTTCTTGCGCTCATAAGCCTCCTCAACTCGATCTTCCCACGGGACTGTGAGTTCGATAAAATAAACTCTCTTCTCTACCTCAGACCACAGTAACAAGTCCGGACGTAGCCGGGTGCTAACTATATATGCTGGGATGACTAGCTGTTCATTCAAGTCAACCCTCATTTCCCAGGCTCCACCTACACTTAGCTGCCCTAACTTGTGCCTGACCTTAATTGGTCTAATCTTTTCTCCCTCACGTACAAATTTGATCTGTCTAGTCTCTTTGCTAGCAACTAGAGAATTTACTTCTAGCCGCTTTTCCTCAACTGCAGCTGCCAAACATTTCAACACCTGGTTGTGACGCCAGGTGTATCGCCCCTGGGAGAGACTGACCTTACACCCTGACAGTATATGCCTCAATGTACATACACTAGAACACAACGGGCAGGCACCATCCTCGCCCAACCACTGATTTAAGTTCTGGGGAGATGGCAGCACATCATAAGTAGCCCCTAGAATAAATCTAATTCTGCTGGCCTCCATGCTCCACAACTCTCTCCACTTCAACTTTCTCTTCTCTACACTCTCCCAGTTCACCCACTGTCCTTGCTTTGCCTGCGACACTGCCTTAGTACATCTTACTGCCTCCTCTTGCCTATGTACTTCTTCAACTACCATCTTCCTCTTTTCTATTACTGATGCCTTGTTCCACACAGGTTTCCCTATGCACAACCCTAAGCCTCCACGCCCATGCTGCACCTGACCTATGATATCCCTATGTCTAAGAGCTGACTGTGCTTGCTGTACTGCCTCCTTTGGGTTCCACTTCCTCCCTGTTTTAACTGTGGGCGCTACACTCCTAACCACTGGATCCTTTGACTGAGTCAGAGTCATTTCCAGTCTAACCTTAGCACACTTGAACTCCTCTGTCAGGCTAGATAATGGCAATTCCAATATGCCTTTCCCATATAAGGCTACACTGCTTAGGCAGCGTGGGACTCCGAGCCATTTTCTAATGAATGAGTTAATCATCCTTTCTAGCTTTTCTACCTTTGAAAGGGGAACCTCATACACTGTCAGTGGCCACATCAACCGAGGCAACAATCCAAACTGCAAACACCACAACTTTAACTTTCCTGGGAGCCCTGACTTGTCTATACTTGAAATACCTTGAATCATTTCCTGCCTCACCTCCTCAAACTGTCCCTTATCACTGAGACTTGCATCATACCATCTTCCCAAACTCTTGACTGGTTTCTCTAACACTGTAGGCACCACCTCATCATTTATAACAAACTTCTTACCTACTACCCTCCCTTTAATGATTGAAATACTCCTGGACTTACTTGGCTTCACTTTCATTCTAGCCCACTGCAGATTACTATTTAACTTATCCAACAATCTGCTAGTACATGGAGCGGTTGACGTCATAGTCGTCATGTCATCCATGTATGCCCTAATTGGAGGGAGCCGCAGCCCTCCCTGCAGCCTTTCTCCACCCACTACCCATTTTGAAGCCCTAATAATGATCTCCATTGCCATGGTAAAAGCTAATGGGGAAATTGTACACCCTGCCATAATGCCTATCTCCAGCTGCTGCCAAGCTGTAGTGTACTCTGCTGTGGTAAAGCAGAGTTGAATATCTAAGAAGTAGGCTTTAACTAAGCTCTTTATACTACCTGGCACTCTAAAGAAATCAAAGGCCTCCCATAACAGACTATGCGGCACTGACCCGAAAGCATTAGCCAGGTCCAAGAATACTACATGCAGGTCTCTCTTCTCACGCCTAGCTGACTGGATTTGGTGCCAGATCATGCTGGTGTGCTCTAAGCACCCGGAGAAGCCGGGAATTCCAGCCTTTTGCACCGAAGTATCTATTAGCCTATTCTTTTCTAGATAACTAGACAGCCTCTGTGCCACAACACTAAAGAAAACCTTCCCTTCAACATTAAGTAGACTGATAGGTCTAAACTGACTTATCTCTAACGAGTCCCTTTCTTTAGGAATGAAGATTCCCCCTGCTCTACGCCACGCCTTAGGAATAACCTGCTTCTTCCAGACTACCTTCATCAGCTTCCATAGAAACTGCAACACATCTGGAGCACTCTTATACAGCCGGTAGGGGACTCCATTAGGACCCGGGGCTGAAGAGGCCCTTGCACGTCTCACTACTTCTTGAACTTCTTTCCACCTTGGTGGGCTATCATCACACTGGCTCTCTATTTCACCAATAGGTGGAATATCAGCTGGGACTGTCATCTCTCTAAACCTTTCCCTATCTTTGTGAACCTCCTCCAAATAGGAAATTATAGGTGTCGTCTTTTTATTTACATTGCAATGTTTTGTGTAACAAAACTATGACTGTGTCGCTATGTATTAACTACTATCGGCGGCCTCCGCTCTGACATCAGAGAGGGAGAGAGAAAGAGCAAAGGGCGAGAGCTAGAGCTAGAGAGAGAGAGAGCTAGAGCTAGAGAGAGAGAGAGAGAGAGAGAGAGCTAGAGAGAGAGAGAGAGAGAGAGAGCTAGAGAGAGAGAGAGAGAGAGAGAGAGAGCTAGAGAGAGAGAGCTAGAGAGAGAGAGAGAGAGCTAGAGAGAGCTAGAGCTAGAGAGAGAGAGAGCTAGAGAGAGCTAGAGAGAGAGAGAGAGAGAGCTAGAGAGAGAGAGCTAGAGAGAGAGAGAGAGAGAGCAAACGCAACGATAACATGGAAACAAGGACACCTATGCCGGCAAGATGTAATTATAAGTGGCTCTGCAGCTTTGTGTGTGGTTGCATCTTACTCTAAATACAACCCTTCATTTTACAGGGGCGTTTAAAAGTAAAAAGTAAAAATAAAGAAAAAAGTAGCGTGTCCCAAACTTTTGACTGGTAGTGCATATTGGGACAGCACAGGGACTTTCCAAACAAAACCTGCAAATTACCTAGATCCTTTTCCATCCATTTCCATACCCTTGTGCACGAGCCCTGAAATCTTTTGTCACATTATTGTTGTATGAATGCTGAAAACGAACCGAACTGTCAATCCATTACTGAGCAATGCATCTATTCGGTTTTGTCCAGCAAAACAAACAATTTACAATTTCCAATCTGGAACATTTCGAAGAGTTTTCAGCTGCACAATTAGTCGAATCGAAATCGGAAATTGAAATCTCAATATGGCCAAGTGCAATATCCAAATCGCAGGAGCCTGCAATTATTTGATCAAGGTCAAATGTGTCACAACAACACATTAAATTAAGCATTGTGGTGCTACAGAGATGTCCCTGCCTACAAATCATATTCTCCAGACGTAAGGAAACATGCTTGTTTGCTACACAGACCCCAGCAAAAAAAAATCACATCATATTTTATTTTTATTTTTTGTGTAAAAATAAAATACAAAAATTACCATTCCCGCTAAATTCGTATCGCATATCGCAATATCTCTGTCAGTACGATCGCAATAGGATTTTTTTTTGGCCATATCTTTCTACTGGCATGCCTTGCCTTTTTGCCTTTCAGCACTTAAAGTTAATCTATGTTAAAAGCTCTATTGTCACAGTCTTAGTGTTTAATAACCTAAGGGCATGAATAATTGAGTGCAGAGTCGGCGCGTGCTTCATTATGGCGTCACAGCTGTGGCGTTTTAGAGCAGACTGCACTTTTTAAATAGCTGAGTGCAGCGCTCAGCATTAAGTCGCTGTGGACATAATGATGAGGCTTTGTAAGGAAAATGGGCAAAATGGAAAAATATTCGGTGCAGCTGAAAGAGAATAGACTCTGATGTTATCGTTCATGAAAAGACAGGGAGGAGAGGGCGCGTTGGCTCGTGAGTCACAAATAGCTGGGAGAAAATACGTTTGAAATCAAAAACAGTGATGCACTCTATAACTAGAAAAGTGCACTCGGTAGAGTGCAGATCTCTGCCAGGCACCGCTACGCCTAACCATGGCCAAAGAACGGCACGTATCGTGCTTATAGCCTGTGTATTGTATAGAATAAAGATGTAAAAGCTCATTCGATTCAGACTATATTCAAATGTGTTGATATATCTTGGTTCTCATTAGTGTGAAATGCCAACATTTTATTCTGGCGATTGGCTTGCTTGATAATGGGGAGATGTAACCATCCCGTTAACGTCACAGGGTTTTCGCTCGGTCTGATGTCCAGATTATTATTGTTTTTTTACCAGACAAATGTGGTGGTCACAAGATACAAAGAACCGCTGGAACGGATTGTTGAAACACGCATTTCAAAGGTCGCTATTCACAAACATCGATATGTGTTTCTCTGGATGTTTCGATCCTCCAGACTGTCCCTGCACTGGGCCTAACGTGTCCCCGATGCGGAGAGCCATGCGTTTTTCTTTCTTTCTAAAAATGCTGTCACAGCCTCCACACAGCATCCACACTGCTTTGCATCTACATTAAACTCAGATATTCACATTTGTTTGTAACTGGGTTTGGGCGGAAGTCGCATTATAAGTTTTAAACGCCCTGCTCACTGTGTGAATAAGCTTCCGTATGGAGCTGCCCCGCCCCGCCTCCCTACGCTGGTCTCTACAGAGCAACAGGGAACACACGCACAGACTCACACACGGCCGAACACATCATCTCCTAGGACTAGCGGACATAATAATAAATGATAATACTCAAATGATCAGGTCACCTGCAACACATAAACTTACTAAATATACGAGTTGACAATTCCGTCTGATGTTAGGCTACAGCTTCTACACTTCTTATATATATATATATTCGCTTCTCTTCAGCACCTTAACACATTCAGTGCCAGCGACGCCATATGGCGTCATTAGAAATTTACCGTAGAGTGCCAGCGACGCCAAATGGCGTCAATAACTCGAATTTTTTTTTTTGACGGGGGGGTGTCGATCTATGCCTCTTACATCGCCTCTTACAATATCAGAGGTATTGAATGTGTCTAACCTATTTTACAGAACCCTTAGGTGGCGACAGCGCTCTCCAGATGAGAGAACGTGGAGTGAAACACACAGAAGAAGTCCCCATGTCGTTGGGGAAAAGCAGGAAATCGCATCGCATCCGTCCGTATGCAGCTGCTTCATTGAAGCAACGTTTAGCTGTGCCCCTGCAGCAGCCAATCTGCTATCACAATTGAGCACCTCGTTGTCCGCTGCAACAGCCTCCGTGTCGGCTGCAACACCCATTTGCATGATCAGCCGTGGATTTGTTATTATTCTCAACTTGAAGCATGGGAGCTGGTACACGCGGCTGTAAAAAAGCAGGATCTAGCAGACTTTTTCAGTGCTGAGCACAGGCAGAGAAAACAGCAGAGCAGAGAGACACTCCTCCCACAACGGGGGGGGGGAGGAGGAGGGGGGGAGGTGGGCACGCAGAGCCAAGTACACAACACAGACCCAGACAGCAGGACAGGGTTGGCAAACGCAAGCCAGAATATCCGATGCCCACCAGCAGCAAAAGATCAGCAAGAAGCTGCAACCAGCAGCGCATGCAGGCGCCAGCGCTGCTGGTTTCAGCTAAAAATATTATTCTTCCACACAAAATTCCCTTGCCTTCACTGTTTTATTGAAGGAAATTATTTTTGAGGTGTGACTACATCAGAAAATTAGCTTCAGAGTCAGTGATGTGCTTGAAATGTTTAATTTCACAAAAGGCTCATTATCTCAGCTCGTAGAAAAAAAGCTCTGTTTTTCGTTCAATCAAGCTATCTTCTCCGGCTCATAACTAAAGAACGGAAAATGGGATCAATAAACTTTTTTTTGCAGGTGATAGAAGAGAGTCTCATCGTTATTTGTGCGTGTTCAGTGTTTACATAGTAATTATTAAAGAAATTATATGACTGTTTTAAAATGCATTGCGGCCTATGTGGCACAGCAAGCAACCTTTTGCCCAAGGGCCGTGGCACTTAAAGTGTTAACAGATGTGACAAATGCGCTCCAAGTTATTCTCCCCACGCAGTAGCCATGGAACACTACACAGGGGAGGAAGGAGTCTCCTACCACATAGGGACGTCTGATTTCCTCACACATCTCCAAGGCGATCAGGTCAGCTGTCTGCAGACCAACGCTGCCGTCCACCAATAGGAATGTCCGCACCAGACTGAAACAACCAACGAAGAAGAAACATCAAGCAAATTGTATATTACATCAAAGCAGGGCAAAGTGTGACTGATTTTTAGTTTTCAAGCACATCCATAGCCTTACAATTACAAAAAAAGGTCTAGCTGCATATCTGCATATACAGTTTCTAAAAATATTGGAGCTACTTTGAAAGGCATTAGGGCCTTTAAAACTTTTACACAAACATGATCTGTAATTATAGCACCCCTCTCAGGCCAACTGGGGTAAAATAATTGATTCATTATTTTATCGTTGTTCATGGCTCAACCTGTTGCAAAAACATACACACAACAAACCATATACAATTCACCAGAAATGAAGAAAACATAACTTTGCAGATGCCTAGAAATAATGCTAATGCTAATACTGCTACGATGAATACTACTACTTTTGAAAGTTATAAGCCATTTGTTGGACATCTTTATCCAAAGCACCTGCAAGCATCACGCATGTGATATCAAGCAGCACTGGGTGTTAGTGTGTTGCTCTAGAAGCACAGTGGGAAAGTCTGACTTTTTCCTCGTGTCCAGGTAGGGCTCCACCATGTCCACAAAGTCTTTCGGCGCGTGGTGTCCATAGCCTGGCATGTCCACGATGGTGAACGCCTTGCCCACTCTGAAGAAGTTCATCTTTTTCGTGTGACCCTGAGGGGGAAAACATTATGAGCCTGAGCAAACTCAAATGAAAACACACAATTGGGACGATTTTCTCTTTGTAATCAAGATCATTGACATTAGCCAGTTAGTGCCGACTACTGTACCTCTGATATGAACATGTAATATATTCATAATAATCATATGGATATGATGCAGCTTGTTTGATGTTTTGATTACTTGATTAATGCTACACTGAATGATATAAAGATGCTGAATATTGACACAAACTATCAGCTGTAAGCAGTTTCACAAATACTGCCATCGATATCAGCCTTGAAAGCCCTTATCGGATATTATAGGTGCTCTGATGAAGGCTTCATGTCAGGCCTGATAAGCAAAGCAAAATAAATAATAATAAACAGACAAAGTCTTGTTGTTTTTCAGATTATTGAGTGGTGCAATCTCATGTTTCCCAGGGTTTCCATCATGTTTTAGTGACAGGCCCAAAAGGCCCAGAAGAGGAAGCACACCTGCTCTCTGAACTTCAAATGGCTTGTAGATGATCAGCAAACCTGTGTCCTATGACCCTGCCTGGCTGAAGGTGACGCTTTTCAGTCCCATATGAGATATCCAGCATCTGACAATAAACCAATACCCACTCTCACTTTGGAACATTACTGGACAAATTAAGTATCTTATAACTTATAAGTTTAATTTTGTTCCATTCAGAATTCTAGAGGATGCAGTCCCTGTCTGGTATATTTGAAATATTGAGCTGTGCACATCAGCTAGGATTTGTTTAAATTGCAAAATGGACACACCGCATTTGGAATAAATGACATGAGACGGACACGTGGGCTAAGAGTACTCACGGGAGTTTTGGAGACTCTGACTTCCACCTCAGGAGTCAGGGAGAACAGAGCTTTGATGAGAGACGACTTGCCCACATTGCTTCTGCCAATGAAACACACCTGGGAATAAAGCACACACACACACACACACACACACACACAAGCTGTAAATATCTATATTCAGCCGTATTGATTGATGCTTTTTGTTTTCCTGAGTGAATGTCTTGACGGCAACCGACTGATGAATTTATGCTTCGTTTTCTCGAGACAAAATGTCCTGAGCGTCCATGAAGGTTTCAATCTTTCTATACATTCATTCATTCAAAGGACATTTTAACAATGTAAGATTGCCACTCTGCCGCAGCAATCATTGTCAACTGAAGGCTATGACGGATGCTGTCCTGTAGCAGCATTATGACTGCTATGATTAGCTGCTGCAGTGTAGCAGTGGCATTATGACTGCTATGATTAGCTGCTACAGTGTAGCAGTGGCATTGTGACTGCTATGATTAGCTGCTGCAGTGTAGCAGTGGCATTATGACTGCTATGATTAGCTGCTACAGTGTAGCAGTGGCATTGTGACTGCTATGATTAGCTGCTACAGTGTAGCAGTGGCATTATGACTTGCTATGATTAGCTGCTGCAGTGTAGCAGCGGCATTATGACTGCTATGATTAGCTGCTGCAGTGTAGCAGCGGCATTATGACTGCTATGATTAGCTGCTGCAGTGTAGCAGCGGCATTATGACTGCTATGATTAGCTGCTGCAGTGTAGCAGTGGCATTATGACTGCTATGATTAGCTGCTACAGTGTAGCAGTGGCATTATGACTGCTATGATTAGCTGCTGCAGTGTAGCAGTGGCATTATGACTGCTATGATTAGCTGCTACAGTGTAGTAGCGGCATTATGACTGCTATGATTAGCTGCTGCAGTGTAGCATAGGGATGCACCGATATGAAAATTTTGGCCGATGCCGATAACCGATATTAACATTGCTGTTATGGCCGATAACCGATATTTACCCATGTCGATATGATCTGTATAAAACCACATTTTGATGATCATCACATTTTGTACATACTGAAAAACACATGTTAACACTGAATTTGAAAAAGTTATGCATTTCTTTATTTGCAAAGCCTTTGGAAAAGCCCATAAATCATAGATGTACTGCATTATTTCATATCAATGTGAAGAATTTGGCTGATAATGATAACCGATATTAACATTGCAACATCTGACCGATACCGATATGACCGATATGTTAAAAAATGACTAACATCGGCCGATACCGATATGATTGCCGATATATCGTGCATCCCTAGTGTAGCAGTGGCATTATGACTGCTATGATTAGCTGCTACAGTGTAGCAGTGGCATTGTGACTGCTATGATTAGCTGCTACAGTGTAGCAGTGGCATTATGACTTGCTATGATTAGCTGCTGCAGTGTAGCAGCGGCATTATGACTGCTATGATTAGCTGCTGCAGTGTAGCAGCGGCATTATGACTGCTATGATTAGCTGCTGCAGTGTAGCAGCGGCATTATGACTGCTATGATTAGCTGTTACAGTGTAGCAGCGGCATTATGACTGCTATGATTAGCTGCTACAGTGTAGCAGCGGCATTATGACTGCTATGATTAGCTGCTACAGTGTAGCCGCGTTTATGACTTGCTATGATTAGCTGCTACAGTGTAGCAGCGGCATTGTGACTTGCTATGATTAGCTGCTACAGTGTAGCAGCGGCATTATGACTGCTATGATTAGCTGCTACAGTGTAGCCGCGTTTATGACTTGCTATGATTAGCTGCTACAGTGTAGCCGCGTTTATGACTTGCTATGATTAGCTGCTACAGTGTAGCAGCGGCATTGTGACTTGCTATGATTAGCTGCTACAGTGTAGCCGCGTTTATGACTTGCTATGATTAGCTGCTACAGAGTAGCAGCGGCATTATGACTGCTATGATTAGCTGCTACAGTGTAGCAGCGGCGTTTATGACTGCTATGATTAGGCATTATGACTGCTATGATTAGCTGCTACAGTGTAGCAGCGGCGTTTATGACTGCTATGATTGGCTGCTGCAGTTTTGCTGCTGCTGTACGGGCGACCGCCAAGTCCCAAGGGACCGGGGTTGGGGCTCGTCCATCTCCCAGCTCCCAGACACAAGACAGATGGCCGGGGGGCTCTGGCTGCCAGTAAACCTGCGAATACATCATCCCACTGACAGAGCGGAGAGGGTGAGCAGTCACTAACGCGCCATGCCAAAGAGACCCCATCGTCCTATCAACACAACGCTCCGTTCTGGGCCCGCCGGCCAACGCTATTGTCTCTAAGGTTATAAATCTGTTCATTTATTACAGTGTCCACTCGCACTTAATTATGTATGAGGCTGCGGGAGTGGAACGGAGACATTATTCTGAATTTTTCATAGACAGAGCCTCTGCATTACAGGTCCAGGGGGCACGGTGGTGTACACAACTTCTATGGGTTTATATGCTCAACTCACTCACTCATACACACAGTTTCTCTTTCTTCTCCAACACTGACCGGACTGTCCCGATGACTCCACACCTGAACCAGCTTAACGCATTTCCAACACGATGGGAAGCAGACCAGTTGTTTAGCCTGAAATGACCTTGTCGGCTATGATATGAACAGGTTTGTAGTCTTAACACACCATTGTGTGACAGTGTAAATCCCCCTCCCCATTCTCTTGCACTGACCTCTGGCTGTTTCAGTGTGGGTACGTGGTCCATCCTCTCTGCGGAGGTGTAGTAATCAATCTTTTGAAACGGCGACGGGCGGAAGAGCTTCTCTGCTTCTACCATGTTCTCCAGACTGGGATGAAACAGCTGAAACGGCATTCTGTCCACAGACCTGCAGATTTGGGTCCATTTAATTAAAAATTCTAATTCATGTTGTTTCTTACAATACAGAATACGTGTAACCTAAAGGGTCTATAATTGTAAAGATTTGCCAAATACAACAGATGACCAGACCTGTCCAGGTAGGTCTCCAGCTGACTAAAGGGGTAAAGTAGGCCTTGTAGTTTCTTCTGAGGAAGCAGAGAGGCTTTCTGGAGCGAGGCCAGCTTATGGGCGCCGCACCAGAACACAACGCGGACCCGAGTCCCGGGCTGCAGCCACGGTCTCAGCCTCAGAGGAAACATCTTGTCCCCCTGCAGACTTCAGACCTGCCTGCGCCTGGATGAAAGAAGTAATTCAGGTCAGAGAGTGTAATTGCTTACCGGATGTGTGCTAAATGAACTGGCTAGCTGCCTCCTGGACCCTATTCTGCACTGCAGCTTTTCGTCTGAGTCGTTTCCAAGTTTATTTTTAAGCTGAACTGAATGTAGCTGCCAAGTTAGATAACAAATCCTCTAAAAAACCTCTCTAAAACAAAAACGGATTCGTTTTTTTAATCATCAGAAAATAAGCAATAGAAATAAAATTGAAATCCACAATGATTTGGCGTTTGAAAATACAAGCTATTCCGACCAAACAGTAGCGAGTAAATTATGAATTGCTAATCACCTGGATCAAATTAACAGGACAGGACATGAAAGACAGTTAGAACAGCTAACATTAACTTGTCAGTCGCCCCTCCCCCACCAAGTTTCACATCGACGTAGGCCTATAGCTTACTCTCACTCACACAAAAAATCTCCTCAAATTATAAACGAATAATATGCCACATGTAACATAACAGCGTTGTTATCACTGATGTTGTGGCTGGAGTTCTTAGCAGTTAACGTTAGGGTCCTTGGGAAGCTAGCAAGCTAACAAAACATTGCCATAACATGAATATTACTTGTTCATTTTATGACTTACATAAGTGCCAACAATTTGATTCCCTGTTCATGAATAAATGCGTTATCGTTTGGTTAGAAACGACAGTTATTCACTGCCATTTGACAAATCTCCTTCCAGTATCCTCCATGCCAGGTGCAGCGCTCAACTGAGTCCCGCTGAAACAACTACACTCTGCTATGGATCCGCTGATGTATTCGTCAGACGACAACCGACAGCGGCAACAAGACAGCCAAAGTCACGCGCACTTCCGGTTTACATTTCGTAAAATTATTTAAAAATAATTTGTCAAATCCTTGGTCAAACCAAGCGGTTCTTGGAATCATGAGAGACCATAGAACAATTCTCTCTGACCAAAACTAAAAAGAAAGCCTGTTATTATTGTTGTTGTTGTTGTTGTTGTTGTTGTTGTTGTTGTTGTTGTTGTTGTTGTTATTATTATTATTATTATTATTATTATTATTATTATTATTATTATTATGGAGATGCTTTGTTTTTAAGTTTTTGACCGAGTGAAATATTCTATGGTCTCTGATGATTGATTTTTATTGATTGATTGATTGATTGATTGATTGATTGATTGATTGATTGATTGATTGATTGATTGATTGATTTGTATTAAGTGTCATGCATTCTACAGTGCCCAGCCCTCATGGGCCTACAAGACACATAAAATACAGCAATAAAACAATAAGACAAGGCAACAATGGTACAAATAAAAATAGCACAAATTGCAAGTCAACATAGGCCTACTGCTCAAAGAACAAGACAAATCATTCCATCACTTTTTAAACAGAATGTTCTGTCTTTGTTCCCATGCCTGACAAATAAAACTTGCAGTGGGGAAGGTCCCTTTTTTAAACACAGCTCCAGTTTCTCACAGTCATCCAAGTAAAAAAAAAAAAAAGTCGGCATAAATAGAGGACATTTAACTAAAGAGCACTTCCCTTGCATCATCATATGCAGAGCAATAGAGCAAAAAGTGAGTCTCGTTTTCAATTTCATCTAAATCGCATCGTAAACAGAGTCTATCTTCTTCAGGCGGAGCATTAAACCTACCAGTCTCTATTGCTAAGAGAAGGGTTCCAGAGCGTAACTGGGCACACAGAGATCTTTTTCGTCTGTCCAAGTCAAACTTCACATAGGGCTCTACACTGTAACTGTCTTTTATGAGACGATAGGTTCTTAGTTTTGGTTTATCCCATAAGTCAACAGACCGTTTCACCTTATGCAAAATAAACATATCACTTATAGTCGCTTGGGTATCACATAATAACCTGTTAAGCAAAATAAAAGACAAGTCATTCAAATAAAACAATAGGCCTACAGGTGGTGTTTCTGAGTTATGGCGATTTGTGTGAAATAGGCCAAACCCACAAAACTTTGGAAGTCGATTATCAAAACGGTGTGGACTATCAAAAAGAAAAACTGGTTGATCAGTTTTATGCAGGACAGTGTGTTGTGTTTTGGTGAAGATTGGTCAAAGCAGATATAGCTGGGGAGCTATCAGCCCGCACACTCACCGGATAAAAAAAGTTTTAGGTGCAAGGCACAAGAGTTTCTGGCTTCGTGCTGAAACGCGTACGTTGTTGCTTTGAAACAGGAATAAAAACCCTCAAAAGGACATTTTTGAGTGCTGGCTCCTTCTCTACTGCTCTTGGTGAAGATTGGACAAAATATGTAGGAGTAGCGAAAAAATTCAAAATGGTGGAAAATCTAGTTAGACAGAAATGGGGCGGGTTTATAGGAGTAGTTGCATAATGACCCAAGGAATTCAGAGAGAAAGGACGTTTGATTGTAGTCTAGATGCTATGGTTCAAAGGTTATGGACCAAAACGTAAACAGGGCTGTTACTGCCACCATCAGGTCAATTGATATAATTTTTACCACGTGCACAGCGTGCGCAGCGTGCGCAGCAGCGCATGGTCAAGAGAAGGATTATGATGTCATCAGTAATGATATCATCAGTGATGATGTCATCCTTCGTGTAGACTTCCGCCCCTGGGCTGAAATCTCTATTAAACGGAGGACCCCTTCACGAAGGTGAAAGCGTGTTGCTCAGGAGGGATGAGGAGCGGAGGAACATGAGACGGACGAGGCGCAACAGCCAACATTGAGGAGGGGTGAGAAACATTGGAAACTTGAAAGACAACCAGGTCTAGAGTACAAACTTTTAGTTTTAGTTTTAGTTTTTAGATACAAACTGTGAGAGGCAGCAATGTGTCACAAGGCAACCAGTCTGCTGGAAAGCCATTAGAAGAAGAGGCAGGGAGAATCAGTCTGAGTTGGGGTTGCTTGCTACATGACGCACGTGGTCCTCCTGGGCCGAAGTTGCCCTTGTTTAGACCCGAGTAGAAGGGGACACTATCATGAACCATCTACCCAGCTTGGAACACAGTAGCTCTTATAGTTCTAGAGGCCATTAATATGAAGTGCATCACCTTCATTTGTGTCCCTGCCAGCCTAACTGTATGACCCGATTTTGGCTTGTGAAGCTCCGCGGGCCAGACGCAAGGCCGTGGGAAGTAGGGGTGCTTGGGGTGCTACAGCACCCTCTGGTGGATGCTGGAAGTATTGCACGTTTACAAATAACAAATAAAATAAATCATTAAAAATAAGTTTCATTACATTTTTGTTGGTTATGTTCACATTCTAACAATATTTTGACTTCAGTAAGTGGCTAATAATGGGTTATGTAGTTAGGTTTAAAGAAATTATTCTTATTTCACGTTTCACGTTTTCACTTCCTGTTCTGTGTTCTGTTCCTGTCGGCTGTCGAAAAACAAGGCGGGCCACTTGAAGTTGACAGTGAATGAGGAGTGACCATTGGGAGTGACAGAGGAGAGCTAACCTCGCGTCACCAGGCTCTTCTCGGCGAGAAAGATAGAGGAGAGCAGTCAGAGAGAGAGCTAGCCTGTAACGATGGCGTCAAAAAAGGATAAGCAAAGTCGAATTTCCGATTTCTTGACGAAGCCGCCACCGGCAACGGGCAGCAGCAAACGGGCTAAACTTCCAGATGCGCCCGCCAATGCAACTGCTGCTGTCAGCCGGCGACTGCAAGTTGTAGCAGCGCCAGTGATGTTATCCCGCTACCGCTAGCCGGGGCCCGCCCGGCCGGGCGCTCTGGTGCTAACAGAGGTGGTGGACCAGGTGGAGGGGAGGAGGCCGCGCTGAACCTCCTGTGGCAGCTGAGCTGCGGCAGGAAGAAATGCTGAAGCAACGAGCACGTTAACACTGTGTCAGCCTCGCCACCATGCATTTCCTGCCAGGCGTTTTGGAGACGAAGCATTTTAAGCGTTCTTTTCAAGCTCGGTGGCTTGATAAATGGAAGTGG
The DNA here is from genome assembly GCF_964638095.1 of Poromitra crassiceps. NCBI lineage: Eukaryota > Metazoa > Chordata > Actinopteri > Beryciformes > Melamphaidae > Poromitra > Poromitra crassiceps. The sequence continues at coordinate 49,160,013 of NC_139627.1, read as the reverse complement.
CTACACTACGGTGGAACATAGAACCCGGGGAACATAGACATGATCCCAAGAGACAGACAGCGTGTTTTGTTTTGCATGCCCCCCGTGGAGTTTGACCCAGCCCGACTGAAACTTCATCTTCAGATGTTGGGAGACGTGTTCAGAGGGAGTGATGATGGGCCTTATAGAGGGTTCAGGATGTCGCCTCAGATCTCTCAAAACTCCATCCACAAACTCCACAAACTCATAAAACTCTGCTTGTGCCTACCGATATGATCCGTCGCTTCTTCAGAGAGAAGTTTCTCGACCCTGAGACGGCTTAAAACCTGGCTGAGGAGCAGCATGTCCCAGGAGAGGCTGACTCACCTGACCCCTGACCCTACTCCATGTTCACAAACACAGAGACGTCCTGGAAAAGCTGGACATTCGAGGCATGATGGAAGATTTCATCAGTGTCACTCCAGAGCGAAAGTGCACATTTGGAGTATTATCAGCATAAGGTAAGACACATTTTTTCATTCACTGCCGCCGTGCAGTTTAATTTACTGTATGTCTAAATGCACATGAGCTGTCTATATATAGCCTTCCTACTGCACTGTGTAACCACCATGCATAAAGACGCGCGCGTCTTTAAGCATGAGAAAAGAGGTGTGTGTGTGTGTGTGTAGCCTACTTTTGATTTGCGAGTACGACAGCATCTGTAGCAGTTTTCTCATAATCGTTTTCGTTTATTATGTAAATCTGGTTCTATGAGCCAGTACCCCACTGTCGCTGTTTTATCTTCATCGTTTATTATGTAAATCTGGTTCCATGAGCCAGTACCCGACGTTACGTGTGTTTGTTTGGGTTCGTGGTGTAGTGCTATAAAGACGAGACCAGACACCTGTACTTGAACGTGCAGGAGCTTTATAGTTGTCAGTTGCTGGGAGCGACATGACTCACGTAATGTTGTTTAACATCCACTGGGTGGTGCTATACTACCACCCATAACAGTGTGTAGCCTAGTAGCCTACCGTTTATTTTGTATTTTGAACGTCATTTTCACAGCACCCACCACTTCAAACCACTTCCCACGGGCCTGGCCAGACGGACTTTAAAACACAAAGACAGAACTCAACAGAAATGAGTGTAGGCAGAATAAAAAAAACAAGGGCGATGCGATGACATCCCTATCCTTGCGCTATAGTTGCATGGGTCACTGGGGTGTCATTTATGACCGTTGCTCGTTTTTGTGTGTGATTCAACTACATTCTTCACGTTGATGCATGGCCGCCCGCCCAAAGATACAGAAACGTTCGTGCGATCCATAGCTGCTCTTGGGTCGCCCTATATTTCGCTGGAAGGTGGAGTCATCGCTGCATACATCCTCCGTCACCCCCTGGGTGGGGATTACAGAGGATTATCATACTGACGTTTATGTATAGCAAGCCAAACACACGTCTTCATCAATTTGCTTATAGGAGGTGGCAGTGATGATAAGAGAGAGACTCCAGGCTGCTCTCCCCCTCGACTGCATTCTTTTACATCCAGTCTCCCAGGAGGAGGAAATGGACTTTCATTAATGGCCGTGTTCATGTAGTGGCGGTCAAGTTTCACAGGCTCATGAGCACAAATTGGTCAGCCTCCCTCCCTGCTCCTCCTATATCGTTTCCCCAAAGTGTACTTCCCCACATTCCTCCAACACGGGAGGAAGAGATCACTTATCTATCAGGCTGCAATTGTGTTTTTCCAGGCAATTTAACACACGAGACACACAATTCCTATTTGAGAATGTCGAACGTCCCGCGCACTTTGGGGATCTAGTTTGAGGTTCCAGCCTTCAGAATGAATCGGCATGATCCTCCTGACTCTCTCACAAGTGTGGTCGCTCTCGTCTCTGTCCACATGGTGGCAGTGCAGACTGCTGCTGACCTGACAGCATCTCTCTCTCTCTCTCTCTCTCTCTCTCAGATCTCTCCATCTCTCCCTCTCTCTCTCTCTCTCAGATCTCTCCCTCTCTCTCTCTCTCTCTCTCTCTCTCTCTCTCTCTCAGATCTCTCCCCCTCTCTCTCTCTCTCTCTCTCTCTCTCTCTCTCTGCCCTCAGGCTGTCATGTTCAAAGTCTTTCTCTTCACCACCTGGTGACGATCCTCCCTCTGTGCTCCTTTTTTGGTTTGATGACCTGATGATGATACGTAATTCATAATAGGTTTGGCCGGTGGAAATTAATTCAGAGAAATCCCATTAACTGCTCTCATAGTCCCCCCATCCATTTGCAGTGCAGTCTGTTATTCCCACATAGCCGGCGGTATAAGGCGTGTCACTTTTTCATTCATCGCCCATTTAAGGGGAAGTATGCGCCGGTGTCGCGCCATTTAAAAAAATGACTGTTGCGTGCATGAAGTGGATAATTGATTCACCCCCCCCCCCTCTCTCTCTCCTCGAGTATAGGCCTATATACATGTGTTTCTTAAATGAGCACGGCACATGTGTCGGGCAGTTAACTGATTCTCCTCAACTGAAATAAGCAGCATAAACGCAGGCTCCTTGAGTTACTTTGGCAAAGGAAATAGTGTAAGCTGCATTACTTCATCACGCCACAGGGGGCGATGAGAGGAGAAGTCACATTCCTGCAGGAATTAGCAGCAGGGACAGCTGATGGGGGGGGGGGGGGGTGCTTTACAGACGGGCGTTATTAGCCGCAGAATGGCCGGCCGGCGGCCATCATTTATATGGGCTTTAACACACAATAGAGCTCTGGGCGAATTCATTAAACCTCCGAAAAAAGCGCACATTCCCAGGGTCTTAAAGAGCACTTACTGGGGAAACAAGACAGTGAGGAATATATGGCGGCAGGAGGGATGGAGGGATGATGACAGGAGGAGAGGAGGAGAGGAGAGGAGGAGGGATGGACGGACGGACGGAGGGAGGGAGGGAGGGTTGCAGCGCTCTCATGACTCAGTCACCCCATCCTTCACTGTGAGCCAGAGGATCAAATGCCAGACCAGACCAATCAATCGTCCACCAAGCAGACATCTATAGCACGGGCCATGATGGCATTTAACTCCCCGCGGTGCGTATCAATAAAGTAAAATAAAGAAATAAAAAATGGATTGTCCCCAAACAACCTGCCCACCCACGCCATCTCTCTTTTCTCTCTCTCTCTCTCTCTCTCTCTCTCTCTCTCTCTCTCTCTCTCTCTACCATCTCTCTCTCTCTAATCTGTCCTTTGTCCTTTCTGATGCTTATTTTCATCTATATAGCCCTCCCTCTTCCGTCCTCTGCCATTCCTTCATTGTGTTTGATTGATGTGCTACGGACAGGCTCTGCAGTGTCTCCAGCCACTCAGAAGGCCTGTGGCCATCTCTGTTAATGCAGCACTGGGTGGCAGTGGGGTGGTGGTGGTCAGGGGGGGGGGGGGGGAGTCCAGCTGCAATGGCGACCAACCACCCACACAGCACAAACGCCCTCGGACGCTTTGAAAACGGACGACGCTTTAAGCTGACACTGAATCATCACAGGGCGGCCTCGCCCAGACCCGTCACCACACTCATTTGCATGTTAACCAGCGAGGCCAAAAAAACCCGGCTGCCTATATAGCTCCGCCTCCCGCCGCCATGTGACAGCGGCACAATGGAACGCGCGCCGTCCCCCCCCCCTGCTATTGTTTAGGCCAGGGGGATGAAGTGCGGAGCAGTTTATCACGTCAAGAGGTCAAGAGGTCAACCCATCAATACGCCTCTTACAAATGTGGACGGCTGTGAGGGGGGGGGGGGGAGACAGCTAGAGATGAACGTGGGTTGTATCCCCTCTTTCTTTGTGTCTCCCCCATCTGGCGGGAAGCTGTGTCAGGCGTAACACCTGTAGCCAAAAACCCTTCGTCTACCAGTGTCAATGCACCCAGCCTCACTGAATGGTAGCAGAACCCCCCCCCCACCTCCCCCCGGTTCCCCTCTCTGTTTCCCTCTCATGGTTCCGTCTGTCTCGGTTAAGCAACCGGAAATATGACCGCACAACACATCCTCACACAAACAAAAAACTAGACATAAAAGAACTAAAAAGATACAAAAAAGCAAATGGAAATACAATTGATCTTGGTAGGATCCCTCTCTGCTCCGGAAGAAGGAAAAAAAGGAGTTGTAGCACAAGCCCTGTCCCACGTGGGGTGAATTACCCGGCTACATCCTGCAAATCAATAATATTCACACTCCTCATCGAATCGGAGCTAAAATGGGCTGAGATCAACTGAACTGAACCGAGTCACAACTGAGCCAGCGCCACAGAGTTGATATAAACTGCAAAGGAGTATAAATGATCGACTAATATGAGCTGCGGAGTGTTCTATTTAAGATGGTGTCTTCCCTTGTTCTCGTGTCTCTTCCTCTAAGCATCTGTCATGAACGTGTCTCTTCCTCTATAAGCATCTGTCATGAACATGTCTCTTCCTCTATAAGCATCTGTCATGAACGTGTCTCTTCCTCTAAGCATTTGTCATGAACGTGTCTCTTCCTCTAAACATCTGTCATGAACGTGTCTCTTCCTCTATAAGCATCTGTCATGAACGTGTCTCTTCCTCTATAAGCATCTGACATGAACGTGTCTCTTCCTCTATAAGCATCTGTCATGAACGTGTCTCTTCCTCTATAAACATCTGTCATGAACGTGTCTCTTCCTCTATAAGCATCTGTCATGAACGTGTCTCTTCCTCTATAAGCATCTGTCATGAACGTGTCTCTTCCTCTATAAGCATCTGTCATGAACGTGTCTCTTCCTCTATAAGCATCTGTCATGAACGTGTCTCTTCCTCTATAAGCATCTGTCATGAACGTGTCTCTTCCTCTATAAGCATCTGTCATGAACGTGTCTCTTCCTCTATAAGCATCTGTCATGAACGTGTCTCTTCCTCTATAAACATCTGACATGAACGTGTCTCTTCCTCTATAAACATCTGACATGAACGTGTCTCTTCCTCTATAAACATCTGTCATGAACGTGTCTCTTCCTCTATAAGCATCTGTCATGAACGTGTCTCTTCCTCTATAAGCATCTGTCATGAACGTGTCTCTTCCTCTATAAGCATCTGTCATGAACGTGTCTCTTCCTCTATAAACATCTGTCATGAACGTGTCTCTTCCTCTATAAACATCTGTCATGAACATGTCTCTTCCTCTATAAACATCTGTCATGAACGTGTCTCTTCCTCTATAAGCATCTGTCATGAACGTGTCTCTTCCTCTATAAGCATCTGACATGAACGTGTCTCTTCCTCTATAAGCATCTGTCATGAACGTGTCTCTTCCTCTATAAACATCTGTCATGAACGTGTCTCTTCCTCTATAAACATCTGTCATGAACATGTCTCTTCCTCTAAGCATCTGTCATGAACGTGTCTCTTCCTCTATAAGCATCTGTCATGAACATGTCTCTTCCTCTATAAACATCTGTCATGAACGTGTCTCTTCCTCTATAAACATCTGTCATGAACGTGTCTCTTCCTCTATAAGCATCTGTCATGAACGTGTCTCTTCCTCTATAAGCATCTGTCATGAACATGTCTCTTCCTCTATAAACATCTGTCATGAACGTGTCTCTTCCTCTATAAACATCTGTCATGAACGTGTCTCTTCCTCTATAAACATCTGTCATGAACATGTCTCTTCCTCTAAGCATCTGTCATGAACGTGTCTCTTCCTCTATAAGCATCTGTCATGAACGTGTCTCTTCCTCTATAAGCATCTGTCATGAACATGTCTCTTCCTCTATAAACATCTGTCATGAACGTGTCTCTTCCTCTATAAACATCTGTCATGAACATGTCTCTTCCTCTAAGCATCTGTCATGAACGTGTCTCTTCCTCTATAAGCATCTGTCATGAACATGTCTCTTCCTCTATAAACATCTGTCATGAACGTGTCTCTTCCTCTATAAGCATCTGTCATGAACGTGTCTCTTCCTCTATAAGCATCTGTCATGAACGTGTCTCTTCCTCTATAAGCATCTGACATGAACGTGTCTCTTCCTCTATAAGCATCTGTCATGAACGTGTCTCTTCCTCTATAAGCATCTGTCATGAACGTGTCTCTTCCTCTATAAACATCTGTCATGAACGTGTCTCTTCCTCTATAAGCATCTGTCATGAACGTGTCTCTTCCTCTATAAGCATCTGTCATGAACGTGTCTCTTCCTCTATAAGCATCTGTCATGAACGTGTCTCTTCCTCTATAAGCATCTGTCATGAACGTGTCTCTTCCTCTATAAACTAAACATCTGTCATGAACGTGTCTCTTCCTCTATAAGCATCTGTCATGAACGTGTCTCTTCCTCTATAAGCATCTGTCATGAACGTGTCTCTTCCTCTATAAACATCTGTCATGAACGTGTCTCTTCCTCTATAAGCATCTGTCATGAACGTGTCTCTTCCTCTATAAGCATCTGTCATGAACGTGTCTCTTCCTCTATAAACATCTGTCATGAACGTGTCTCTTCCTCTATAAGCATCTGTCATGAACATGTCTCTTCCTCTATAAGCATCTGTCATGAACGTGTCTCTTCCTCTATAAACATCTGTCATGGACATGTCTCTTCCTCTATAAGCATCTGTCATGAACGTGTCTCTTCCTCTATAAGCATCTGTCATGAACGTGTCTCTTCCTCTATAAACATCTGACATGAACGTGTCTCTTCCTCTATAAGCATCTGTCATGAACGTGTCTCTTCCTCTATAAACATCTGTCATGAACGTGTCTCTTCCTCTATAAACATCTGTCATGAACGTGTCTCTTCCTCTATAAGCATCTGTCATGAACGTGTCTCTTCCTCTATAAGCATCTGTCATGAACGTGTCTCTTCCTCTAAGCATCTGTCATGAACGTGTCTCTTCCTCTATAAGCATCTGTCATGAACGTGTCTCTTCCTCTATAAGCATCTGTCATGAACGTGTCTCTTCCTCTATAAGCATCTGTCATGAACGTGTCTCTTCCTCTATAAACATCTGTCATGAACGTGTCTCTTCCTCTATAAGCATCTGTCATGAACGTGTCTCTTCCTCTATAAACATCTGTCATGAACGTGTCTCTTCCTCTATAAGCATCTGTCATGAACGTGTCTCTTCCTCTATAAGCATCTGTCATGAACGTGTCTCTTCCTCTATAAGCATCTGTCATGAACGTGTCTCTTCCTCTATAAGCATCTGTCATGAACGTGTCTCTTCCTCTATAAGCATCTGTCATGAACGTGTCTCTTCCTCTATAAGCATCTGTCATGAACGTGTCTCTTCCTCTATAAACATCTGTCATGAACGTGTCTCTTCCTCTATAAGCATCTGTCATGAACGTGTCTCTTCCTCTATAAGCATCTGTCATGAACGTGTCTCTTCCTCTATAAGCATCTGTCATGAACGTGTCTCTTCCTCTAAGCATCTGTCATGAACGTGTCTCTTCCTCTATAAACATCTGTCATGAACGTGTCTCTTCCTCTATAAGCATCTGTCATGAACGTGTCTCTTCCTCTATAAGCATCTGTCATGAACGTGTCTCTTCCTCTATAAGCATCTGTCATGAACATGTCTCTTCCTCTATAAACATCTGTCATGAACGTGTCTCTTCCTCTATAAGCATCTGTCATGAACGTGTCTCTTCCTCTAAGCATCTGTCATGAACGTGTCTCTTCCTCTATAAGCATCTGTCATGAACATGTCTCTTCCTCTATAAACATCTGACATGAACGTGTCTCTTCCTCTATAAGCATCTGTCATGAACGTGTCTCTTCCTCTATAAGCATCTGTCATGAACATGTCTCTTCCTCTATAAGCATCTGTCATGAACATGTCTCTTCCTCTATAAGCATCTGTCATGAACGTGTCTCTTCCTCTATAAACATCTGTCATGAACGTGTCTCTTCCTCTATAAGCATCTGTCATGAACGTGTCTCTTCCTCTATAAGCATCTGTCATGAACGTGTCTCTTCCTCTATAAACATCTGTCATGAACATGTCTCTTCCTCTATAAGCATCTGTCATGAACGTGTCTCTTCCTCTATAAGCATCTGACATGAACACCGCATCAATATTTTGGCAGGTGGTGTTTGGAGGATATTAGAGCACAAGAGCGAGCGCGTGCGCGGGGCGCTCGAGGATATGGATTTGGCTTTAGCTGCCAGGAGCCTGGCATCGATACATGGAGGAGAGCAGGGCGGATGAGAGGAACGACCTTGAGCCAGGAAGCAAACTTGACAAATAAGCCCCATGCAGGAAGGAAACGCAGCGGCGAAACCAGAAGGCTAAAGACGTGCAGGCTCCGGCCACTTGGGGGCGACACTGTGTGGGACAGTCAGAGAGATGGAGGTGATGGATTTGCGGAGGAGTGTTTGCTCACTGACGTTTGAGACAATCCCGCATGGCTTCCGATTGCTATGGATAGGGGTAGCAGCAGTTTTCCATTTGGGGGAAGCCACCTGAGTGTCTGCTGTGGGCGAGAGCCGAGGGGAAAACAGTATCACGAAAAGCGTCACTTCTTTTCCCGTGTGACTTCCTCCTTGTGGTTGACCTCGTGTTTAGATTAATGGCGCGATTGAGCTCATCTACTTATTTCGGTTTGTTGATGCTGCAGACTTTTGGATCAAGCTGAAATGGCAGCTGGATTCATGCAAGATCACGAGATGGCGACCACACGTCAAATCCATCTCGCTACGCTCCTCCTACTCTATTGGTTTGAATCTGAACCACTGGTGGTTTTGCACCAATCTGCGTTCAGAGGCAGCTATACGGGCGGGATTTAGGTGTGACGGCAGCGAGAAGCGAGGCCGTGATAGACGTGATGGACAAATGGTTCATCCAATCAGCTCGCGAGAATCAGAAAGGCTCGTGACACTGTTGGCCGCTCCCAATATTTTAGTTTTGTTTTATTCTACATTAAAAAATGACAATGTTTCGAGCCCTCACCGGCTCTTCGTCAGGTCAGGTTTGCAATGATCAAACAGGTTCAGGGGTTCCTCATGATCAGACCAATTTAGAGAGAGAGTGGCGTCAGCGCAGGACCAAAATGCGTGACTCATTAGCCAATGAACAGCCAGGAAGGGGTCTCGCGCTACTTTTGAATGCCAAAATAAAGCTGATAATGTATAATTTCATTCAAAAAAGAAAAACACACTTTCAAAGTACGACACAAACTGTCCATTTTGCTGCAACTCGACAGTGCTGCTTAATCCAGGACCTTACTTCCCGGAACTCTTGAGAGTAAAAAAACTGGTCCATTGGAGTGAATGGAGATGTCGCAACTCTTCTTACACAGCTCTGTTTTAAACGGCCGAGCAGGTTCCCGGATGGTTACTGTGAAACAAACCTTCTGGCAGCGTCAGGTTAATGTTGACATGCTCCAAGAATAAATAACACCTGAAACAACAAGCGTAAACGTGTTCTTTCTCTCATCAGCTCGTATAAAAAATGTATCCGCGACCAATTAAAACCCTCGGCACACCATCCTCCAGAAGCTCTCAACTCAACGGCTGGAAGAAGGAAAATGGCTGGAGGGGAAAAGTGATCAAATATGGCAACGCTGATAGATAGGCCCGAGTCCAACAAAACCATCACCGTGTTTATTCATGTGATGTGATGTGAGTCGTCCATGTGGAAATGAAGTGTGAGAGCAGATGTACTCCTCCAAACACCAGCCCTCCGCTGGGTTATCAGCGCAGCGCTCTGTTGTGCAACTTAGTGGAGGTAGGTAACCTTCACATGTTTTAGGCTCTGCGCTGGTTCCCCACCCGGACAACACCATTACCACTGCCAGCACCTCCTCCTCGCCTTCTCTGCCCCCTATCTTTTACACACACACACACACACACACGCACGCACACACACACACACACGCGCACACACACACACACACACACACACACAACACACACACACACACGCAACACACACACACACACACACACACACACACACACACGCAACACACACACACACACAAACACACACACAAACACACACACAGGCAAACACACACACACACACACACACGCAACACACACACACGCACGCACACACACACGCACGCACACACACACACACACACACACACACACACACACCCAACACACACACACGCACGCAGGCAGGGCTGTTCACACACACCCCACGCAAACACGCACACAACTGACAATCCTCAATCCTCTGCCCGCCTCTCTCTCTCTCTCTCTCTCTCTCTGTCTCTCTCTCTGTCTCTCTCTCTCTCTCTCTCTCTGTCTCTGTCTCTCTCTCTCTCTCTCTCTCTCTCTCTCTCTCTCTCTCTCTCTCTTTCATTCCACAGAGATGATTCATATTGTCTCTCCCCTCTCCTCCTCCAGTCCCCGGTGGCCCTCGGGGGTCAACGGCGAGCTCCATCACTCTGTCTGGAGTCTTAATCCGCACGCTGGAGACGGCCGTGCCAATACAGGAGAATAACAGATTAAAAAACACATCAGCCAAAGCTCTGAGCCTCGCACTCCTCCCCCCCCCTCCCCTCCATTTCTTCCTCTCTATCTCTCTCCCCCTCCCTTTCTTCCTCTCTATCTCTCTCCCCCTCCCTCCCTTTTCAAAATGGATCAAGGGGAAAAACAAAGTGGGGGAAAAGCTGCGGGATTTGAGAGTAAAAGTCGTGGACCCCCACCGACAACGGAGACGTTTTTCCGGCGCGCTAGTTTCTTTGAGTTAGTTGTGATTGAAGGTTCCTTCCCACTGCGGCAGAAGGGTCGAAACAGGAAGACACACGGCTCACCCCAACAAATACAGCAGAAGATAGAAAATAATGAAAGCTGAGGCTTCGCTTTCACCAAACTGAAAAGAATGAGTGTGTCCTCCCCCCCTATAGGAGAGGTCACCTCACCGGGCCGGCTTTTACACTTCACCAGCGAAGCGAGACCAGAACTAGACGGAGGTTGAGCTGCTGTTTTAGTATATGAAAGGGGAAACACAGAGAACGGTAAAGAGAGAATCTGGAGATTCCGATGGTCTTCCAGGCGTAGAAGTGCTGATATGAGACTTGCTTACTTCTGTGCGACTGTAACACAAAGCAAAAGCGGGTTAGGTGGAGATTAGCTCAATCCTATGAAGAGAGAGAGAGAGAAACACAGAGAAAATAAGAGTAAGAAAGTCTGTGCCTCCATGCAGGACTGCCACTGACTGCACAAAGAATCCCAGTGCGCGGCATGGTGCCAGACTATACCGGACCCGTTTAGCCACCGAGTCATGCTGATAATGTGCATGGCTACACGACCCAGCCGCTGATCCCAGAACCAGAATCTGAAAGAATGCAGAACCCGGTCCTTCCATTCAGATGGGAGCCTCCTGTCCCTGTTGGGGGAGAGAGGCGAGGAGGGGGGGAGGGGGAGGGGGAGGTGGAGGTGGAGGTGGAGGGGAAGGGGGGGGGGGGGAGGGGGGTGGGGGGGGAGGGGGGAGGTGGAGGGGGGAGGTGGAGGGGGGGGGGGGAGGGGGGAGTTGCAGCCACCAGAAAGATAATGGCTGTGTCGGTTTCACACTGATCTTCTCATATAAGCTGAGCCAGGAGGAAGCTGAGAGGGTTGGGGAGTGTGCGCGTGTGTGTGTGTGTGTGTGTGTGCGCGCGTGTGCGCGTGCGTGCGTGTGTGGTGTGTGTGTGTCTGCGTGTGCGTGTGTGTGCGTGCGTGCGTGTGCGTGCGTGTGTGCGTGCGTGTGTGTGCAAGATTGTACATGTTGAAAGTGTGTGTGTATGCAAGTATATCGGGTGGATATGTAAGGGATAATGTATACTGAGCCGGTGATTACTGTGGAAATAATGACCGACAGGTGAATGATTTAGCCCGACGCGCAGCGGAGGGCTTAATATTCACCTGAAGGTCATTATTTCCAGTAATCACCGGCTCAGTATACATTATCCCGCTTAGAACACAGGCCTACAACTAAATCATTCAATAATCTGACAAAAATAATTATTCAAATAGATTTTTTAATAGCGTTTTCAACACAAAGCGGTTTCATTCGTAATTGGCACACAAGACACCACAGCTGCAACTGGTTGGCCTAATTAGTAGCGTCTGCGGACAAAATGCTCTTATCAACTGATTAATCCAGGTGTGGCAGAGCAGCGGTCGGTTGTCGAGAAATAATGACCGGTGAATATTGTTGATTGACCAATCAGAATCGAGTATTCGAGAGAGCCGTGTTCTAATGGGCGATATTGGTCAGTGCTTATGTGATGGGGGTTCCTCTCTGACCACAGATACGACAAACAAGAAGTTCCATTGAAGGTGAGGTAGGTCTCCGCGCCTTAAAGAGCTGCTTAACTCCTTGATTTATTTATTTTTCTGATTTCCCCCACATTTCTCCCCAAAATTGTACTTGGGCCACTTCCCCCCACGGGTCCACCACTGAACTCAACTCAACCCTCTAACTGTCAAACTAAATGAGTGTCTGAAAAATGGTTGACAGTTTTCAGATATGTGTGAGATCGTGTGCAAAAATTTAATTAAATAAATATAAAATACTAGTGCAGTGCCCATTCGCCCCCGCTGCTGCACAGAGCGCTGTTCGCTTGTTAAAGCTAATTCATATTGAATTCTAAATCCAAATTGCACCACACTCCGACACGGCACGTCCTTCCTCAGCAACACACCCGCCAAGTGTGAAGTAGACAAACATTACTGTAAAGATCCCTGGCTTACTATGACTGAATATCACCACAAAATATCAGTATCAACAACCCAGACAAATCCTAGTCTACATCTGTGTGTGTGTGTGTGTGTGTGTATGTATGTGTGTGTGTGTGTGTGTGTGTGTGTGTGTGTGTGTGTGTGTGTGTGTGTGTGTGTGTGTGCGTGTGCGTGTGCGTGTGTGTGCGCGTGCGTGTATGTGTGTGTGTGTGTGTTGAGGAGCTGCATTGTTCACATCCTCCACACCTCTGTGACTCTTTGAGAGGGGCTGTCGGGGCAGACTGCCTCCTGCTGACCAGGAACGCAACCCCCCCACCACCTTCTCTGTGTTCCTGAGGCCCTGACAGGGTCCGGGGCCCTGACAACAGGGCCCTCCTCCCCCCTCCTCTCCCATGGCTGCAGCGCTGCCAGTGTGGAGACACGCTGCTGGGTCACTGTGCCTCGCTGGACTCCGACAGGACCGCCTACACTCACAAAGTTTCATGGACAGTGGTGGCCTAAAGGTTATAGAGAAGTGAGCTTGTGACCGGGAAGAGGTTGTCGGGTTCAATCCCCGATGACCGACGGCAGGATCAATCTGGCTTACCATCCCTTACCATTACCACCACTGAGGTGCCCTTGAGCAAGGCCCTCAACCCCAACTGCTCCAAGTGGAGCTGATCAGTGGCCAGCAGATCAGACTGTGGTTTATACTGGTCAGCTTCCAGGTATGATTGAATGTGTGTGTGTGTGAATGTGAACAGGGCACTCCTGAAAGAGAGAGGGAGCATTGCTCTCAGTGAGACTCCCCCTGTATAAATAACGGTTAACCCCCTGTGTAGTATACTGTATACTGTATACTGTGCTGATGGCAGGTGGGGGCCTGCGGCTGGAGGAGGGTGAGGTTGAAGGAGAGGAAAGAGACAGGATGGGGGTGACAGAGAGGCTGAGGTCATTGTCTGCACGGACACTGTGCTAGACGGACCGAGGCGAGTCGATCTGCGGGAGGAACGTGGATTAAGATGAGACATATGTGTTAAGGGAGGAAAGAGGAGGTAAACAGGCAGAGCTAGAGAGAGAGAGAGAGAGAGAGAGAGAGAGAGAGAGAGAGAGAGAGAGAGAGAGAGATAGATCTGGCGCAGATCACTGGACAGGTGACCTGTCAATCACGCCCAAAGCATATACTAGAGTTGCTCCGATCGATCGGCACTTGATCGGAATCGGCCGATTTGGCCTTTTTCGGCTTTGATCGGAGTTATCAAAAGTGCCGATCAAACAAGGCCGATCAGAATGACACAAAATCTGCAAGAACTACTACCAGAGACGTTTCAATATAGAGATAGTGCACTCTCAGGCTGCCAAGTAGTATTCTTCCGGTCTCCTAAAGGGCGGCTTGTGATTGGCTGTCTCTCCGTGTCATGAAGCTTCATTGGCTCCCAAGTTTCCTTAGGGGGCGTGGTGGTAGTGGCGAAAAAGTGTTTGGAAGTTGCACTCTCTCTATAGCGAAAGCAGCTTGGGCGAGAACAAACAGCACAGCAGCTAACATGGCGTCGCCTGTGTGGCAATTTTACAACTTGTTGGAGAAGGACAACAAATTTGCCGTTTGCATTGTGTGCTCAAAGGAGATACCGCGTGGAGGAACGCAGCAGAAGAGTTTCAACACTACGAACCTCATAAGACATTTGAAGGTTTCCCACGTCAAGGAATTTGAGGAGTTTACAAAGTTGGCGAGCGCTAAGGCAGCGAAAGAGCGTGCAGCAACCCGAACGCCACTCACTCGGCTAACTGTAACAGAGACATTGAAACGACAGCAACCCTACAGCAACGACAGCAAGAAACGAAAAGAAATAAATGCAAAGCTAATGGAATTCATATGTCTTGATCAGCAGCCGCTGTCTGTTGCGGAAGACCTCGGGTTCAAACGCCTCATGTCCTGCTTGGATCCACGTTACACGCTGCCAGGACGTAAATATTTAACTGACGTTTGCCTGCCGGAATTATACCAAATTGTGTACAAGCACATCGAGAGCCTTATGAAAGACAACACCACGTCAATCAGCTTCACGACTGACATTTGGAGTTCGAGTGTCTGTCCTATGTCCATGCTGAGCCTAACTGCGCAGTTTAGTGATGAAAAGTTCGACCTGAACAAAGTTGTACTTCACTCACAAGAGTTTTCTGGGTCACACACCGCGGAGGCTATCGCTGCAGCTTTCACAGACATGTTCCAAGCTGTGTTGGTGCACATGTTGTGTACATAGTATTATATTTTTTGTTTTATAAGACTGTATTTATTTTTCCACATGAAAGCTACAGTATACAGTCTACTCTGTAAGCTCCAAGTTGTCTAAGAGAGTGTCTCTAGAGAGAGTTGCATGTTGCCTTAGCCTGCAATAAAACGGTTGTCAATTCATGATACTTTCTCATCTCCTAATTTTAATACTTAATATACAATGTCGATGTTGTTAAGAATAATTAAATATGAATAATGCGACACAATAAATAGAAGGCTTGAATTGATGGTGATCGGTGATCGGCCATATCGGGATCGGCAGATACTGCTTCCAGTGATCGGTGATCGGTGATCGGCCTCAAAAAAGCTGATCGGAGCATCTCTAGCATATACACATAACAAACATCTTTTCTCTCATCTATTTTACTGTAAATTGATGTCATATAAAACATTCACACTCCGTACAGTTGTTATGAAAGGTGAAATAAGCTATAGGCTATAAACCAAAACCATGTTTTGAACCAGACTGTAAACATGTTTAATCATTTTAACACGGGGGTGAATGACTTCCTTTTGGAGCCAGCCTCAAGTGGCCATTTGTGGAATTACATCTTTTAATATTGCTTCCGCGCCTTCATCTGTCCACCCCCGAGCTTGCCACCAGAAGACGTCGAAAGGAAAGACAAAACAGAGAGAGAGAGAGAGAGAGAGAGAGGTAGGTTCACGATAAGTTCAACCACACAAGACAAACAACAAACAACAACTCATGGAGTCTCCTCCTCCGCAAGTGGTTTCATAGTGAGATGCACTGTGTATGCACTGTCTCTCACCCCCCACATCTCTTTGTGCGTGTGTGTGTGTGTGTGTGTGTGTGTGTGTGTGTGTGTGTGTGTGTGTGTGTGTGTGAGAGAGAGAGAGAGCCTGAGCGTGGAATCTGCTGCCAGTGTGGTCTTTCACCTTAGAAAACGGCCAAACCTCGCCCGCGCTGTCTCGTTAGAGCGGTGATTGATTGAGCGGGTCTGGCAGTCCTGAGCCCCCCTGCTCGGTTCATTTGTTATACATTTATAGTTCATAATCCATCTGCTCGCACCTCTTCACATTCTGTCTAATTTTTCATCCTCCTTTTGTATGAGAGGGGGCTCAGTTCTCTGCGCGCCTCGTGATAGATTGTTTAGTGTCTGCTGTCTATAATTGGCCCTGGCCCAGATAGTGTGGAAGCCTCACATGTGTTTATCATTACATCTCGCGTCTAGGTGGTAGATCTCTTTATCACGGCCGCACAATGGATGTCTAAAACCCCCCAATGCAACGTTCAAATCACAGGGCTGGAGTGATTGATTGAGCCTGTTTGGAAAGGTTTGTAAAAGTCGGGGAGTGTCGTACAGCTGCTGTGTGTTTGCAGCCTTCAGTGAGACCTTCGGGTAACGGACAACACGGACTGTTATAGGTCACTTTTCCCCGGCCCTCACGGCGATTCAAAAGTGGAGTTTACCCCTTTCCGCGTGCCGCCAGCAGGTGTCAGTAGAGGACCATGTATGAGAGAGAGAGGAGGCTGAGTCATTCAGAGTTTACCATCTGTTGCTCTGCAAGAGGTCTTGGGAGACTCCAGACACAGGAGTTAGACCTACATCTTGTTCACCTCTTCCGGCTTTTGTATTCGCAATTTCTCAGTTTGCTTGATTTAATTGCTCACGTTCATATTTAGTCTTGATACTAAAACAGAGATCGAGCCAGGCAGAGGTTTAGAGGCCTTTTTTCCAAACCTTTAGGTCAGGACTCAGGACCTATGTGGGTCTAGTCTGCTGGCGGCGGGGGGGGGGGGGGGGGGGGGGGATCCTGTATCAAAATGATACCTTAGCATTCATTTGAAATGAAAAAGTGATTTTCAGCAGCTTATGGGTTGCACACACACTGTAAAAACCACTCTGCCTGCCTATACGACGTCTTCTTAACAGCTTGCACGAGCAGCTTGGTTTCTCACCTTCAGAGAAATGAAAGAACGCAGCTCTCCCAGAGGCCTTTTGCATAAACTACAGGACAAAGTAAACCAACATTGGTAATGCACTGCAAATGTTGCAGCCACAGGAATTCTCTAACCTCCATTTGGGCTTTGCCTGCCAAGATCTGGGATTAGTGTTGACTATCGGATGACCTATTTCCACAAGAGCGATATTGCTGCCATAAAAAAGAAATTGAACAGATTTAAGACCAACTGTTACTTCACCTAAGTGTTACTCAAAGCCGAGGGAGAGTAATTGTCTTGAACGTTATTCCAGCCAAAGATAAACTCGCACACACACAAAAAAACAAGAAAGTAGTTACATTTGAGGCAAAAACATCCCCACCGGAAAAATAACAGATTTCCTATTTTGCCTCGGTTCTTTGCAAATAATTTGATGGCTCATTATCAGCCAAAGGTTTGTGGGTGAATTACTTTTAGATCCTATCAACAACACAACAGAATCAGTTATGGCACATTTAAGTACAGATTTACTTTTTTCTTTTTTCCCTTGTAAATCCCAAATACCATTGTATTCACTATTATGTTGCAAAATACTGAGTAACAGTAGGGTTAATCTGTGCAGAAATGTAATGTTCCTCTAAAATGTACTCCAAGGAACACTACCACTACTAAGTTATTACTAAATTACCAAATTCCCTGGTGAAAACATATTTTTAGCTTAATTCAGCACAACACAAACGTAGGATGTTATTGAAGGGAAAAGACTGACAAAGACAGTTTGATATACCAGCTCAGAGGAGGTATCACACAACATCGATTCTTCAAGCGTGAATAATTACTGAAGTATTTGTGCTCAAAGCCAATATGCTGGCTAGTGCAGTATATAGCCTACAGCTGGCTTAAACAGTCTGCAGGCTAGTGCAGTATATAGCCTACAGCTGGCTTAAACAGTCTGCAGACTAGTGCAGTATATAGCCTACAGCTGGCTTAAACAGTCTGCAGACTAGTGCAGTATATAGCCTACAGCTGGCTTAAACAGTCTGCAGACTAGTGCAGTATATAGCCTACAGCTGGCTTAAACAGTCTGCAGACTAGTGCAGTATATAGCCTACAGCTGGCTTAAACAGTCTGCAGACTAGTGCAGTATATAGCCTACAGCTGGCTTAAACAGTCTGCAGACTAGTGCAGTATATAGCCTACAGCTGGCTTAAACAGTCTGCAGACTAGTGCATTATAATATAGCCTACAGCTGGCTTAAACAGTCTGCAGACTAGTGCAGTATATAGCCTACAGCTGGCTTAAACAGTCTGCAGCTAGTGCAGTATATAGCCTACAGCTGGCTTAAACAATCTGCAGACTAGTGCAGTATATAGCCTACAGCTGGCTTAAACAGTCTGCAGACTAGTGCATTATAATATACCGGTAGCCTACAGCTGGCTTAAACAGTCTGCAGACTAGTGCAGTATATAGCCTACAGCTGGCTTAAACAGTCTGCAGCTAGTGCAGTATATAGCCTACAGCTGGCTTAAACAGTCTGCAGACTAGTGCAGTATATAGCCTACAGCTGGCTTAAACAGTCTGCAGACTAGTGCAGTATAATATAGCCTACAGCTGTCTTAAACAGTCTGCAGACTAGTGCAGTATATAGCCTACAGCTGGTTTAAACAGTCTGCAGACTAGTGCATTATAATATAGCCTACAGCTGGCTTAACACATTGAGTGCCAGCGACGCCATATGGCGTCAAGAGAAATTTACCGTAGGCTGCCAGCGACGCCAAATGGCGTCAATAACTCCAAATTCATATTTTGACGGGGGGATGTCGATCTAAGCCTCTTACATCGCCTCTTACAATATGGGAGCTATTGAATGTGTCTAACCTATTTTACAGAACCCTTAGGTGGCGACAGTGCCCTCCCGATTAGACAAAGGCCAGGAGAAAAGAGAGAAGAAGTCATGAGGAAACGGAAATCGCCATTGATATGCTTGAAGCATAACGTTACTTAGCTGTGCCTGTGAACAGCAGTCATCTGCTGCCACAATTGAGCCCCATCCGTGTCCGCTGCGATAGATCCATCCATATGATTTAGTTGCCGACACGGCGACACCAGCGTCTTTCTGAAAAGTTACATTATTCTCAGCTGGGAGCCGAGGACACGCTGTAAAAAAGCGGGGGATGCAGGCAGCGGACTTTTCAGTGCAGATCAAACTCAGAGCAAACCGCAGCAGAGACACTCGACTCCTCCCACCACGGAGGAGGGGGAGGAGGGGGGTGGGGCACGCAGGGCACTAACAGCATACAACCATTGACAGTACACACACACCCAGGCAGCAGCAGGCTCGAACTCAAAGCAGAATTCATTCTGTCGCCTTTCTAACATAAAGATGTGATTATCTCAGAAACTAATTTCAGCATGCTCTTTTCGGTCGAAAACACTCTTTTTCAGAGGGGTGTATTTCCAAAATGGAACGGTTTATAAACACAGTTTTTTTTTTAATTAAACAGAAGGGTTCAAAGTTTCATTGAGGCTATTGGTTGTCCATATAAGAGGAACACAAAAAATGATATGGCTATATTAAAATGCATTGCGGCCTATGTGGCACAGTACAGCACCTTTTGCCCAAGGGCCGTGGCACTCAAAGTGTTAAACAGTCTGCAGACTAGTGCAGTATAATAATATAGCCTACAGCTGGCTTAAACAGTCTGCAGGCTAGTGCAGTATAATATAGCCTACAGCTGGCTTAAGCAGTCTGCAGACTAGTGCAGTATAATATAGCCTACAGCTGGTTTAAACAGTCTGCAGCTAGTGCATTATAATATAGCCTACAGCTGGCTTAAGCAGTCTGCAGACTAGTGCAGTATAATATAGCCTACAGCTGGCTTAAGCAGTCTGCAGACTAGTGCAGTATAATATAGCCTACAGCTGGCTTAAACAGTCTGCAGACTAGTGCAGTATAATATAGCCTACAGCTGTCTTAAACAGTCAGTCTGCAGACTAGTGCAGTATAATATAGCCTACAGCTGGCTTAAGCAGTCTGCAGACTAGTGCAGTATAATATAGCCTACAGCTGGCTTAAACAGTCTGCAGACTAGTGCAGTATAATATAGCCTACAGCTGTCTTAAACAGTCTGCAGACTAGTGCAGTATAATAATATAGCCTAGCTGGCTTAAACAGTCTGCAGACTAGTGCAGTATATAGCCTACAGCTGGCTTAAACACTCTGCAGACTAGTGCAGTATATAGCCTACAGCTGGCTTAAACAGTCTGCAGACTAGTGCAGTATATAGCCTACAGCTGGCTTAAACAGTCTGCAGACTAGTGCAGTATATAGCCTACAGCTGGCTTAAACAGTCTGCAGACTAGTGCAGTATAAGTATATAGCCTACAGCTGGATTAAACAGTCTGCAGACTAGTGCAGTATAATAATATAGCCCACAGCTGGTTTAAACAGTCTGCAGACTAGTGCAGTATAGCTGTCTTAAACAGTCTGCAGACTAGTGCAGTATAATAATATAGCCTACAGCTGTCTTAAACAGTCTGCAGACTAGTGCAGTATAATAATATAGCCTACAGCTGGTTTAAACAGTCTGCAGGCTACAGTGGAGGGCAGCACGTACAAGCCCACACTGCAACACACTGTGATTATGATCAGACAAAGGTGCTCCAAAAATAACAGTGTAATAGCCAGAGCTGTTTCCAGTGTCAGGCAGCAGCCCATCCACAACCCCCTCAGTGGGTGTTTTAATCTGCATGGTTGAGCGAGCCCTGCGTGTGTGTGTGTGTGTGTGTGCGTGTGCGTGCGTGCGTGCATGCGTGCCTGTGTGTGTGTGTGTGTGTGTGTGTGTGTGTGTGTGTGTGTGTGTGCGTGCCTGTGTGTGTGTGTGTGTGAGGCAGAAAGAGACAGAGGGGAAGAGAGTCCTCAGAGTGAAGCGAGGGAGGTGTGTAATGAGAAAGAGTTTAACGGAGGTGGAGGATTGTCTCATCTCTCTCTCTCTATCTCTCTCTCTCTCTCTCTCTCTCTCTCTCTCTCTCTCTCTCTCTCTCTCTCTCTCTCTCTCTCTCTCTCTCTCTCTCTCTCTCTCTGTGCGTGGCACACAGCGTATAGGTTTCGGTGGTGCCCAGGCCCCCGGTGGCTCCTTTCCCCCTCTTCTTTCGTCCTCGATCCCGGAGGTGACGAGGGGCCTTTTGGCCCGGGACACGTCCATGTTGGAATAAATCTGTCCTCTCTCGTGCAAGACGACATCCCATTTTTGTTCAGTCTACGTTTGAAAATGCCACCAAAGAGAAGGACCAGAAATGCCTTATTCGCAGTGTTTCGGGGCAACGCATTACAAAGTAACGCATTACTGTAATCACATTACATTTGTCTGCAATGAGTAGTGTAAGGCATTACTGTTGCTAAATTCAGTAATCACATTACAGTTACTAAAGTAAACTCTATGTCTATAAGTAAGTAATAATGTAAGTAATAATAAGTTCTTAAACTGTCAGCAGGATCAGGATTGAATCTGCAGGATTATGGAAAAAACATCCAACGTGCGGTGCAATAACAGCTGACTGTCGTCCATCCGGCCAATCCATTGTAGCACCAACTTTCATAGGAGTTCGAGGCAGATCGGGGGGGGAAATGGCAGCACAAGTTACAACTTCTGAGGGGTGGAGATATGCACATTTCTTCACATACAATGTAACGAGTAGTGTAACAAATTACTTTCTCCGGGGAGGGAGTAATTAAGTAAAGTAAGGCATTACTTTTTTTAAGTAATGTGTAATAATTTACCTTTTTGTGTAACGACCCCTAACACTGGTTATTCGGGAAAGCACAGATAATGACAGATATTTCTTCTTCTTCAATTCTTTTTCTGTTGCTTGTTATTATTCGGAAAATAGGCCATGATTGACATGTGCGTCGGCTGTTATGTTTCTTCAAATTGATCATTCATTTAGGAATTTGATTTCACTATGTAGTTGTTCAATTTACTAGACATAACAGGGGTTTAACCCGATGTGTAAACTGATCTGAGCTCTTTTTTTTTTGTCACTTAAAGTTTTATTGACAACAAAAGAAATGAAATACATTACAGACAAGGGGGGGAACATAATATAAAATAAAAGATAAAAGCTTGGGGTAAGTCTCTCCTTTTGGCATTATGTTATTCAGTTAACATCTCCGTAACAGTGTCCTCTTTTGGTGTCTTGTACATGGTCCATTTTCCCCATTACTCTATCTTCTACAATTGTTAACCGTTGTTCTTTTGTTGGTGGCGTTTCTCTTCCCCAGTTCCTAGTGATAGCTTTCTTGGCTGCCACTAACAGTATTTTAATCAGATATCTATCACTCAACGAGACAGTACGTTCTGAAAAGTTACATAAATAAAGGACCAAACCGCTCTCAAGGTTTCCATATCTTAATATTTGCTGGAGTTCCTCCGAAACCATTTCCCAATTTTATTTTATTTTATGACAAGTCCAAAAGACATGAGAGTGATCAACATCAAAAGACCCACAATCTCTCCAACATCTCTGTCGTTTGTGTAGCAGTTTACTTTTTATTCTCGGTGTTATAAAATATCTGATCAGATTTTTCCATGAGCTCAGGCCTTTTTAATGCGTGAAAAAAACACAATGTTTCTTCTTCTGCTCTCTTTGTCACACAGGCTGCTGGCCACACACCCCCCTATGCTGCATATGTCTCTCTCTCTCTCTCTCTCTCTCTCTCTCTCTCTCTCTCTCTCTCTCTCTCGTGCTCGCTCGCTCTCTCTCTCTCTCTCTCTCTCTGTTCGTGGCAAATGGCATAACATGTTTCGGTGTCTCTTGTCCCCCTTCTCTCTTGTCCTCGTCCCCAGAGGTGACGAGGGTCATTTTGGCGTGGGACACGGCCAGCCATAAATAAACCCGTCCTGATCGGCGGGTGCGGCGTAGCTGTAACCAACCATCATCTCCTCCTGGGCCTCCGCGCGCTACTGAGCTGAGGCGGGGGGAGAGGGCCCATGCCAGCCACTGTACGAGCGAAGGCATTGAACGAGAGAAGGCAAATAAGGACAGTGAGTGGGCGATACAACACATCGATGGAACCCGTGAAGTCAAGATATGAGAGATATATCATATATATTAGGGCTGTGGCGATTCACTTATCTCCCGATTCGATACTATCACGATTCTTGGGTGCCGATTCGATTTATATTGCGATTCTTAAGTATTGCGATTCTACGATTATTGCGATTCGATATTACGATTTATTGCGATTTTTGTTTATTTTTTTCTTTAATTTTTTCAGTTTGTTTGCTTTTTTACACTAGATTAGAACATGGGAAAAGTTGAATCATACACTAGAGACTGTATATTATATATCATGAGTAGGGCTGGGCGATATAGTTAAAAACAGGGGCGGACTGGGATCATAATTTAGGCCGGGCATTAGATACCAAGCAGGCCAGGCCAATATGGGCCGACACGCGCGTGAAATTTGAAGCCCAATTTGGGCCGTTTGAAGCACAGATTTGGGCCGTTTGAAGTCCAATTTTACAATGAGATGCACCCACTTTAACCCTGAAGTGTAATTATTACTTCAGACTAACTAATAAAGTAATAAAACCACTAGTAAACCAGTAGGCGGCGCCTGGCCTGCTGTTCAGTGAGTGGCCACTGCAAACACCCAATTTTTTTTTTTTTTTTTTTTTTTTTTTTGCGATTATCGATTCTGGAATAAAAGATTGATTCAAAAAATCGTGACATTAAAAATCGCGATACTTAGGTGAATCGATTTCCCCCCCCACCCCTAATATATATATATATATATATCAAATATATATATAGAATCGCCTATAGAGACAGTCGGCATGTGTGGGAATGCCCACAAAATGGCGCGCGAGTGGGGTAAAACCGCCCATATATCTCAATGGGCTGACCCACCAAAAGACGGTGCTGCGGCTCTAAACTACAGGTTTGGGGGTTCTAGAGCAGAACACAAGACGTCTGTTCAGATGTGCGTTTACTGCGGTGGTCAAATCACCGATCGCGTCTGCCTTCTGGGCTGGGCTAGCAGCTAAATTCTAACTTTGCTGAATGGATCGAGCGGGGGAATTTACCCCACCCTGACCACGCCCCCCTAGCCAGGCTGAGCCAGCTAACCCAGCGTCTATGACGAGACACATGCTGTACTGGATGCTTTGCCCTGTTTCAACAACTTTGATTTGAAGTTTCACCTTGTCTCCCGATAGCAAGCAAAGAAATGGTTAAAGAAGTGCGTTTGTGTATTCGATGCCTCAAAGCAAAGAAATGGTTAAAGAAGTGCGTCTGTGTATTCGATGCCTCAAAGCAAAGAAATGGTTAAAGAAGTGCGTTTGTGTATTCGATGCCTCAAAGCAAAGAAATGGTTAAAGAAGTGCGTCTGTGTATTCGATGCCTCGACCGGCTTGGGAAAATCTGGCTGGGAAAAAGGAAACGACTCAGGCTTTCCCTTTGCTCAGCAACCATCGCCGAAGGTGTAATCACTTATTTATATCATTGATCTGTGATGTTCACTGCGCTAGTATCTTGTGATTAAGTGGAGTCATTTACTTTTTTTCTTTTTTTCGTGGGGGTACATGCTTTCTCGCAGCCTGCCTCGTCGACTTCTACTCCAGTTAGTGATTTCCTGCATTTCCCGCAATGCCTTTTCACAAACCCCAGAGAACATGCCTGAACTTGCTTTCGATAGGTATAGGTTGAGAGAGCGCTTGCGATATTGATAGAGAGAGCAAGGGAGGGTGTTTTTTTTTTCTTTCTTCAGTTGAGGAAAAGTGAGTCACACCTCTTACTCGTAACGCAGCATGTTTTGGGTGGAGAAACGGCTCTTTCCGTCTCATCTAAGATGGCTTTGTATGACGATTTGAACGCCGGTGCAAAATGGCAGCTCTAGAAAGAAGCCCTTACTCTTTGACTTTGACGGTCTGACTCCAAAAAGCTGACATTTCCTCTGGGTGCACAATGTCCTCCCCACCATCGATGTCAGTGCCCCTGACCAAGGCAGTGGCGAAGAACTGGAGTTGGTCCCCGGGCGCTGCACTTTGGCTGCCCACTGCTCCTATTCACCTATGTAGAAGAGACAGTCACTAACACACAGTCGGAACTGATTGTGTTTACACTTCCTGAGCTGCAACAATTAATCGATTAATCGATTAGTCGATCGACAGAAAATTAATCGACAACAATTTTGATAATCGATTAATCGTTATGAGCACAATTTTAATTCTCTAATTTTTTATTTAAATTTTATTAATTCTCTGATTCCAGCTTCTTAAATGTGAATATTTTCTCGTTTCTTTACTAGTAGTAAACTGATATTATCTTTGAGTTTAGGACAAAACAAGACATTTGACGGCGTCATCTCGGGCTTTGGGAAACACTGATCGTCATTTGCTACCATTTTCTGACATTTTATAGACCAAACAACTAATCGATTAATCGAGAAAATAATCGACAGATTAATCGATTATGAAAATAATCGTTAGTTGCAGCCCTATTCACCTTATGTTCAGACCTTACAGTGGACCAAATTCTTCCGGGTCCTTCTAACACTTCCGGCTGTCACGGCGCAAAATAAAAGAGTTGTTTTTGGAGCAGACAGTGAAGGGGTAAAATAAATAACGTAGCCTACTACTTTGAGCCGGTACACAGCAAGCAAGCAAGTATCCACTGTTAGCCAGGTCAGATAACGTTATCGTCGACAATGACGAGCACTTTCTTGTAAAACATACCTGGACTCCAACAAAGAAAGCTTCGGATAGTTTTCTCTCCTCCGAGGCAGCGCGATAGCAGCGCGAGCCATTAACGTCAATAAAGACCCGCAGACGTTAACGTAATCCCCTGGAATGCGAGACTTAATGAGCCAGTTACATGGCGTTGCATTCTTAGACATTGCCATTTGCTTTTATTTGGTATGTTACATACAATTGGCTAAATTATTAGTTAATTCAGAGTTAGATGATATTGGAGCAGCGCAGCCATTTTTTATTTTATTTTATTATTATTTTTAGCCGGAAGTCGTAGGACGGCCACAGAACCGGGTCAAATGGGCGTGGCTACATAAGGTGAATAGGACTGTGTATATAGGACTGTGAAATATGCTAAGTGGAATGACCAAGTGGAATGTAGCCTATATAGTGTACAAGAGTGTACACAGAACAAACTTGAAACTAGTCACTTTCTACTTTTTACTTTTTTTTAAACTTTTTTATTACCTCATACTTTTATACACTGAACACTTTTATCCTTATCACCTCGTTACTTTTTAAATACCTTATCTTTATTACCTCGACTTATTGTATTGTCTCGTCTAACGCAACTAGGAGATTGCTTCAATCTCGTTGTTCTTAAACTTGTTTTTGTAACAGTGACAAATAAAGCTCATTCATTCATTCATTCATTCATTCATTCATTCATTCATTCATCCCCGCAGGCTGCTTCCAGTGAGTCACAGAGAGACCATCTCTGGTTTGACCAGGTAAAAAGGCTGGTGCTTTTCTTATATATATTTAATTTGACATTTTAACAATGTACAAACAAACAAACAAAACAAACAAGCAAGCTCGGACACAGGAAAGGGAAACAAAGAAAAGCATAGATATAATATTGACAATTATCATAATGTGGTGCTATGCTACCATCCATACAAGGGTGCTTATGTGCTTAATGCAAGAGATGTTGTGCATGGGGCCCGAGATAAAAAAAATAAAGGCTGGCGTTTTGAACAGGAAGACGTAACACAAACGGGTCAAGTGGGCGGGGCTACATAAGGTGAATATAGTTCGAGGAAGGTTAGAGGATGGGTCAAATGCAGAGGATGACAATAAAGACAATCAAGAACTAACGAACGAACAAACTACTGTTAGTGTTTTAGGTCATTGAACGTTTTTCAGCTCTTAAACTCCATTGGAGCTCCACTGCAGATATCTCACAGAACACACCAACAAACAACAAGATGGACCCAGATATGTAAGTTAGCTAGGCTACTGTATCGCCACCTGCTGTTCTTTAACCCATTGATACCTGATGCAGCATTTGTGTGTATATCCCTCATTTGTGTGCGTATCCCTTTAAGACCGCGAACCGCGTTAACGCGGTTCGCGGTCTTAAAGGGATACACACACAAATGCTGCATCAGGTATCAATGGGTTAAGGCTGACAAAGTGTTTTAGGGTGGTTTTCTCCTTCAATGGTCAACACTATAATGATGTGTGTTGTTTGCACTGGGCACCATTGTGTAGTAAGTATGAGCAAGGTGTAGCTGAGCGAAACCATTCCCTGGATGAATACAAGTTTCAAACATGAATGCATGAGGGCGCAGTGGGCAGAGAACACCGCTAAGCTAAATGCCAACCATGATGTTCTTTGTTCATGAAGACCTCACTTGTGGGAGTGAAGCACATTTTTCCCTGGAGCTGCATGGCCTGGACGCGTGCTGCGTGCTGGGGCCCTGTCTGGAGCTGCATGGCCTGGACGCGTGCTGCGTGCTGGGGCCCTGTCACCGCTCTGCGGCGGACACAGTCCAGGCGCAGCCTCAAAAGCTGCTTTATTTTGTTCTGTGCTCGTAAATAGACCGGATTCATCTTCGCCCACAGACAGGCAGCAGCGAGGCTGTCTGTCATTCCCCCGTGTTATTTCATTACGCTACATTTTTGCTGCGTTAGTAATAGCTAATAGCTTTAGCAGATTGACAAGTGGGCGGAGCCGACGAAAGCGTGGAGAGAGACAGATAGAGGAGAGAGAGAGCGCGCCAAAGGTGGAGAGAGCGACTGACAGAGACAGATGTGGATGTGGAGAGAGAGAGAGAGAGAGAGAGGGAGGGAGGGAGAGGAAGAGAGAGAGAGAGAGAGAGAGAGAGAGAGAGAGAGAGCTGAGTTAGAGAAATGAAAGAGTGACTGGCTAAATGAAAGGGACTGAGCAGCGGTTGGCTGCAGCTCTGCGGTTGCGGGTGTCTGTCCAGGCTTAGCAGCCTGTGGAGGAGAGGAGAGGAGAGGAGGGGAGAGGAGAGGGGAAGAGAGCAGAGGGGGGGAGAGGAGAGGAGGAGAAAGGAGGGGAGAGGAGGGAGGAGAGGAGAGGGGAGAGGAGAGGAGGGAGGAGAGGAGAGAGGAGAGGGGAGAGGAGGGGAGAGGATGGAGGAGAGGAGGGGAGAGGAGGGGAGGAGGGAGGAGAGGAGGGGAGAGGAGAGGAGGGGGGAGGGGAGAGGAGGGAGGAGAGGAGGAGGGGAGAGAGGAGAGGAGAGGAGAGGAGAGGAGGGGGGAGAGGAGAGGAGAGGAGAGGGGGGAGAGGAGAGGAGGGGAGAGGAGGGAGGAGAGGAGGGGAGAGGAGAGGGGGGGGAGGGGAGAGGAGGGAGGAGAGGAGAGCCGAGGAGGGAGGAGAGGAGAGGAGAGCAGAGGAGGGAGGAGAGGAGAGAGCAGAGGAGGGAGGAGAGGAGAGCAGAGGAGGGAGGAGAGGAGAGGAGGGAGGAGAGGAGAGGAGGGAGGAGAGGATAGGAGGGAGGAGAGAGGAGAGGAGAGGAGGGAGGAGAGGAGTGTGGAGGAGAGGGGGGGGGAGGAGGGAGGAGAGGAGAGGAGAGCAGAGGAGGGAGGAGAGGAGAGGAGAGCAGAGGAGGGAGGAGAGGAGGGAGGAGAGGAGAGGAGAGGAGAGAGGAGAGGAGAGGAGAGGAGGGAGGAGAGGAGAGGAGAGAGGAGGGAGGAGAGGAGAGCAGAGGAGGGAGGAGAGGAGAGGAGAGGAGGGAGGAGAGAGGAGAGGAGAGGAGAGGAGGGAGGAGAGAGGAGAGGAGAGGAGAGGAGAAAGGGGCCGCAGCTGCTGAGATCTGCTGCTGGCTTTGGCTGGTGCAGCCTGCCTCTTTTGGCTTGATGCTCCCCCCTGCTTCCCCTCTATAAAAGGAGAGTGCTAGCTAACGTCACGAGGCCACACTCCTGGTTCTTATGGCCCAGAACAACCCCTGGCTCCTGGGACTGCTGACTCATCTCCACTTGGCCCGGTGCATCACACAACCTCCCCCTTATTACCAACAAGCTCCAGTGGAAAAAGCAACACCCGCAACACATTTTCACGCTCAAAATCTGCCCTCAAAGCGTTTGAACCCCTATCCAACTGTATTTAGTCATTTTCCCTTCCTCGTCCTCAGCTCACCATCGTCTGAAAGACGATATAGAGCCTGCGGGTGATTATGACATTAGTGTGGAAATTATAGTCATACGAGATAAAAACCCAGAACTGTAATTAAGACTGAGGGCTTTTTTTTCACGGCGACATGCACAGACATACATCGCAGACGGCCGTGAATGTATAACTGGTGATCGACGAGGCGTAATGGCGAGGCAATTAGTATTGAGCGCTACGTAGCGCCGCCGCGAGCTCGCGCTCATCCAACCCGCACCTCTCAGATCCCTGTCCCAGTCATCTCCAAAGGTTCACACACTCTGCTGGGGGAAAAAATCACAAGAATACAGTTTTCTCTGTGAAATAATGGTTTAATTTCAGCGTATGACTGTAAGGGTATGGGGGGATTAACACCTCTTTTCCCTCGAGTGGCAACCTTACACCTGTTTAAACGGCGCACAAAAGAAGCCGATTCATGGCTAATAAACCTGTGACCCCGCATGCTCCACTGCTCCAGACGGATTTGGCATGGGAAGAGGGGGAAGGACCCACACACCGTCGGTAAGACAATGGGCTTTGCGAGTCAATAAACAGGAGGGCGTGGCTTCACAGAGCGCCGCAGGACCTCTGGTCCCGCGGTAGCCGTGCGGGGCACCATGTGAACGTGAATCAAACTCCCGCCTGTCATTCATCAATTGCCCAGCGGGCGGCCGTTGCCAGGACTCCTCCACCGTCAACAGTGGGACTTTTTCTCTCTCCTCTTGTTCCCCACAACCCAGACGTCTCTTTCTGGTCAAAAGAGACGTCGGCATGCTGTGATTTGTCATTAGTCATTCTATTAAATGTGCCCCGTATATTTATCCCTGCAACTCCGCACCTCCCAGAATCCGCATCACGGGTTTCTCGCCCCAGCCTTTTTTTCATCACAGGTAGAGAGGGTTCTGAAGTGACCATGCCCGATGTGTTGAAGAAAATCGTTGACGCAGCAATTTTCGAAACAACTTTCAAAAGTTTGCTCAAACCCCCGGCGGCTAAATGTTAGCCGATCGCACCGAGAGGCGGAGCCGCTCATGAGTGAACGACAGCTTCTTGACAGCTTCATTAAGAGCACAGATGGCGGGGGAAGCGGAGAGAAGCGGGAACAAACAGCGATGTGTGTGTGCGGGAGGCCGCGGGACCTTCTCACACACACAGCCTGCGTGCGGCTGGCCCACGTCCAAGCAGCTTGCCCGGGCAACCTCGTCCCCTCTTGTCTGAAGCCTGGCGACATCTGAATACTGCCCCCTATAGGCTAGGAGGGGAAGAGGCACAACTGTGACTGGAGAAGTAGACCCCGTGAAACGCCATCTTTACTTGGGGGCAGGACATAATGCAGTGAGGGATCATTCAGTAGTCTCTAAACCAGTTCAATATCAGTCGAGGAGAGAAATGCAGTTTGGAGGGGTTTGCTAAATGTGTTCTTGGTTATAGTTACACCTCCTGGTGCAGCATGAGGTCACCGTTAAAGATGCTCTGTTTTTTCCTGTGTCTGAGCCTGGTTGTCTTGTTCATTTATTGTTCTATTAAAATAAAAAGATGCTCTTTAAAAAAAAAATGAGTTCATGGGGACTTTAATGTACAGCATGTGACTGTGAGGACTGGGTATGTATGGTATTAGGAGCGCTATGTCTGCTGTTTGTATGTTGTGGCAAAGTCAACTTTGTCAACATGGCAATAACATATTGATTCACAAGCAAGGACCACACCAATCATTGAATGTGAATATGTATGTATGTTTATTCAACAAATATGAATGACGAAGAGGGAATACGGCGCTGGATGCAGGATGGAGAGATGTAGGCGAATCAGAAGTGTAGGGAAGGTTTCGGCAACGAGAGGGGGAGAGAGACTGAAAGAAAGGGGAGGGTGGGACACGTTAACGAGAGAGAGCTAACAGGTATGCTAGGCAGTAGGGTGGGGCACGTAAACGAGAGAGAGCTAACAGGTATGCTAGGCAGTAGGGTGGGGCACGTAAACGAGAGAGAGCTAACAGGTATGCTAGGCAGGAGGGTGGGGCACGTAAACAAGAGAGAGCTAACAGGTATGCTAGGCAGGAGGGTGGGGCACGTAAACGAGAGAGAGCTAACAGGTATACTAGGCAGGAGGGTGGGGCACGTAAACGAGAGAGAGAGAGCTAACAGGTATGCTAGGCAGGAGGGTGGGGCACGTAAACGAGAGAGAGCTAACAGGTATGCTAGGCAGGAGGGTGGGGCACGTAAACGAGAGAGAGAGCTAACAGGTATGCTAGGCAGGAGGGTGGGGCACGTAAACGAGAGAGAGCTAACAGGTATGCTAGGCAGGAGGGTGGGGCACGTAAACGAGAGAGAGAGCTAACAGGTATGCTAGGCAGGAGGGTGGGGCACGTAAACGAGAGAGAGCTAACAGGTATGCTAGGCAGGAGGGTGGGGCACGTAAACGAGAGAGAGCTAACAGGTATGCTAGGCAGGAGGGTGGGGCACGTAAACGAGAGAGAGAGCTAACAGGTATGCTAGGCAGGAGGGTGGGGCACGTAAACGAGAGAGAGCTAACAGGTATGCTAGGCAGGAGGGTGGGGCACGTTAATGAGAGAGAGCTAACAGGTATGCTAGGCAGGAGGGTGGGGCACGTAAACGAGAGAGAGCTAACAGGTATGCTAGGCAGGAGGGTGGGGCACGTAAACGAGAGAGAGCTAACAGGTATGCTAGGCAGGAGGGTGGGGCACGTTAATGAGAGAGAGAGCTAACAGGTATGCTAGGCAGGAGGGTGGGGCACGTTAATGAGAGAGAGAGCTAACAGGTATGCTAGGCAGGAGGGTGGGGCATGTAAACGAGAGAGAGCTAACAGGTATGCTAGGCAGGAGGGTGGGGCACGTAAACGAGAGAGAGCTAACAGGTATGCTAGGCAGGAGGGTGGGGCACGTAAACGAGAGAGAGCTAACAGGTATGCTAGGCAGGAGGGTGGGGCACGTAAACGAGAGAGAGCTAACAGGTATGCTAGGCAGGAGGGTAAGCCACGTAAACGAGAGAGAGCTAACAGGTATGCTAGGCAGGAGGGTGGGGCACGTAAACGAGAGAGAGAGCTAACAGGTATGCTAGGCAGGGCACGGGTAAATGAGATAGCGCTAACAGGTATGCTGGGCAGGTGGGCTTTTCACCGTATGTTCCAACACAGGGCTCAGCCAGTTACTTCCTATTGTGTTTCCACTTCCTGTGACAGTACAGTACTAGTGAGCAGGTAAAACAGACGGTGTTTTGAACAGGAAGTCATAACACAACTGGGTCAGGTGGGCGGGGCTACATAAGGTGAACAGGGAAAGGCGGGAAGGGGAGTGATTGGGGTGTGGTCCTGCTTCATAAGCTTCACATCTTCAGATGTAACCAGCTCTATAGGACAACTCATCTGACAAGATAAAGGAAAACGAATTCAGCCACAAGTGTTTTCCAAAGCTTTACATCATGTTCCATCTGCTGTTTCTTTGACATAACTACTCATGTCCATATCAGTCGAAACTCCAATGAATGTTGTATGAAAACCAAACCGAAAGTGAACCAAAGGAAAATACTGGAGATACTGATGCATGGTATTTGACTTTTGGAGCATCAGTGCAATCGTTCAGCTACTGTAGGAAACCATTTGAGGGATGCATTTGTTTAAGCTGTAAAAACTTGGCTCTGTTAACTTCCGTAGTTTTGGAAAAGGTTGAGATGGAAATATGGGGGCCAAGGAGCCAATGGCTGCATTTTCATTTTGGGGGGAAAGTATTCTTTAAACTCTAAATCAAATAGGCACCCAGGCTCAAACAGTATTCACATGTCTGCCTTTAAACGGCACTGCACTTAATCAGTGCAAATTATGGCAACATGATGATATGAAAACATGCACTGCAGAGATTAGTGTGTGTGTGTGTGTGTGTGTGTGTGTGTGTGTGTGTGTGTGTGCGTGCGTGCGTGCGTGCGCGCGCGCGCAGCGCTGCGCGCGCTTGTGCGTGCGTCAAATTAAGCAGAAACTGCAGAGTGACAGACAAAGACAGAGTTGTGCAGGTGGAGCGGTGGGTGGACAAGGGTTTAATACTTTCTTTCAGCCTTACAAGAGAACCTCTGGACACAAGTGAATGTAGTTCACACACACACACATGCACACACACACACACACACACACACACACACACACGCACACGGCCCAGGAGGAGAGGGTTATCAAACAGAGGGTATGAATAAACTCATGTCGTGAAGCAGTCAAACTAATAGAACATCTCAGGGGGTGAACAGAGTTGCCAGAGGATGTGTGGAGACGCCGTCCTACCACCTGCACAGCATATGGAACAGGCCGATAACGACATGGTGTGTGTTATTAATGCTTAACGACACGGTGTATGTTATTACCACGTAACGACACGGTGTATGTTATTTAAGCAATATAGCATGAGAGCCAGTGTGTTGTGGCAAATATATCCCGCTGCTCAGCTGTTATCCCACGAGGCCGCAGGCCGAGTGGGATAACTGCTGAGCAGCGGGATATATGCCACAACACACGCTGCTCGAGTGCTATATTGCTTTTATAAAACAGTTTCCAAGTATGATAATATAATAATAATAATAATACTATAAGTCCGACTGGCATGTCATTCTGATAGAGTCAGTTGAAACACTACTGTAAGGCGGGACCGCAAGAATGTGCGGGTGATTTGATTGGATCGTTCTGGAGACTGAAGTTGACATTAGCCAATCCTGGCGCTTGCTGAGAAGCTGAGAGAGCCGTTTTATAATAACGCATAATGACACAGTGTATGTTATTACCGCATAATGACAGCGTATGTTCTTAACGCATAATGACACAGTGTATGTTATTAACGCATAACAATATGGTATGTTAGTAACGCATAACGACACGGTGTATGTTATTAACACAACTAAGGAGCTGCTTATCGTGAGTCAACACAATGCCTGTCATTCCCCACCTGTTTTGATGAATGATCAGCCTGCTGAAGCAGTAGTGGAGTTTTAAATATTCAGGAAACCTTTTTTGATTGCACTATTAGGAACACCAGCGATTTTCAACCAGCTTTGTATCATTACAAAATCAGTCGTATATCAGAAAACTGGAATTAAATTAAGATTATCTTTGACATTTGACATGATCTCTCACTCTGCCTCTCATCTATACTACCTTGAAGTCCTTGGAAATAAACGATCTTCCCTTGAGCACTCATCAAAAGCAGTCAAGAATTGCTGAGATCAGTCTCCAGTGTACCATTTTAGTCGCTCATTCCCAGAACCATGTTTGCTGGTCCATATATTTTTGGCCCGTGTGTGTGTGGCAATGCTTGGAAATGCGGTGGCTCTGGCGGGGGCCCGGGGGGCCAAATAAGGCTCGTCCACTGACCGTCTCGTAAAGAGGCTGACCGCGCGCCGACCGCAGTGAGTCTTACAGCCGGACCGGACCAGAATCGACACCAGGCCCACGCCATTAGCGGTTGAAATGGCTGCGGCGCACATCTCCAACTGTGCAGCTATCCACCCTCCATTATATTTTAGATTTGCTCCCACCTTACACGGATGGAGCCAGCCATTGGAAATAGGGTGAAATGAAATGGCTCTAAAAGCGAACAAGAAAACAAAGCGTAGCTAAATCATGTTTCCTGGATTTTTCTCAGATTGTCACTCAATTTCATGTATTTTTTTCCGGGCATATATTGATTTTTCTATTTCTGCAAAGGCGGCTTTAGCTGTTTTATGCCGTGACAACTTGGCAGTCCATATTGAGGAGAGTGCTGCTCTGAACACATGCCTTCCCTCGGCTAATGATAGCCTTGCGATACAAAGGGAGGAATGCAAATGAATGGTGGCAAATACACGTCAAGGGGTCAGATCCAGTGGGCAAGGCACAAGGTTTTCCCACCAGGACCAGGAAGCAACCCTGAACGCTGTAATTCCTCGAATGGCCACTCGAGTCAGGACTCAGAAGTGCCATCGTTCCCGTTCACCCCCATGTTAAAATGCCCCGCTTTGTAACAGTGATTAAGCGTCTTCACAGCCTGGGCCTTAACACGGTTTTGGTCTATATAGCTAATTTCACCTTTTCATAACAACTGTATGAGGGTAACTTTTTTATATAACTCACCCGTTTGGAGTAAAATAGACAATGGGGTGATTGACAGATTTCCTGTCCAGTGATCGCACAGCTTGCCGATCACGGACCAATAGCAGGCGGAGCTGCGGCTCTGGGAAACCCCCATCTCACGTGAGCTGAGCAAGGACTCAACCCATTCCCTCCCAATCTGCTGACAAAAAAATCAAGATGGCGACGGCCACCACTTCAACTCAAAACGGGAGCCCAAAATCAATGGGATAGCTCTGTCCATATTTTTTTTTAGGTCAGTGGTCAGATCGCAATGTGGAATCCCGTGTTACTAAAGCAGCACAGGAAACTCTCACTTGTACGGAATGTTGAATTATAATTCCATGAGTGTAACACACTTCACCCTGATACGCTTTGACTTTGCATGCTTTGAGAAAATCTGCTGCACACACAGAAACACGTCTTCCTGGATGTCCTTGTGCATTTCCTGATCCATTTCCTCATTTCACAGTCGGCCCACCACCTCGTCCTTCGCACTCCCGCGGACACCGACTTCCCATCCTCCCTCCTCCTCCTCCTCCTCCTCCTCCTCCTCCTCCTCCTCCTCCTCCTCCTCCTCCTCCTCCTCCTCCTCCTCCCCTCCCCTCCCTACCTACAGGACCTGAGTCCATTGTTTTCACCCCGCTGTTTAACCCCCCCCCCCCCCCCCCCCCCGCCCCAAGGAATGTCTCACATTGGGTTCTGGATGAATGCGGGCCGCGCCGGCACCAGAACATGCCCGGCTTTTTCTAATGAGTTCCAGCCGCTCAGGCTCTAGGCGAGTTAGCCTGCTGTGATTGGCACCTGCTTATAGGACAGTGAGGCAGGGGAATGGAGAGAATGCAGGCTCTAACTGAATGAACACAGAGTCCGAGCCCGAAATAGTCCAATTGGAGCGCCAGCCTGCCAGGAATTCTGGCGACTTTGATGTTATAAAATGTATGTAGTTAAAGCTGCATGAGGCAACTTTGCACATTGTTGGGGGCATTGCGAGCTAAATATTAGATTTTCTTTTTTACTTCGATGCCCAGAAATCATGGAACATGACATCAGTAAGCATACAGTTCGCTCATGTTTACCGTGTTGTCATGATGCTTTATATCAAAGGAAACCAAAGAGATGAGAGAGGAGAAGATGCCATCTTTCTCTGGACGTAGTACCCAGTTTTGTATCTAGCGGTCGGAATCACCAGAGTCCCCACGATACGATATCGCGATACTTAAGTCGCAATGCAATAATATTGTGATTAAAAGAAATATTGCGATATACATGTATTGCGATTTATTACCGTTTTCAACTGCAAATTATGTCCCCAAAGGGGTAAAAAAAACATTGCAAACATCTGTTTGATCTAATGAGATAAAGTTTCAGTCTGTTCATCTCACTTCAATCAATTTCATTGTAGCAAAATTGTCAAGCAGACAGACTGACGGTGACACTTTCTTTGGATAGTCCGCCTACAGAGAGTCTACCTGTAACATTTCACCTGCTTATTAATTGACATTCAACCGTTTAACAGATTATCTATAGACTAGGCCTACAGTGTATATGTGACAATTCATGTACATATACCTCCATAACGAGAAGTAAACAGAATTTGTTTATGTAATCTCAACTAATAACCTGATCATATTTCTTTTTATTAGTGTATAGCTACTGTGCAATCTACACTCATTTATACAGTGCAAAATACTATACTGTGCAATTCATTCATTTTATACAGTGCAACTTGTGGTCACAACATTTTCAGTATTTTTAGTGCAGCGTATGTATCGTGTGTTTACTTTTAGAGTTTTTTTTATGTGTAACTCTTCTACTTGTTTGAGCTGCTGTAATGAGTGAATTTCCCACGTGTGGGATTAAAGGCCGGCTTTACCGTGAAGATATATGAATATATATTAATTCTTAAAAAATCTTAAATTTCGAATCCGTTGAAATTTTTGAAA
This sequence comes from Poromitra crassiceps, assembly GCF_964638095.1. Taxonomy (NCBI): domain Eukaryota; kingdom Metazoa; phylum Chordata; class Actinopteri; order Beryciformes; family Melamphaidae; genus Poromitra; species Poromitra crassiceps. The sequence goes on along the minus strand of NC_139627.1, from coordinate 49,123,023 downwards.
TTGCTTGTTCACAGCCAGAGAAAAAAATAAATGAAAAAAAAAAAAAAAAAAAAAAATTGGGCCAGGTGACGCGTTTCAAGCAATTTCAAAAATTTCAACGGATTCGAAATTTAAGATTTTTTAAGAATTAATATATATTCATATATATTCACGGTAAAGCCGGCCTTTAATGAAAGGCTATCTTATCTTCAAACAACACGTAGGCAAAGTGAAACAGTTGACTTGTTGAACGTCAACTAATAAGCTGTTGAAATGTTGCAAATATTCTGTAGACTCTCTGTACTGTAGGCAGACTATCCAAATAAAGTGTGACCAGACTGGGTGGCCAACACTGTTATAAAAATAGGTCATAAATGTTGCATGCACCTGACACTTTATATAATGGAAGATTGCGATACGTCGCATTCGTGCTAATAGGTCTACGATATATTGCCACACAAAATACCGCGATGCTATGGTGTATCGAATTTTGCCTCCACCCGTATTATATGACACCAGAATATCATTTGGGCCAACAGGGCGAATCTACGCTTTCTCAAAAAGGGGGAATGGAACGATGTTCTCCATGCTCCCCATTTTGTCATTCCGGCTGACAAAGATGCTGGGAGGAAAGAGAGAAAACCTGTGGAAATTCAAACCTACACAAGGAACAACGCGCCTCCCACTCCTCCTGGTGAGTGACAGGAGGAGTGATTGGCAGCGCGGAGAGCCACGTCTTCTGCCTCAGACTTCTCATTGGTCAGATAGGATTCCACACATTTCACTTTGAAATGAGAATAGCAGGGGAACTGTGCTACTGCTGTTTTTCTGAGATCCTGACATATTATCCTGCTTGTCTTTGGCCACCTCATCATCTCAACATATATTTTTATTACTGCAGAATAAATGTTAAACACTAACATTATATATATATATATATATATATATATATATATATATATATATCTATATCTATATCTCTATCTCTATCTCTCTATCTATCTATCTATCTATCTATCTATATATACATACATAAATACATACATACATACATATATATATATATATATATATATATATATATATATATATATATATATATATATATATATATATATATACATACATATACATATATATTTTCCCCCTGGGAATTCCGGATTAGGGGTATGTGTCCTGGTCACACAAGTGCCTCCTCCAGTCGTTCGGGGCGCCTGTTCGCGGAACTGGGAGGAATAGCATAATCCTCCCACGTGCTACGTCCTGAAACTCCTTGCTGAGTCGCTGTCAGGTGAAAAGAAGCAGCTGTTGACTGCATATCGGAGGAAAACGTGCTAGTCTACAACTCTCCCCAGATGGACAGAGGGGGTGGAGCAATGACTTGGCCAGCAGGGGGCCAAGTAGAGAGCCAAAGTCATGCCCACATCCGGTTTAGGCATAAACAGTACATCAGAGCCATTCGTCTGCCATTCTCTTTTTTTCCCACCTACATTTAGTAAAATCCCTATAAAAATGGTTTTACTTGGTCAAACATTTGATTCAGTAGGTCTGTTTGGAATCACGATCGAGAGACGATAGAACATTTCGCTCAGACTAAAACTTAGTGAAATGTTCGATGGTCTCTCGTGATTAAAAGTGTAGCTGAATTGGTTTGACAAAGTCAAACAATTTTTATAAGCATTTTACGAAGTGTAGATGAAAAAAAAAAAGATTCGGGAGAAAAATGGGGGGAGGGGGCGCGGGTCCGAAAAAGCTGACGCTGGCCATTTCTCATGCGCATATATGTAGACTAGGGCTGCAACAACTAATCGATTAAATCGATTAAAATCGATGATCAAATTCATTGGCAAAGAATTTGATTATCGATTCGTTGCCTCGCGATTAGTTGGACCGCAGAGCCATCTGTTTTGTTGATAAAAAACAACAGCTGATCGCAGCTGCTGCGGCGCAGTGCTGGCTACGTCACTCCCTGGCCCCGCTGTCGCGGAGCCGACTACGTCACTCGCCTTGCGCACACGCAGTAAACGACAAACAACTTGGAAACATGGCCGAGGAGAAAGCAGCTTGACCCAAAACTTAGCAAGTTTGGGAGCACTTCATATTAACTGGAAATAAAAAGTCTGTTACGTGCAAAATGTGCAAAGCCGATCTTGCATGGCATGGCAGCACAACGGCCCTGGGTGAACACCTTAAACGCAAACATGTTGGATCATTGGATGGTGCCAAGGGAGCTCAGCAGCGGGGTAAGTTAACGTTATTCTACTACAAACTCGATATGCATGTAAACTAGTGTTACATTATTAGACCCATGTGTATTGTTGTTTGAAGTGGAAATGTTCGCCTCACAGCAGATAGTTTGTTTTGTTTATCTAACGTTAACAGTCGATGCGCCCGCACCCAGGTCGACAACGTTAACGCTATAGCCGACCGGCTCGTTAACGTTACGTTAACTTGCTAACGTTAGTGGTAGAGCAGACAGCAGATAGTTTGTTTTGTTTATCTAACGTTAACAGTCGATGCGCATTCCGCCCGCATCCAGGTCGACAACATTAACGTTATAGCCGACCGGCTAGTTAACGTTACGTTAACTTGCTAACGTTAGTGGTAGAGCAGACTTGGTCTGTAAACTAAGGCTAAAAGAGATGTTGTTGTCCCTTGTTCATTGGTGTGTGTGTGTGTGTGTGTGTGTGTGTGTGTGTGTGTGTGTGTGTGTGTGTGTGTGTGTGTGTGTGTGTGTGTGTGTGTGTGTGCGCGCATCTTAATGTAAGGAGTGAGCTAAGACAAATTTCATTTGAGGCTTCTGTTATATAAAGGCCTTCTTTACATAAGCAATTATCAACTAAATCATCAATGAGTGAGTTTTATTGAGTTTTATGTTAATAGTGCTGTTAGGCATACTCGCTCATACTGTCTTTCTCATTTCAGAAAAAAACAACTCACCATGAGGCGTTTCGTTGTGGGGAATGTGGCTTGTACACCAAGGCAAGCAGCCATCATGACAGACAGTGTCCTGAACATGCTGGTCACCGACATGAGGCCCATATCAATGGTTGGAGATGCAGGCTTCATTGCCATGATTAACACCCTCCACCCTGGCTACACTCTTCCTTCAAGAACATTCTTCACAAAACTGATGGAGCGAAAATATGAAGACACATTCCAGGAGCAGGTCCGTTAAAGCACTTTATTTAAGAAGATATGAAGATATCTGGAGGGAGGAGAGGGGAGGTGAAGTGGTGAAGGGCTAAAGGAAGTAGGCAGTGAAGGAGAGAGGAAGTAAAGTGGTGAAGGGCTAAAGGAAGTAGGCAGTGAAAGAGGAGGTGAAGAGCTGAAGGAAGGAGGCAGTGAAGGAGAGGGGAGGTGAAGGGGTGAATCTGTTATCTTCAATTTAACTTTTGTGTTTTAAATTTAACTGTGATTTTGTGATTCCCATTTTTCTTTGCAAGTTTGAAAGAAACCAGTGTGAATACAGTATACTATAAACAAGAGGGGACAAAGAAAAAAGATGTACCACCAAAAAAACCTCTTCATTTTCTTTGCAAGTTTAAAATAAAGTTTACCACTGAATACAGTAGAAGAAGGGACAAAGAAAAAAGATGTACCACACTGATGGACAGTCAATGACAGAAAAAAGAAAAATAGCACTCGTTCGGTTCATGTTCTTGAGTAAATAAAAACAGTTTTCTACAATTTAACTTGGTTGTGGTTTCCCCCTTTTTGTATGCAAGTTTGAAGTGTTCCAATATAAACCACTAATGAATACAGTATAAACAATAATGTTTTGATGCAGACTTATGTTGCAGGGACTACTAGAATCATCGTAATGTTGGAATTGTATGCATCAAAGGGTTAAATCGAGCATTTCTGAGCGATTTCAATATATCCGATTAATCGATTAATCGAACAAATAATCCACCGATTAATCGATTATCAAAATAATCGTTAGTTGCAGCCCTAATGTAGACATAGGTTGCCTCTCCCTGTTTCTGTTCAAAACAGAACTTCACTGCTGCAAAAGAACCTTCTTTGCTGATGGCCCTTCCTGACACCTGATAACCTTTTCCATTGCTGCTGGGTTTGCTACTGCCGCTGCACTGACAGCAGCACTGACAGCAGCACTGACAGCAGCAGCACATAGGCTGAAGAGAGGAGAGAAAACAGATGCCTTGCACCTCAGCCTCAGTGTTGCGACTTTGCAGCTTAACGGCGCTGTAAGGTAATGGTGATCACCCCCGCTGACCTCCGACCTTTATATTACTCCTCGGGCACACTGTGGACATTTTCCAGCTCATTGTGGAGGATTTACAACTGTGCTGTTGGGACACAGGGGATAGCAGTCTGGCCTAGAGGTCAGAGGTCATGTTTACATAGCTAGCGTGCAGACTAGTTACTTATACCTTCCAGCAAGACGCCTGGCTCACTGCATTTGGCACGTCAGTCAGTGCGATCCCTGCAGAAATCGGCTCTCTACTCCTTGGTAATGTCTGTCAAGTAAGAGTAGTGTTGGGGAGTGTGGTATTTTTAATTTGATCTTTTATTTGCTCTGTTGTTGTCTAAGGTCATTATTGCATGTAAAAAATATTGCTTACATTTTAATACCATGTGATCGCCACATGTCATTTCTAGGAATGAGACAATAAGCTTCCCTCACAATCACAATGTAATAAATGTTCAATGACAACAAAGTAGGATTGTTCAGATTTATGTTTATTTCTGAGCCACAAATTAGAATGTAAACAACAGTTTAAAAATGTCATTACAAAGTGCAAGTCATATAATTTTGATGCTGACCTTGAGAAAGTGTGATAGGTACTAAGCCATCTCATTTGTGATTCATTTTCCTGCCCCGCACGTTGAATTTCAATATTGTCCCATCCCCAGTAATATTCTCCCATAGGCCTATCTTGGAGATTCTAAGCACCATCATCACCTTATCATCCTTAACTCATGATACAGGTTATATTTAATTCAAAGACTTTGCACCTACCGTATATGCCTCCAAAGCTAATTTTGTTTTTGTGGTTTTGTTTGAAAACCATCCATTTTGGAGTTGATAACCCTGCTCACTTTGACAGGACCTATGCAGCAGGCAGCACACCTCAGTCCTGCACTCTCACTGCCTGCTCACCCTGACAGGACCTATGCAGCAGCAGCACACCTCAGTCCTGCACTCTCACTGCCTGCTCACCCTGACAGGACCTATGCAGCAGGCAGCACACCTCAGTCCTGCACTCTCACTGCCTGCTCACCCTGACAGGACCTATGCAGCAGCAGCACACCTCAGTCCTGCACTCTCACTGCCTGCTCACCCTGACAGGACCTATGCAGCAGGCAGCACACCTCAGTCCTGCACTCTCACTGCCTGCTCACCATGACAGGACCTATGCAGCAGGCAGCACACCTCAGTCCTGCACTCTCACTGCCTGCTCACCCTGACAGGACCTATGCAGCAGGCAGCACACCTCAGTCCTGCACTCTCACTGCCTGGCCACCCTGACAGGACATATGCAGCAAGCAGCACACCTCAGTCCTGCACTCTCACTGCCTGCTCACCATGACAGGACCTATGCAGCAGCAGCACACCTCAGTCCTGCACACTCACTGCCTGCTCACCTTGACAGGACCTATGCAGCAGCAGCACACCTCAGTCCTGCACTCTCACTGCCTGCTCACCATGACAGGACCTATGCAGCAGGCAGCACACCTCAGTCCTGCACTCTCACTGCCTGCTCACCCTGACAGGACCTATGCAGCAGGCAGCACACCTCAGTCCTGCACTCTCACTGCCTGCTCACCCTGACAGGACCTATGCAGCAGGCAGCACACCTCAGTCCTGCACTCTCACTGCCTGGCCACCCTGACAGGACCTATGCAGCAAGCAGCACACCTCAGTCCTGCACTCTCACTGCCTGCTCACCATGACAGGACCTATGCAGCAGCAGCACACCTCAGTCCTGCACACTCACTGCCTGCTCACCTTGACAGGACCTATGCAGCAGCAGCACACCTCAGTCCTGCACTCTCACTGCCTGCTCACCATGACAGGACCTATGCAGCAGGCAGCACACCTCAGTCCTGCACTCTCACTGCCTGCTCACCATGACAGGACCTATGCAGCAGCAGCACACCTCAGTCCTGCACACTCACTGCCTGCTCACCTTGACAGGACCTATGCAGCAGCAGCACACCTCAGTCCTGCACTCTCACTGCCTGCTCACCATGACAGGACCTATGCAGCAGCACACCTCAGTCCGCACTCTCACTGCCTGCTCACCCTGACAGGACCCCCCCAGCAGGAGTGATGCCGCACATAATGGGAAATCAATTGTATTTTTGTGGCCGGGGTAGGGTGGGCTTAAGGAATAATTACTCAGTGGAGCAGAGGGAGGCGGGGGGGGGGGGGGAGGCAGTCCTCTGTGCTTATCCACTGTGGTGTGCCTGCTCTCTACTTGATGTGAAACCAATACCGTTATCCAGTTAAATCGGCCATGGACTGCTCCCGCTCAGTCAGTGTGTGAGGCTGCAGCATCATGGACTGCTCCCGCTCAGTCAGTGTGTGAGGCTGCAGCATCATGGACTGCTCCCGCTCAGTCAGTGTGTGAGGCTGCAGCATCATGGACTGCTCCCGCTCAGTCAGTGTGTGAGGCTGCAGCATCATGGACTGCTCCCGCTCAGTCAGTGTGTGAGGCTGCAGCATCATGGACTGCTCCCGCTCAGTCAGTGTGTGAGGCTGCAGCATCATGGACTGCTCCCGCTCAGTCAGTGTGTGAGGCTGCAGCATCATGGACTGCTCCCGCTCAGTCAGTGTGTGAGGCTGCAGCATCATGGACTGCTCCCGCTCAGTCAGTGTGTGAGGCTGCAGCATCATGGACTGCTCCCGCTCAGTCAGTGTGTGAGGCTGCAGCATCATGGACTGCTCCCGCTCAGTCAGTGTGTGAGGCTGCAGCATCATGGACTGCTCCCGCTCAGTCAGTGTGTGAGGCTGCAGCATCATGGACTGCTCCCGCTCAGTCAGTGTGTGAGGCTGCAGCATCATGGACTGCTCCCGCTCAGTCAGTGTGTGAGGCTGCAGCATCATGGACTGCTCCCGCTCAGTCAGTGTGTGAGGCTGCAGCACCATGGACTGCTCCCGCTCAGTCAGTGTGTGAGGCTGCAGCATCATGGACTGCTCCCGCTCAGTCAGTGTGTGAGGCTGCAGCATCATGGCCTGCTCCCGCTCAGTCAGTGTGTGAGGCTGCAGCATCATGGACTGCTCCCGCTCAGTCAGTGTGTGAGGCTGCAGCATCATGGCCTGCTCCCGCTCAGTCAGTGTGTGAGGCTGCAGCATCATGGCCTGCTCCCGCTCAGTCAGTGTGTGAGGCTGCAGCATCATGGCCTGCTCCCGCTCAGTCAGTGTGTGAGGCTGCAGCATGGACTGCTCCCGCTCAGTCAGTGTGTGAGGCTGCAGCATGGACTGCTCCCGCTCAGTCAGTGTGTGAGGCTGCAGCATCATGGCCTGCTCCCGCTCAGTCAGTGTGTGAGGCTGCAGCATCATGGACTGCTCCTGCTCAGTCAGTGTGTGAGGCTGCAGCATCATGGACTGCTCCCGCTCAGTCAGTGTGTGAGGCTGCAGCATGGACTGCTCCCGCTCAGTCAGTGTGTGAGGCTGCAGCATCATGGACTGCTCCCGCTCAGTCAGTGTGTGAGGCTGCAGCATGGACTGCTCCCGCTCAGTCAGTGTGTGAGGCTGCAGCATCATGGACTGCTCCCGCTCAGTCAGTGTGTGAGGCTGCAGCATCATGGACTGCTCCCGCTCAGTCAGTGTGTGAGGCTGCAGCATCATGGACTGCTCCCGCTCAGTCAGTGTGTGAGGCTGCAGCATGGACTGCTCCCGCTCAGTCAGTGTGTGAGGCTGCAGCATCATGGCCTGCTCCCGCTCAGTCAGTGTGTGAGGCTGCAGCATCATGGACTGCTCCCGCTCAGTCAGTGTGTGAGGCTGCAGCATGGACTGCTCCCGCTCAGTCAGTGTGTGAGGCTGCAGCATCATGGACTGCTCCCGCTCAGTCAGTGTGTGAGGCTGCAGCATCATGGACTGCTCCCGCTCAGTCAGTGTGTGAGGCTGCAGCATCATGGACTGCTCCCGCTCAGTCAGTGTGTGAGGCTGCAGCATCATGGACTGCTCCCGCTCAGTCAGTGTGTGAGGCTGCAGCATCATGGACTGCTCCCGCTCAGTCAGTGTGTGAGGCTGCAGCATCGACGTGTGGAGCTCCTTAATGACATTCCTTGGGGCGCGTTCTCCACTTGCAGGGATTTTCATGAATTTGCCAGCGTTGACTTCCTGCCGTCTGGCCAATGGGTCTCCAGGGGAGCAACAAATGATTACACACTTAAACACGCTATTGCTCCGACCAGGACACTTCATTTGTGCTACTGCCCCCCCCCCCCCTTCCCGTGCCTCCTCCTCCATGGGAAGACAAGGCAGGGAGAGGCAGATGTGGCCGGGTGGCACTACTCTGTTATGCGGACAGACAGACAGACAGACAGAAGAGAGACAGAGAGACAGACAGACAGACAGACAGAAGAGAGACAGACAGACAGACAGACAGACAGACAGACAGACAGAAGAGAGACAGAGAGACAGACAGACAGACAGGCAGGCAGTCAGACAGACAGACATACAGACAGACAGATAGAGAGATAGACAGGCAGACAGACAGACAGACAGACACACACACAGACAGACAAGCAGACAGACAAGCAGACAGACAGACAGACAGACAGACAGACAGACAGACAAGCAGACAGACAGACAGACAGACAGACAGACAGAAAAGCAGACAGACAGACAGCCAGTTCCCTCAACAGACCCCTCATTAACTATCAACGAATGCAATTCTTATCGCACTATAATCTTAAGTGGAGACAAAGGCTGAATGATCAAATTGACCATTAGGGTTGAGTACATTATTACATCTGACCCTATTAACCTATGAGATCACCCCTATGAGAATAAGCACAAACGAGAGAGGCTGTTGATTAATTGTCTGCAGATCCTGTGGGCTGCTCTCTAGCCCTTTCTCAAACATACAGTTCAACCCCTTCTTCTTCTGGTTCTTTTAACTCCCTGCCTTCTTCCAACATCTCCCTTCCTCCATTCTCCCACACGTCCTCCTCCCTTCCCTGTGCACTGCTTGCCTCCTTTGTGGGTGTGTGAGAAAACACACTGTGGCTTTAAAATGACTGAACTTGGGCTTGAAATGTGGATGCTCTCCCCAACCCAATTAACAAGGAGTCAATAGAAGGCAAATTAAAAAGCCCCCGGGTGCTCGGCCTCGCCAGAAAACGCCAATGGAAATCAAGACGGTCAAGGCCGACACAAAGACATCGCCTTCCCCCCCAGCTCGGTACAATCCTCCACTGATTAGAGCAAGCTCTCTTTCATGGCCAGGGCAAAGGAGGGGAGAGGGTATCCTTTCACATAGGGCAAATGGCCGACATTGGTTTGGGATTAAGCATTGATGCTGCTCACTGAGGTGTGAACACAGCCCACCTCCCAAAGACAACAGAGAGAGAAAATCTCAATGAACTACTTTGATAGTCAAGGTTTGAGATGAACGCGCCTGAGTCCAGTCCTTACTGTATCCCCCCAGGCCTGAGTACAGTCCTTACCGTATCCTCCCAGGCCTGAGTAATAAGGCCTGAGTACAGTTTTTACCTTATCCCCCCAGGCCTGAGTAATAAGGCCTGAGTACAGTTTTTACCTTATCCCCCCAGGCCTGAGTAATAAGGCCTGAGTACAGTTTTTACCTTATCCCCCCAGGCCTGAGTAATAAGGCCTGAGTACAGTTTTTACCTTATCCCCCCAGGCCTGAGTACAGTTTTTACCTTATCCCCCCAGGCCTGAGTACAGTTTTTACCTTATCCCCCCAGGCCTGAGTACAGTTTTTACCTTATCCCCCCAGGCCTGAGTACAGTTTTTACCTTATCCCCCAGGCCTGAGTACAGTTTTTACCTTATCCCCCCAGGCCTGAGTAATAAGGCCTGAGTACAGTTTGTACCTTATCCCCCAGGCCTGAGTACAGTTTTTACCTTATCCCCCAGGCCTGAGTACAGTTTTTACCTTATCCCCCAGGCCTGAGTACAGTTTTTGCCTTATCCCCCAGGCCTGAGTACAGTTTTTACCTTATCCCCCCAGGCCTGAGTACAGTTTTTACCTTATCCCCCAGGCCTGAGTACAGTTTTTACCTTATCCCCCCAGGCCTGAGTAATAAGGCCTGAGTACAGTTTTTACCTTATCCCCCAGGCCTGAGTACAGTTTTTACCTTATCCCCCAGGCCTGAGTACAGTTTTTACCTTATCCCCCCAGGCCTGAGTACAGTTTTTACCTTATCCCCCCAGGCCTGAGTACAGTCCTTACCGTATCCCCCCAGGCCTGAGTACAGTCCTTACCGTATCCCCCCAGGCCTGAGTACAGTCCTTACTGTATCCCCCCAGGCCTGAGTACAGTCCTTACCGTATCCCCCCAGGCCTGAGTACAGTCCTTACCGTATCCCCCCAGGCCTGAGTACAGTCCTTACCGTATCCCCCCAGGCCTGAGTACAGTCCTTACCGTATCCCCCCGGGCCTGAGTCCAGTCCTTACCGTATCCCCCCTGGCCTGAGTACAGTCCTTACTGTATCCCCCCAGGCCTGAGTACAGTCCTTACTGTATCCCCCCAGGCCTGAGTACAGTCCTTACCGTATCCCCCCAGGCCTGAGTACAGTCCTTACCGTATCCCCCCAGGCCTGAGTACAGTCCTTACTGTATCCCCCAGGCCTGAGTACAGTCCTTACCGTATCCCCCCAGGCCTGTAGGCCTGAGTACAGTCCTTACCGTATCCCCCCAGGCCTGTAGGCCTGAGTAGCCCACCTCCCAAAGACAACAGAGAGAGAAAATCTCAATGAATTACTTTGATAGTCAAGGTTTGAGATGAACGCGCCTGAGTCCAGTCCTTACTGTATCCCCCCAGGCCTGAGTACAGTCCTTACCGTATCCTCCCAGGCCTGAGTAATAAGGCCTGAGTACAGTTTTTACCTTATCCCCCCAGGCCTGAGTAATAAGGCCTGAGTACAGTTTTTACCTTATCCCCCCAGGCCTGAGTACAGTTTTTACCTTATCCCCCCAGGCCTGAGTACAGTTTTTACCTTATCCCCCCAGGCCTGAGTACAGTTTTTACCTTATCCCCCCAGGCCTGAGTACAGTTTTTACCTTATCCCCCAGGCCTGAGTACAGTTTTTACCTTATCCCCCCAGGCCTGAGTAATAAGGCCTGAGTACAGTTTTTACCTTATCCCCCAGGCCTGAGTACAGTTTTTACCTTATCCCCCAGGCCTGAGTACAGTTTTTACCTTATCCCCCAGGCCTGAGTACAGTTTTTGCCTTATCCCCCAGGCCTGAGTACAGTTTTTACCTTATCCCCCCAGGCCTGAGTACAGTTTTTACCTTATCCCCCAGGCCTGAGTACAGTTTTTACCTTATCCCCCCAGGCCTGAGTAATAAGGCCTGAGTACAGTTTTTACCTTATCCCCCAGGCCTGAGTACAGTTTTTACCTTATCCCCCAGGCCTGAGTACAGTTTTTACCTTATCCCCCCAGGCCTGAGTACAGTCCTTACCGTATCCCCCCAGGCCTGAGTACAGTCCTTACTGTATCCCCCCAGGCCTGAGTACAGTCCTTACCGTATCCCCCCAGGCCTGAGTACAGTCCTTACCGTATCCCCCCAGGCCTGAGTACAGTCCTTACCGTATCCCCCCAGGCCTGAGTACAGTCCTTACCGTATCCCCCCGGGCCTGAGTCCAGTCCTTACCGTATCCCCCCTGGCCTGAGTACAGTCCTTACTGTATCCCCCCAGGCCTGAGTACAGTCCTTACTGTATCCCCCCAGGCCTGAGTACAGTCCTTACCGTATCCCCCCAGGCCTGAGTACAGTCCTTACCGTATCCCCCCAGGCCTGAGTACAGTCCTTACTGTATCCCCCAGGCCTGAGTACAGTCCTTACCGTATCCCCCCAGGCCTGTAGGCCTGAGTACAGTCCTTACCGTATCCCCCCAGGCCTGTAGGCCTGAGTACAGTCCTTACCGTATCCCCCCAGGCCTGTAGGCCTGAGTACAGTCCTTACCGTATCCCCCCAGGCCTGTAGGCCTGAGTACAGTCCTTACCGTATCCCCCCAGGCCTGAGTACAGTCCTTACCGTATCCCCCCAGGCCTGAGTACAGTCCTTACCGTATCCCCCCAGGCCTGAGTACAGTCCTTACCGTATCCCCCCAGGCCTGAGTACAGTGCTTACCATATCCCCCCAGGCCTGAGTACAGTCCTTACCATATCCCCCCAGGCCTGAGTACAGTCCTTACTGTATACCCCCAGGCCTGAGTACAGTGCTTACCGTATCCCCCCAGGCCTGAGTACAGTCCTTACTGTATCCCCCCAGGCCTGAGTACAGTCCTTACTGTATCCCCCCAGGCCTGAGTACAGTCCTTACCGTATCCCCCCAGGCCTGAGTACAGTCCTTAAAGTATCCCCCAGGCCTGAGTACAGTCCTTACTGTATCCCCCCAGGCCTGAGTACAGTCCTTACCGTATCCCCCCAGGCCTGAGTACAGTCCTTACCGTATCCCCCCAGGCCTGAGTACAGTCCTTACCGTATCCCCCCAGGCCTGAGTACAGTCCTTACCGTATCCCCCCAGGCCTGAGTACAGTCCTTACCGTATCCCCCCAGGCCTGTATGCCTGAGTACAGTCCAAACTTTTCTATTTGGGGGATTCTTGACCTTTATTTTGTAGTAGTCATACAAGCGGGTTGCTGGTCTCAGCGGGCACCGAATGCCTCATTGTCCACTCCACTATAGCTTCGTAATTGGGTCCCTTTCCTCGTCTAAGCGGCCATATTTGATGACTCTCCCTTGTCTAATTCAGTCGCCGCATGTCTGCTTGTAGGTTAGGGGTCCCCTGGCCCTTCTGTAGGACCGCTAGTTGGTGATGCACCCTTCCCTTTAGCCGGAGAGCCCTGTGGAGACACCTTTCACTGGGCAAAGCCCTCTGCTGGCAAGAGAGCGGGCTAAACTCATTACAACATGGTGCCCTCTCCCTCTCTGTCTAAGCCAGGGGGCTTACATGGCACAATGGGGCCTTCAGCAGAGTGCCTATAGGCCCTTTTAGCTCCACGGCCTGGAAGCACCGAGGCCTACAAAGGCACTCCCATTAGTGTCATTAGAGGCCAAATGAAATGAAACTCTTGTTCTGTATCTGTACTAAGTTGTTTGCCATGTTGTTTGTCTGTCTTCTTTGTGGGATAGGAGGACCTTTGGATTCTTTGAGCTTTTGTTGAGCACTTTTAGCCATAATGGAACCTACCCGAGACTATAGGAGCCATATCGGATCGGATGTTGGCTGTTTTGCTGTTTGTTTTCCTTTCGCGTCGACACCAAATAAGAAGTTCATTCTATCCCCATGGCAACCAGCCTTGAGGATACTTTGCGAGGGAGTCCGCATACACACGCCCAAAACAATACATGATCATGGGAGCATTATTCATGTGTGGACTCCATTTCATCGTTTTTACATCATATGTATTTCTGTCCAGCACCTGGTATTCATCGCGTTTGGATGTGCGCGCTTTTGTAATCTTTTTTTAGGGAAAATTATAACCTAAAAGTGGTCCTGTATTTTACATAGATACAATTTAAACCCAAATTTAAGCTACTAAAGGCCTTATGAAAGAACATAGAATTAAGCTATACATTTCACATCTTTCTGTGATATCTTGTAGCCTTGTTTTACTCGTCTAAACAAACGGTGTCACGCCTCCAGTCCAGCCGAGTGGGTCCCGCGGCTCGACTCGCGACTTTGTGGCTCATTTCCACCACATATAACAGCACAGTACAGCTCTACTCGACCTGGTCTTACTCGTCTCTACTTGATATAGACTCTGTTTCAATAGCAAGTTTACTCGCCTCCGCCCACACCTGGTCGTCATAGCGACCGCATATCTGCCCTCCGCCCATAGCCCAAGTAGGCTATAACGTATAACGTAAAAATTAAATCCATACACGGAACTTTTAAACTGGAATACTGGTGCCTCTAAATGACCTACAGTGTACATGGCATGGGCTAATGTGACAATCGGCCAGGAGAATGGATATCACTTTGTTGTTACTCAAACTCACATGCATGCGCTGCGCGGGAGACGGGAGTTACGCTACGGGGAGAAGTGAAGCCACTTCCCCGGCGGCAACTCACCAGGCAAGACCGCGGCTTCGCTAAACCCCGCCTCCGGCCTAGCGGAGCCGACGTAGCACACAACTACAAAGGGCTTCCCGGCTTTGCGGAGGGTCGACTCGCGGGGCTGGGCGGCGGTGGAACCAGGAAGTAGCTGCTGTGTTTCACGCTGGACTGCGGCAAAGCGTGACACTGACACGGTACCTACCGCGGCGGGTTTATCTAGCCGTGATATCGGGTTGGTTTATTAATACGTTTCCTTCAAAATCAACATTCTCCTATGATTATGCTGTCATGTCGCCGGCAAATAAAGTCACGCGTTGTGACTCAAAGTCTATTAGACTTGTTGGCCTGGATGCAGATTGAGAAAATGTTTGCACGGGTACTTTCACATGGAGCCTCAAAAAGGCAACAAACCAGGCATGTAATCTTGGGGAATTGCTAAATTGACACTTTGAGAACAACATGCACGCAGGGCTTAGCTTGGATAAAACTGTATGTATTTTACTAGAACCATTTAAGCTGAGACAAAACACTTGATTTCAGAATCAATATTTGCTTCTTCTTAAACAAATGCTTCATCAGTGGAGCATCTGGCGTTCTCTTTTGTAACTGTGCATCGTTTGTACCAAAACCAACAACATTTTCTTTTTAATGTCAAACTATTTTTCAATCTGTGATTGACTTGCACTCTGATGCTGCTGATGGTTACTCACAAAATGCCTACCCGAGCTACAGTATTTCTGAAGGCGAGCCAGATCTGCACCGACACCTGCTTGGAAGTGAACAGAACTTGAACAGAAACAAATCAATTTGAACCCTTTTAACCTTACTTCAAATCAATGATTTATTTATTTATTGAAACTATTATAAATCTATTAATCGCATTAAATTATTTATCCATGCCAATTATGCAGCATGAAATTATAGCATTTATAGCATCTGACATTTTTTGCATTTTAATATAGCATTTTTAGCAGCATTTACACCAAACATGCTGTACTCCAAACATTTTGGAGCAAACACTAACAATTACTTGCCAGTTACTTTGTACTTAAGAGGAAGACATTATGGATTTGTTATTGTACTGCTGTGACAGCTTTCTGTTTGCAGGTAGATAACCGGCTGTTGTTGAACACCAATTAAACTGTTTTTACTCCATTGTTAAATAACACGATTACGGTATCTTGTTTGGAAAAATATATATAATTCAAGACACATAAAATGGAACTATTGCCATTAACATCGGTATCTTATCTTAGAAGAAACAGTTGCATCTAGAGAAGGCCAACAGGAAAAATGTCCTCAAAATGGAGTCCATTGTCTGAAGAGTGCCAGATGCTAATCTGAATATGAACATTTATTGTAGTAATTTACAATATTCTGCTTATTGTGCTTTGCTCATGCTACTGGATACAACTGAGATATTAAAATGGATTGTCAAAGAACTTACTTAAAATGAATGTGGGCCAGGGGCATAACGTTTCATAACTGCATGCACAATTTTGATGTTAACAGAATCTGTCCACATCAGACAGACATATAATTAGGCTACTTAAAGGATGGCTTTACCGGTAATCAACCCACTTTGTATCATATTATAATCTAGGTAAAATAAGCACATGGCCAGTGTTTTGCCTTCTCTCTCTGTTTACCTCACGGTGAATTTGCTCCTGCTCCATGTCGGCAGAAACTCCGCCCCCACCGATTCTCTGTGGATGTGCACATACTTAAAAAAAATAAAAAAATAACAGCCGCCCTCGGAGCAGATTCTGCCTCTCCAGCAGAACTTCTGTAGCGCCGTTGTGACGCGTAACGCGCCAGAACGGAGCACTTTGGCGGAGGAGGAAATGGGAGATCTCCGTGCGGAAAACATAGAGCGAGGTAAACACTGCCCATGTGATTACTGAGATTATTAATGATACACACACACACACACACACACACACACACACACACACACACACACACACACACACACACACACAATACACAATCATATTAGTACTGTATACTAATTAGAAAATTCCATCTGACCGCGCTCTTTGTTAAGCTGCGTTCACACCGACCTATTAACGTTTTTCGCTGGCATCGAGTTTACATACAAAGTCAATGCAAACGAGCGATGGAGCGTATATTCGCCCGGGAGAAAAATCGCTGGGCGTCCGAGCGACAGAGACAGAGCGATAGGGAGAAAATTCGCTCGTCGCCCCGAGATGAAATATCCCAACTCGAGCGAAATTTCACTCGCATCAGTCGCTCGCAGTTCAACGCTGATTGGCTGCCGTGTGAGAGTGAGGCAAGAATCACACTGGCTTGGAACAAACCGCTGGTTTATTGTGTGGCAACAAACCGCATTGACAGGCTGACAGCTGACATGAAGTGAAGCCTGTACTACCGGTATAGAGCTCGCGTTAGGAGCACGCTGATAGGCTTAGCTTGTCAACAACTACGGTGGCTCGTAGTGGACAAATATCATGACGACATTGCGTAACGTTATAGCCCCCAGATGTCCGTCAATTATTGTGCCTGTTGACGAGCGATTTAAACAGAGCGACAGAGCGATTCCAAAGGGTTGAATCGAGCGACGGAGAGAAAACTAAATACCTCGGTGTGAACACAGCTCTACTCAACATTCAAAACCCGGCTCATCTCTGCCCACAGGAAGGAAGCAGGTGTTTAAAGCATTAGCCAAACTGGAGCCCGACAGCCTCGGAGGGGACGCCAGCCGACCAGCCCACATGCCGACCCGATCCAGGAGGCCTGCCTGCCTGCCCCGGGGCTGAGTGACGGCTTCCCCGCCCCGCTCACATCTTCCACCGCGTGACGCCTGGGAGCGCTCACATCTTCCACCGCGTGACGCCTGGGAGCGCAGCGGCCCGCAGGTGTGAATAGACTGTCTCCGCGGAGGGATTTAGGGCCTCTGAGGCTCTCCCTGTTGCTGCTATCGTTTTACCGATGGGAGCCGCTGTAGTCCAATATGTTTACGTTGAGCAGCACTCTGTGACCTGTCAGCGCGCAGAAGCACTTAGCGCAGAGGGGAAGGAAGCAACTCCAGCTGTGCCTTCATCTCTCAGAGGAAATATCTGAAGATGATTTATCCAAAGAACTCATGAGCTTGGAAGTCCGACGGAGCACACTGACTTGGCACAAACAGTTAAAATGTACTTGAACACTGGCTTTTGACCTGCAGGCGTGAGTGTAGCCTACTCCATGTCATTTCTTTTGGATGTTTAGTGAAGATTTGATTTGGGTTATTTGCAGCACCCATGATCTCTGAACGTGGCTTGGCAGTGGCACTGAAGAACGCCTCTGCCTACGCAGGGGCAACATTTCAAATACAGATGATTACATCTCCTAAAATGTTATTTTAGGAGCCGATACCATCGATAATAATTCACATCCCATATCATATGTTTTCTTGGTATTTTACGTATCTTATTCCATTTCCAAGTTATTTTATTTGTTTTAATTATTTACTGTATTCCATTTGATTGTATTTCTTCTTGTATAGATGGCATTCTGTAACTCGGTGCCGTATAGATGAAATGTATTCATATTTATTATCATAGTTTCCAATGTCAACGTTTTAAATTTTGACACTATAGGACTGCTTTGACTCCTTTTTGTGTTTTAGGCGAACTGAACCCAAAAAAAAATGCCACTGAAAAAAGAAAAATGGACTGTCAAGGAAAAGCAAAGGACAACTACAGTATATCAACGTCTCTTAATTGTAATTCTGTCTGTGGTCTCACTGTAATTAGCATGGGGACTGGAGGGTCCATTTGGGCCCTTCAGAACCCTCCTCTGAAGGGCTCCTCTGCCCCCCCCCCCCTTCAGCTGTGTTGTGTCTCATACTCACCCTGTCGGCCCCGGGGTCCGCCGTGTGTCTGTTAATGGGCCCGCCTTCGCTCACGGTCAGCCACCTGGATATCCATCAGCGCCGGGGTCCAGGGGCCTCTGGAGGTCCAGGGACCCCCGGGGGAGCGGGGGCAGTGCGACTCGGTGTGTGTGTGTGTGTGTGTGTGTGTGTGTGTAGGGATGCTGTCGTCATCTCCGCCCACCCCCGTATCCCTCCCTCCCTCCCACCCCTCTCACTCATCACTCCTCTCCCCTGTTCCCCACCAAACACAGCCCGATCGTCTTAATGGCCATGTTGAGAGGGTGCTGGCAGGCTGCGGGGCTTTACAAGGCGTGTATCAATGAAAAGCCTATACAGTTAACAGGGGGTCCGGGACAGATGATGCTACGTAGGGTTCTGAGTGCCAGGAGGAGGAGTGTGTGAGAGAGAGAGACCACCATCTGTCGCCGTACTGTGAGTTCACACAACACACAACGCTGTTCAATTGACATGTTTTGTAATGAGAATATGGGGGAGCTCACCGGGGTCACACTTTCATAGGAGCGGGGGGGAAAAATCCACTTCAAAGTTGATCAAATGCCAACGACTTTAGAAATGAGGGAGCAAAAGTGGTAGCCTAAATAATGAGGAGTAGCCTTTTAGCATTTCACCCCGTTCAATGTCTTTTTCACCCTGTGCTTCAATCAGGCAAGTTTGTCTCCAATTAACACTCGTGTGAGTGGCTCTGCCCCATCTGACCTTTCCTTCTTTAAAGATTCCTTGTCTAGAGTTCCCACTTCTCTGCATGTGGCCTGGTCCTTGAAGCAGGTGTGCGTGTGTGTGCGTGTGTGTGTGTGTGTGTGCGTGTGTGTGTGTGTTTGTGTGTGTGTGTGTGTGTGTGTGTGTGTGGTCTCATATCAATCAATCAATTTTTTATTTATATAGCGCCAAATCATAACAAGATTTATCTCAAGGCGGTCATACTGTAACCTATGTTTTTTTTAAACAGTCCTACTGTATATATCTGAGTAATTGTGCTCCCAACTGATTTGCTGTGTGATTCAGTATGTGATTTGGTGATGGTGACACATTCAGTTGAACTGTTGAACCAACCCGCTTTGCTCTATGATCATGTAGCAGGTTACTGCCAAACTGCAGCCAGTACAGGAACACATGTTGCTGAGAGAAAGTAAACACAATCACGCCATAAACATCCTGCTTGTCGATTTACAAGCCACGCGGAACAGAATCTAGATTTACAAGCCACGCGGAACAGAATCGCAATGGAACAAATGTGAAGCTCGTTGGTTTGCGTTTGTGTGCGCAGTGTGTGTTTGACATTGTGTGTCTGAGGCTGTTTGAGTGAAGCTGTCGACACACGATGAGCTGCGTTCAGAGCGCAGAGGCTTGGGAAACATCATCACATCAGAAAGAAGCGTTGGTATCGTACACATCCCGAGGGTGCGGAAACATTTTCATAACTCGCACACACTTAACTTCTCCTCCATCTTTCAGCGTTTGTGTACGTCACACAAAACTGCAATCTTTTTTCTCAGAGTGAACACGGGGAAAAAAGCCTTGTTATTCCATAATAGTGACATGAGCCATTTGGTATATTTTGTATCCACAGAACCTTACAGCCATAAGACTAGAACTAAACCTCTAACCTGCGTTTTCCCCGTATTACAGTCTATATTGTAGGTTCCTGCTAATCTTTAATACTTCAAACCATCCAATATTTTAGAAGCTGTCTATTACACAGAAATATGTAAATGTACTTAATTAAAGAAATCACTAGGTGTTGTGTGTCAAAGACCCAGTGAAACAGCATATTTAACCAATGGAATATGAGTCAGGGAAGGAGAGTTATTTGATTGGGGTGGGGGGGTGCAGAGGCGTGGGATTGTTCAAAAATCAGTTGGTTTGATTGGTTAGAAATGTATATACACCTCCTGCACTAGTACAGCATGAGGTCACCGTTAAAGATTCTTTGTGAGGATTTAAAACTGGAGTATATTTTTCTGGTGCTGTTAAAATGTGGCGGGGCCCATAAATTCCTCCACACTGTACAAGTCTCCCCACCCTGCGTCAAGCCTGGTGATTTTCCAAATAATTCCTCTTGGCAGAGGAGTAGCAGCGCAATTAGATCAAAAAAAGAAAGTGGGACTTGGTTACAGTTGTGTTTGTATTTCATTGAAACCATTTTCCGTCAGTTTTGAAAGGAACACACAGGTGGAAGGTGGACTTGCAGAATATAGCCTTCTGTCTAACGGACTGTTTGTAATAGAAGGAGAGCATGTGGAGGAACGTTAACAGATGATTTGAGACAAGGGGCCCTATCTTCCCCCTGGCCTTAGGCGCTAAACTGGCGTTAAACGCAAAAAAACATGATTTGCGCCTGACTCGGGAAGATAGCATCATGTTTTTAGGCCCCGAAATGCGCTTTACGCCGAAGAGGCGTGGTGCAGTGCCAGAATAGGCCAGAATGGGCGTTTCGGCCTTAAATACCGGCCTAACGCTATCTTCCCCCCTGGCGTTAATTTAGCGCTTAGCGCTTTTCAAAACCAGGCCTTATTCAGTGCGCCGGGGATATAGCCAGTAACCTAGGCCTCGCCCTCGCCCTGCACACCCCACTCAGCTCGCATGGCACACACCACTCACCTTGCCCTGCACACCCCACTCAGCTCGCCCTGCACACCCCACTCAGCTCGCCCTGCACACCCCACTGAGCTCGCCCTGCACACCCCACTAAGCTCGCCCTGCACACCCCACTCAGCTCGCCCTGCACACCCCACTGAGCTCGCCCTGCACACCCCACTGAGCTCGCCCTGCACACCCCACTCAGCTCGCCCTGCACACCCCACTCAGCTCGCCCTGCACACCCCACTCAGCTCGCCCTGCACACCCCACTGAGCTCGCCCTGCACACCCCACTCAGCTCGCCCTGCACACCCCACTGAGCTCGCCCTGCACACCCCACTCAGCTCGCCCTGCACACCCCACTCAGCTCGCCCTGCACACCCCACTCAGCTCGCCCTGCACACCCCACTCAGCTCGCCCTGCACACCCCACTCAGCTCGCCCTGCACACCCCACTCAGCTCGCCCTGCACACCCCACTCAGCTCACCCTGCACACCCCACTCAGCTCGCCCTGCACACCCCACTCAGCTCGCCCTGCACACCCCACTCAGCTCGCCCAGCACACCCCACTCAGCTCGCCCTGCACACCGCACTCAGCTCGCCCTGCACACCCCACTCAGCTCGCCCTGCACACCCCACTCAGCTCGCCCTGCACACCCCTCTCAGCTCGCCCAGCACACCCCACTCAGTCCGCCGTGCACACCCCACTCACATCGCCCTGCACACCCCACTCAGTCCGCCCTGCACACCCCACTCACCTCGCCCTGCACACCCCACTCAGATGAACGCCGATGCAGAACG
>NC_139627.1:49094036-49099036 GCF_964638095.1 Poromitra crassiceps | reverse complement strand
AGTAAATGTACAGACTGGAGTTTGTAGCCTCTTTAAGGGGAAAACCCACCTTAAAACACTTTACCGCTGTACCCAATTGGCAGAAGACTATGGTCTGACAGAACCGCAACCCCTCCTCACAAGGAGAGTTTCTTCCCAACTGCCATCCGCCTCTTCATGAAAGCCCCCACAAATAAGTCAAGTCAAGTCAAGTTTATTTGTATAGCACATTTCATACACAGAGGCAATTCAAAGTGCTTCACATAAAATGGTTGACAGGAAAAGAAAAGAAAAGAAGAGAATACAATGGACATTTAAAAGCATCACAACAAAACTTTAAAAAAGAGTATAAAAAGTGCATTAAACAACAGGCGCAGCAGTTGCAGAAAGAGCTAAAAACTTATAGAGGACTCATTGGGTTTGCATAGTACTGTAGCTGTCAGCAGTTAAAAGCGACGGTAAACATAAAAGTCTTTAGTCTATTTTTAAAAGTAAGTAAGGTTGGGGCAGATCTGAGGTCTTCAGGCAATTTGTTGCAGCTAGCAGAAGCATAGTGGAAATAAGGACCACCTATATGTAACACCCAACTGAATCAAGTTCATGCGGGGCGTTAGTGAAAGGTATTCAAGTGTAGGAAATCACCAACTGAAGTAAATGTAGGGTTGAGGGAAAGTGTGTATACCGAAAAAAGTAAATCACAACAAAATAACTGAAATGCAATATAGCAGTGTGAGAGTATCTGAGGGTGGATTTCTTCTTTAATGTGACACATTACTATTAGATAGCCTAATAAATGGCCACCAAACAGCACCGTCCATCTAACCAAAAGTTGCTTCTTGGATATAATGAATCCTGGCAAGAAAAAGGTTTGAAATAGCTTGAAATGAGTGGTGCTGGTCCTGATGCCATCTGTGCTCCACTGGTGTTGACCAACTTTAGTGAGGTTTTTACAAAGCTCTTTCAGATTTGTGTTGATCGCGGCCAGTTTCCCTCTATCTAGAAAACATCTACTATAATCCCTATTCCAAAGGTGTAAAACCCCCAGGGAATTAAGTGAATACAGAGCGATATAGCACTAACATCCATTGTAATGAAAAACCTTGATTTTAAAGGAAGATATCAAGTCCCCTGGCAGCAGACATATTGGACCCACTTCAGTTTGCCTATCAAACTGGTAAAGGTGAGGATGCCAAACCATTTCTCCTTGACAAAGTCTATGAACACCTGGAGAAACCTGGATCTCATGCGAGACTTTTATTTGCTGATTCTTCCTCAGCTTTTAACAAGATGCAACCTCATGTTTTGATCGAGAGGTTTGCCTCTTTTTTTTATTTCCCTGACCAACTTTCCTAATTACGTTTAAACCTTTTAACAGACAGAACACAGCGTGTTTTAGTCAACGGCACTATGTCAAGTATTGGTCTCTAATACAGGTTCAAGGCAGCGTCTTTTCGCCAGTCTTTTTCATCCTGTACACTGACAGCTGCAGATCCAGTGAGGAGGACAGCTATTTTGGTTAAATATTCTGACGACACTGCACTCCTGTCGCTCCTCCAGGGGGCAGAGTCAGACCATGGCTGTGCCCTTCCTGCGTTTGTCCAGTGGTGTGATGAGAACCTCCTTGATCTCAATGTATCTACAGCCAAGGAGCTTGTGATTGATTTGAGGAAAAGGGAGGCTCACCCTATTGCCAGCACCATGGGGAATATGTCCAAATCATTGAGACTTATAAGTACCTGGCACATTTGACTCCCATCTTAAATTTGATGTAAACACAGAGTCTCTTTTGTTAAAGTGATAATACGGAATATTTCCATCTAAATAAATGTCTATTAAGTCACTATCTATCTGATAGTGACTTAACACAATGGTGATTGAGCCTATGGCCCCTTGATGGAAGCCTTTGCATTTTCAGTATTGCAGCATTTATGAACTTGGTGTCTGTGGTGACACAGGGTGGGGCGGAGCTAACACAATAGACTCACTCTGTAGGTTACTGTAGGTTCACAGGGTGGGCGGAGCTAACACAATAGACTCACTCTGTAGGTTACTGTAGGTTCACAGGGTGGGCGGAGCTAACACAATAGACTCACTCTGTAGGTTACTGTAGGTTCACAGGGTGGGCGGAGCTAACACAATAGACTCACTCTGTAGGTTACTGTAGGTTCACAGGGTGGGCGGAGCTAACACAATAGACTCACTCTGTAGGTTACTGTAGGTTCACAGGGTGGGCGGAGCTAACACAATAGACTCACTCTGTAGGTTACTGTAGGTTCACAGGGTGGGCGGAGCTAACACAATAGACTCACTCTGTAGGTTACTGTAGGTTCACAGGATGGGCGGAGCTAACACAATAGACTCACTCTGTAGGTTACTGTAGGTTCCTGACAACTCTTGTTTTCAGGAACTCCTTTTCGTGTGTCCAAAATAACTTTTGTGTACTGTCTACCTGTCTTATATTGAGAGCCTGTTAACCTTTTCATTCATAATTATTTTGGTTTAACGGTTTATCTGTGAAGGACAGAAATAGCCTGAACAACATTGTCAAAGTCTGCTCCAAAATCATGGGAGTCCAGCAGAGTGACTTCAATGCTCTCTGGGAGAAACGTGTGGTCCAGAAAGCACAAGGTCTCATTGACCAACCTGACCATGTCCTGTCCTCCAAGTTTGCTTTGGAGGAGGGGGGGATGGGGGGGGGGGGTTGCTTGTCACAATAAATAAGACTTGTTTGACGACTTATTTGAGGGAATGTAATACTTTTATCTATCACATCTGCTATTTCCGTTGCTCTTTGAACAACTCGGGATATTTATCGACGAGATTTTTGCCAAGCTGGACCTGATTTGCTCCGTTCGCCTGCTTATTTCACGTAAGGCATCATGGCAGCTAGAAATAAGGTGGACAAGCAGCAGAAGTGCACCGTCCTCCTATAAGCCAATAAGCCATGTACTGAGCTTCCCCTGCCTTGTGCTGTATGACTGTAATGTGTATACTTGTACGTGGTGGTGGACTGTAGGAACTGAATTGCCCCTCTGGGATAAAGTTTTCTGTATCTGTATGATCTGCTGCAGTGTTCCCAGCGTGAAAGAATTCCGAGAAGATTTCTCCCGTATTTATAAATGCATTTATTTGATGGAAAAGCGCACCTCAATTATTTTCTCCTTATGAGGCCAGTTTGTGCTTGATGAAGCATGATGGGAGCGTGATTTAGAGATGAGTAATGTAATTACTGATAAAACTAGTCAAGAGGTAGAGGGCGCCATGTCTCATTTAAAACGCCTCAGCTTTTCCTTTGAAGCCCCAGCACGAAGAGCTTTCCAGGAAATTAAATAAATCTCTCATTCATTTAGGTGGATAATCTGGATATGGGCAGAAAATCACTATTTTCTCCTCCATCCTGTTACTTCTCAACTCAGTGATTAAAATCTGGAAGTTTCTCGATTTAATTAACTTCCCCGCTGCACCCTTTCTTCTTATGCTTAGCGCCAAGGATATTACAAAAATGACATTATGTCTGAAATTACGAGTGGATGCTCGACATCACCGAAAATCACGTCTAACAAGCGTTGACAAGATGAAATGTGTGTCCCTCAGATGAAGCGTGAGACTCCTTGTCAGGCCCGAGGGTTTTGAGGAACGGCAGTCTTGCTCCATGTTATTCTTCATGTATGCGAGTGTGGCCGTGGTTCTCAACCTTGGGTGCGGGGACCTACAAGGGGCCCTTGAGGGCCTTCCAAGGCGTCAGCAAATGGATGGATTCTTCATTATTTCATTTCCAAGAACAATATAGAATGTAGAAGAATGCTGATTTCGATCATAGTTTCACTGTTGTCTCTCTCTACCTACAACACAGATGGTCATGGAATTCTGGACAAAATCAACAATAACAATAATTATCTATTTCGGGTCCGAGAGAGAAAACCTCGTCAAATGGTGTTCTGTGGGCCTACTGTGGGCCTAGTTAGGTCCTTGATATGAAAAAGGTTGAGAATCACTGGTTTAATGTGCATGCAAAAAGTTGAGCTCTCAGACCATCATCAGCATTGTTATTGAATTTAATTGAATTGAATTTATTTGGATATAAAAGAGCAAAATCCAAGGGATGTACATGTAAAAGTGCAAACACGGTGGGCAAGATGATCCCTGGTCTTAAAAACAGTAACACACATACGTACAGTATTTTTTCAGAAGGTTCTTAAAACCGTTCAGAGAACCCGCAGATCAGATCAGATCAGATCAGATCATGAATGGTGGATTGAATCTCTTGGTTCGTATGCCTAACCCGGAAGAGGGTGTGACTTTGGCACTCTATCAGTGCTAAGGGGGACTAATGATTAGCCAGTCAGCATCAATAAACAAGCTGAAGCTGTTTCCTCTTGTCAAGTGTGCCTAGGAGTGATAACAACAATGGTGGCCGCCGTAAACGAGAATCGAGGCTGTTTTACATCGATTAAAAGTAGGGCTGGGTATTGCAAGGACCTCACGATACGATGGGTCGTGATACGATTGTATCACGATACATTGCGATACAATACATATTGCGATATATTGCAATAGAGCTAAAATACAACACACTCTGTACATCACTTTATATTGCTAACTTTAAGGCTGGCTCACACTACAGGATTTTCGGGCCGATTTATGCCCGATTCACCCCTCCCGAGAATCGGAGGAGAAATCTGACCTGGCAGCTTGCCAAGCTTGGTCGGGCCCGACGTTCGGCACCGATTATCTTGTAGTGTGAGCGGTTTGCAGATCCAATCTTAACCCTCCCGATCTGCTCAAAGCCTCATCGGGGCCGTCCCGATCATATCAAACATGTTTGATATTTAGGACTGAAAATCTGCGCGAATACATCATTCTGCTGCTGCGCGAGACTCCCGTCATTATCGTTAATTGAGGCGGCTCATTTGATGCGCTGCACTGCAGGTATCAGATAGGCTACCAAATACCAACAGCACAGAACCATGAGGATTTGGGGGAAAATGTCACTAATTTATATCACAATGAATGACCAATGA
>NC_139627.1:49016957-49089457 GCF_964638095.1 Poromitra crassiceps | reverse complement strand
GTCAGAACCCAGCACCATGTGTGGGGGTGATCCAGCACAGACCCTGGTCAGAACCCAGCACCATGTGTGGGGGTGATCCAGCACAGACCCTGGTCAGAACCCAGCACCATGTGTGGGGGTCATCCAGCACAGACCCTGGTCAGAACCCAGCACCATGTGTGGGGCTGAACCAGCACAGACCCAGAACCCGGCACCATGTGTGGGGCTGAACCAGCACAGACCCAGAACCCGGCACCATGTGTGGGGCTGAACCAGCACAGACCCAGAACCCAGCACCATGTGTGGGGCTGAACCAGCACAGACCCAGAACCCAGCACCATGTGTGGGGGTGATCCAGCACAGACCCTGGTCAGAACCCAGCACCATGTGTGGGGGTGATCCAGCACAGACCCTGGTCAGAACCCAGCACCATGTGTGGGGGTGATCCAGCACAGACCCTGGTCAGAACCCAGCACCATGTGTGGGGGTGATCCAGCACAGACCCTGGTCAGAACCCAGCACCATGTGTGGGGGTCATCCAGCACAGACCCTGGTCAGAACCCAGCACCATGTGTGGGGCTGAACCAGCACAGACCCAGAACCCGGCACCATGTGTGGGGCTGAACCAGCACAGACCCAGAACCCGGCACCATGTGTGGGGCTGAACCAGCACAGACCCAGAACCCAGCACCATGTGTGGGGCTGAACCAGCACAGACCCAGAACCCAGCACCATGTGTGGGGGTGATCCAGCACAGACCCTGGTCAGAACCCAGCACCATGTGTGGGGCTGAACTAGGGCTGGGCGATATGACCAAAATCTCATATCCCGATATAAGTCATTTCATATCCCGATACCGATATATATCACGATATAGCATATTTTCTGTAAATTCTATTTATAGTTTATATAAAATGACCACATGGCCATTTATTTATGTAGCAGTTGAACCAGTTAAAATGTTGTCAAACCTCACAAAGGATACATGCATTCAGAATACAGAGACGCATGGCTATTCTTTACAACACAAATAATAATAATTAGTTGCAGGGCAGTAGAATGAAACACAAACTGAACCACGCCACCAGTTCGATTTTCAAAGAGGACACTAGCATTTGATGTGTTTGATTTAAGCACTAATTTGGAATCATATCTAAAAGCGGACACTAGGCGGCAGTATTTCTTTAGTCAACGTCAAAATACCTACATGTTCAGTAGAAGAAGAATAAAACGGTAGAAGAAGAAGAACAACGTTAACTAACACAACTCACACAGGTAAAGCTAAAAGCTAAAGCTAACGATAGACGTTTTGTTGTCAGCCCTCAAGGGATTTCCTTGGGATGATGAGAGGAGATGTTTTGCCAGGTTTAACGTTAGGAGGACACACGCAAATATGGATCAAACGCGGACTTAACACAGCGCAAATGCCTGGGTAGACTAGGCGGAAGGAGTGGAGGTAACATCTCCCTGCTCTTTGGCCTACTCACGGCTGATTTGTGCCACTTATAAAGGGACGCAACGGGCTTGTTGACACAGAGTCTGGTGCGTGTGTGGACTGTGGACGTGAGTAAAAAAGAAAACGGAATGAAGAAAGCACAGCGTCATCCAAATGACGGACAATATTGCCGTAAAGAGTGTGATTTGCAACACAACGATATAAACGATAGAGCATCATATCATACGAAATACATTTTCTACCGTCCAGACGAAATATATCGTCGCCCAGCCCTAGGCTGAACCAGCACAGACCCTCGCCTCTCCCTGCACCTGTGGCCTTCACAGATTCCCTGGAGGGAGCTCCTGCATGGCTACAGCCCTCCCAGCTAAATCTCACACACACACACACACACACACACGCACACACACACACACACACACACACACACACACACACACACACACAGAGGCAAGGCCATCTCTTCCCTCCCACACCATCTCTGTATCTAGGTTGAGGCCATAGTGTATAAATATTTGGACGTGGCCTCCATGACATCAGCCATTGGTTTTTGAACTCCCGTTTTGAAGCCTCCAGGTTGGCATATTCACCATCTCCATCTTGGTTATCTGGAGCCTCCAGATCTATTATCTGAAGAGAAGAGCCGCAGTGTGGCCCGCATGCTATTGGTCTGTGATCAGCTAGCTCTGCCATCACTGGACAGGCCACCTGTCAATCTCGCCTCAAAACAGTCTTTTTAAAATCATCTATTTTACTCGAAATGGGACCATCATTTACAAAATGAACATCACGCTGTATTGAGGAAGACTTGAAACTAGTGATTGAGACCATAACTCATTAGGAAAGTCTTCACTGGGCTCATAAATCAAGTTAGAAGTAGCCTACAGTCATTTTCACATTCACTTCCATGTATCCTAATCTGACTTATTTTCTCAGCCAGTGGAGTCGCCCCCTGCAGGCCATTTGAAAGAATGCATGTTTAAGTTACCTCCGCGTTGGCTCGACAAACGGAGCTACGAGCTA
Organism: Poromitra crassiceps; assembly: GCF_964638095.1. Lineage (NCBI taxonomy): Eukaryota > Metazoa > Chordata > Actinopteri > Beryciformes > Melamphaidae > Poromitra > Poromitra crassiceps. The sequence goes on along the minus strand of NC_139627.1, from coordinate 49,086,999 downwards.
CCAACTAGCCCCTTGGTTGAGGCCGATTCAGGTTTGGGAGGTTGAGCGAGCTTCAGTGTGCTGAAGCCAAAAGCACCGCATGCCATAGCATAGCGGAGCTGGCCAATCGCAGGGCATAACAGAGCTGGCCAATCGCAGGGCATAACGGAGCTGGCCAATCGCAGGGCATAACGGAGCTGGCCAATCGCAGGGCATAGCGGAGCTGCCATGCCTGAGATCAGGAAGCTGGCATCTGGGGCGGGACAGCTTTCTTAACACTGAGATAAAAGATGGTGGCATGGTGCATCCACTTTGTGAGACACTTTGCAGTGCTACAAAGCTGGCAGCAGCGCACAGGAAACGACTACGAGACTCCAGAGATATGTGAAGTCAGTTGGCCGCCTAATCTCACGGATAAGAAAAATCTCTTCATCCACTCGACGATGTTATGCCAAGTCATCTGGAACAAAATGTAGGCATCAGAGAATATAACATCAGCTCAGCTCATCTGTGACACCCTCACATGTAGATTCCAGGAAATACAGAACACCGGCGTGGTGTTTTTGGCGACAGACATATTTTCTTTTGTACCTCCTCTAACCGTCGACGTAATGTTACTTTAACTTTTGCCGTGACTTAAAGGTTTCCGAAAGATTGTTTTCTTTTTGAATCACCCGCTGAATTCTTTTGACTTTTTAATTTCCATAAGAAGCGCTGCAGTTGCAATGCGGAGACTTGTGCAGCCGGCTGTCAGAGAGTGGATTCATTGTCTGCTTTATGGAGGACGCACCACGGGCTGGAAATAATTCATCACGTCGGCGAAAGCAGCTGCGAAGTCAGGCGTCTGCCGCGGTTTCTCACCATAAGTGCTTCGCCGCTGTATTGTCTCCGCTCTCATTGGCTCATGCAGAGAGAGAGAGAGAGAGAGAGAGAGAGAGAGTGCAGAGACGCTCTCATTGGCTCATGCAGAGAGAGAGAGAGAGAGAGGTCCAGACGAATAAAGGTCAAACCTCCTGACTGTTCAAGGCTGAATTCACCTGCGGCAGGTACGGAGAAGGTCACTTCAAAAGAGCACGGGTGTAGGCACGATGTTTGTCCTGGTGGGTGGAGTGGGGAGCGGGGGGGGCGGGTGGTGGTGATGTATGGGAAGCGGACATATACATACTGTACGAGCCTATATTGTGTGTGTGTGTGTGTGTGTGTGCGTGCGTGTGTGTGTGTGTGTTGTTCAGACTCTCCTCTGTGCGGGCCCTGAAGGTTGGCCCAGGCTTCACTGTCATTTCTCATCCTAATGGTTCCTGCCACATCCTCCTGCCAACACACCACTGGAGAAGAAGCCAGAGCCAGGAGGAGAAAGGAAACTCAACAGACACACACACACACACACACACACACACACACACACACACACACACACACACACACACTGTCTCTCTATCTCTATCTCCCCTCTCTCTGTCTCTGTCTCCCTCTCTCTCTCTCTCTCTCTCTCTCTCTCTCAGAACAACAGTCTCTGGTTTAGATAAAGGAAACAACAGACCGACGACTCTTCCCTCTCTGGAGAACTTGAACATCTAAATGGCGATATAGAGATACGCGGTGAATTCCGAGGCCAGCTCAATAGCCACATCACGGTGCATTGGTGCGAACACAGATTCCCACTGATGTTAGATTTATGGGCTTTGGCATAAGCAGGCGCACAAAATAATTAATAATCCACACGCTAAACAATAAATGGCAGGCTCCACTTAAGCTTTTAGAAAGATGTTAGCATCGTAAATGAGAATGGGAGCCTATGAGAATGATACGAGATTGATGTCAGATCCCCACAGCCTCATACAAGTGGACAAAGCGATGTAGTTGAAAGACCTGACACTAATGATCTTTCCCATTACATTTGATGGTTTGTTTTTGTCTACTTAGGAGCCAGAGGGGCGGGGTTTGCCCCATAGGAAAGCGTGATGAAGTCAGTGTATTTTACTGTGATTAACAACGTCACTGACTCTCTCTGAACGATAATGCAGCAAACCCAAATAAAAGCCACAAATTATTTACAAATCTTTTTTTTTTTTTTTTTTTTTTTTTTCTTTTGTTTTTGTTTAGTATTACTCACCTGTCAGTTAATAGACATGATATTATTTTTGGTATAGGATGCTGTCCTGTCAGGCATGCCCATGAAGCGGCTTTGAACTTGAACTTGAGAGAAAGAGAGAGACAGACAGCAAGAGAGGGGTTTAGTGAGGTTGTGAGAGGCTGCTCTGTGCAAGCATCGCTAAACGTTACGCAGGTAGTGGATTTGGACAACCGTGTGCTTCACATAGAGGGCTGTTGCATTTCACCGGAGAAGGTCTCACTCGGCTGAACACGAGCAAGTTCAACAGAAGCAGGGCCATGAACTTTTTGAGGCCCTCCCCCTTGGCAGAAGACATCAGTGAATCATATGTCACTGTAAAGGTCTGCACATATTTTGTGATTGTTTTTCTGTATAGACCAAATCACCGTGACGTCACCATGTAAACAAATTTACTTCCGGGTACCACTTGGGGAAGGCGGCAGGTTTAAATGTGCGTGTTGTCAAATAAATGCTGTCAAACCCTCTCGTTGTTTTCGGCCGACTACTTTCAATTTAAATGGTTAAACGGTTGGTAAACATGCTTGTCTGACGTATCTAGCCTTTCTTCTGTGTTTGTTTTATGTAGTGTTAGCTAGCTAATAACGTTTGTTTTTCTGTCAAACTCGCTGTTTTGCAGACTCGTTAACGTAGAAGAGCCTGGTGATGCAAGGTTACGTTAACGTTACAAACAGAGCTACTGACGCCACGTTAATTTAATTTAGCGTCAAGTCTACTCTGGTCTGGTCCAACAGGTAAATTAGCTAGTCTGGTCTCCACTAACGTTAGTGAAAGTGTTGTTATGAATGATATTAAACAACAACACAACACGGACGAACCATTTTTGTCTTCTTTGTCTGTTTTTGTCTTCAACACGTCAGTTTGTGCCGTCCACCGCCATTATAATGTGTGGACCTCAGGGGTACCCGGAAGTAAATGTAAACATCCCGCTGATTTGGTCTATTGCTTTGTCTTCTACTATGTGACCGCTGCGCTACATACTTGCACTAAGTCATATTCCTTGTTTGTAATCTGATTACTTACTGTGGCTATTAAAGTGAATGTTGAAACTCACGATGAAAGTGTTTACTGAGGCCATTATACCAAATGAGAAGTAGGGTCATTTTCCCATTGACTTCCACACAAGCAGTCTTGTTTTTGCAGCCATGTGGAATCACCCCCCTGCAGGCCATTCGAAAGAATGCAGGTAGAAAGCATTCATTTTCACCAACGAAGCTTCCCCCTTGTGTGCGCCAAGAAGATGATTTCCCTTCGGGGATCGTAACAGCTAGGATGAATTTGAGGAAAATAGGGTGAGTCTCTGTCTCATTAGAGAGGGATACGGGGTGCTCTGCAGCCCTGATTTGTGATTCAGGCTGATAATATGGCGATATCTCGACATGAAAATCTTGCCCTACTGCTGCAATCGCCGTAAGTTGCTTTGGATATGGCTGTCAGCTAAGTGGCAGAAAATGTCAAATGCAATGCGAGTTCCCTCACTCTGCTCTGCCATTCCGACTCAACCGCTGTCTCTGCTGTGTTCTCATCCCGCCTTTACTCTGTCAGTCAGTGGGGTTTTAACGCCCGCCCGCCCGCCCCACCCTCCACCCCCTCGCCCTCCTCCGTATCATACCTGTCTTCCCCAGGAGACAGACATGGCAGGCAGCCTCAGGTGTCCCTCACTCCCATCATCACCTGGGCTGTCACTGCCACTCTCCTCCCCTCACAGGCACACGCAGCACAAAGAGCCCATTGTGCGTCTCACAATAAGGCGTTTGCCTGTCGAGTGGCTACTTGAGACTCTGCCACTACAGGCCCACTGCCACAGATTACTACGCTGAAGAAGAAGAAGATCACCAGCAAGCACTTAACCTTCCCCCACACACTGACTTACCACACAGGTATGAGCTGTATCCAACCAAGTGTGGCTGCAAATATCTAGTTCCACACTAGGTGAAAGTTCCAGGCAATTGCTTCTCAATTGATCATAATACAACTATATTTTTTTTATTCCAACTTAACTACAGGGAAGGGGGGGTACGGTGGCACAGTCGGTAGCGCTGTCGCCTCACAGTCAGAAGGTCCTGAGTTCGATTCTCGCCTGGGACACTGTGGGCGCTGTGGTTGTGTTCCCCCCCATATCTTCAGTGCCTACTGCCCAGGTGGGTTATCTCGTCGTAAGGGCCTTTCTCTCTGTGTGGAGTTTGCATGTTCTCCCCGTGCTCCCCCAGGGGGTTCCTCCGTATATAACCCCCCCCCCCCCCCCCCCCAACCAAAAACATGCAGAAGATCAGATCGTCATCGTCATCCGACCAGTGACGACAACATCCGAAGTTGGTCCCCGGGCGCTGTACGAGAAAGCGACCACTGCTCCTGGCCTGCCCCTCGGAGGAAAGGACATGCCTGGATGGGTTAAATGCAGAGGACACGTTTCACCGGCCACCATCAGCATGAGTGTGTTGTGGCCGCATGCATGTGTTGTGGTGTTCGTGTGACAATAAAAGACGGGGCTTGTCCCATTACGAGAGTTTTTTTCTTATACCAGTCCCATTTTTCAGTGTCAGTCTGTCACTTTGATACTTTGTATCGGCTCTTTATTTTCCTACCGCGGAACATTTAAAAAGGCGCATTAGAGTCTGCCTGCCACACTCTTTCTCTCTGGTTGTTATGTTGACAGACTATTAAGACTTTGTTCAGTCATATAGAAGTAGTAGCTTGGCGGACTGCTGGTTGAATCTCCAGTACTGAATGTGTCAATGACAGAGTGAACATCTATCCGTCTTTGTCAACCTAAACATAACTTATAAGTAACATGTGACATGTTACATATAAGTCACAGTTTGCTTTTAGATGCCTATGACTTGCTTTGGGATATCTACATCACTTTTACAAAGGTACAAATAGTTTATTCTAGTGTTGAGTCGTAAAATTAGATTTTTCTTAAAACAAGTGAAAGTAATCTGACAGTGGAATGAGATGTTTCACTTGCTTCCTATGCAAACCAATGTGACCCAAGTGACACTAATGGACTGATTGCCTCAACGGCATTAGAAACCAATGAAATCATCTCTCTAGGGTTTTAAAATGTCTTTGTAAGGGCAACAATATTTCATTGCACTTTTAGTTTGCAGTGTTAATCCAGTGGTATTCTAATTGATTTGATAGGCGTTCACTCTTTCGTGTAAAACATGGTCCCATAACATCATATCCATTAACAGATGAGTGATGCGTTAGTGCTTCCTAATGGCAATGTCTTACTGCATCTGACATCACAGTTCAACAAGGATTATGGCAACCAATTATCCCATGCAACATGAGCCATAGACAAAATATAATTGGGTTGATTTCAAACCAGTATTTCTTAGAGTCCAGTGGTACCCAACCTTAGGGTCGCGACCCTAAGTGGGGTCGCCTGGAATTCAAATAGGGTCGCCTGAAATAAATAAATATATATATATATATATATATATATATATATATATATATATATATATATATATATATATATATAGAAAAATGTATGAATAGTTCTGCATCATATCTTACAGAAATATGTATGGTATGTACTGTATTCAAAAAAATCTTCATCAGATGAATTTGAGATCCTGCAGAAGTTTCTACAGTATCTCTCAAGACATCATCAGATTATGTCTGATGATATCCAACAGTCAAAAGGACACATGCTCTCAAGTCAACCTTTATCTGATCACGTTTGCAGCATGTATGTTTCAAATCTTTGATCCAGTATTGCCCGGCTTTACCCAATTATTGTCCGCTTTCAAAAATGATCTCTGATATGAATCGAAAGTCTCAACCTTCCTACACTTTATAGGCATAAATGTACGCACCATAAAGACAGCAGGGTGTAACATAATGACCAAGTTACTGTGGTTGCCCGCTGGCTTGCTAACGGTCTGGAACATTTTATTTCTTCACTTAAGTCAGCGGGACGTGTGCTGTATGTCAAATGTATAAGCCACGCGCCCCAATGCGTCTGAGTGTTGCACAATGGCTATGTTCTTCTCCAGCAAAAAAGGAGATGGATAAAAGATCACGATCCAAGACTAGAGGGAAAACAGGCACGCTGCTTTTATATCAAGGTTTGGTTCATTTCGCAAAGTTGTATTTTATCCTGTTCTGAAAGTCAGGTCTTTTAAGATTTGGCTTGGATATCTGCAGTCTCCATTAATCACAAGCTTCTCTAAATAACAGTCTAAGAAGGCTCAAGTGAATATGAGACAGCTTGTGTGTGTGTGTGTGTGTGTGTGTGTGTGTGTGTGTGTGTGTGTGTGTGTGTGTGTGTGTGTGCGCGCGCGCGCGCGCGCATGTGTGCGCATGCCGTGTGCTCCTATACTTATTCATGTGTTCGCTCCATGTGTGTGTGTGTGCGCCCCCATGCAGGTGCAAGTGGAACAACATACACAGTGTGTTAAGTGTTGAAACCAGACATGTTCCAGACCAACCCAGCCTCACGGCAGTTCGTGTTCGCCGCCACGTTGTGTGATCTATTGAGTCGTGTACATGCACATGCTTTTTCATGACAGTCAGAACGATCACATATTTCATGTTTCTCGTCACACTCAGAAGAACGCCCACGTATTTCACCTGGAAGTGACGTGTGCTACATTCAAATGGGTCGCTGACAGGTGAGGGGGTAGGGCTGTGATGGGTGGACCTGTGCTTGTCTTTCACACCGGAGGGCCCCGTTTGACTCCAGCATGCGGACACTCCGTTTTTCAACCCGAAACCCAGGGGTTTTCAACAGGGGGTCCACGGCCCCCTTGGTGGTCCGTGACCATGCATTCAATAATGTAGTTTCCATGTCATTTCTACTCTCAACATTCTCATACATTAATAAATAGGCGCACTGAATACCCAGGTATTTGAACTAAAATGAAGAAAAAAAACATTTTTGGGTTCAGCTAAGTACCAGAAAATGTCAAATGTAATGCGAGTTCCCTCACTCTGCTTTAAAGGAGAATTTCGTTTTTTTTTTAACCTGGACCCATCTCCTGGCATTAATTAAGATCTGACGACTCACCCAGTGATCTCCGCGGCGTTTCTGGCCGTCCTAGCGTTGTTTTGAGATCATTAGCGTCCAAGTCAGTTGTAAAATGGAGCTGATTTGGGGCCAAGTGTGAGCCTGTCTTTACTGCATCTAAATAGCTATTTTTACTCCCGTTTTCGCCAAATATCATCAGAATCTGATCCCTCAAGAAGCACCACAGTGATATTTCGCCAAAGGCTGTTTCCTGGAGTCCCACAGGGATCAAATTACCTCAAACGTGATCTCAGTCACCAAGTCTCGTGAAGGCCCGCGATACTTTCCTGCTGACTGGCCAAGTACAGGCAGGACGCTTTGCGGTGGTGGTTTTAGCGTAACCTATGTGGGGTTTGGCATAACCTTCGTTATTTCGAATCCCACATAGGTTACGCCAAACCCCACATAGGTTACGCTAAAACCACCACCGCAAATCAGCTCCATTTTACAACTGACTTGGACGCTATTGATCTCAAAACAACGCTAGGACGGCCAGAAACGCCGCGGAGATCACTGGGTGAGTCGTCAGATCATAATTAATGTGAGGAGAGGGCTGCATGTTCAAAAAAACCGAAATTCTCCTTTAAGGACTTTAAGGAGAGATAGACACAGCAGCAGCAGCCTGCAGTATGTAATGGAAACAAGTCAGTTGAATTCACAGTTGAAGACTTGTAACATTGCTCACATTGGGTTGAAAACAGTAAAGAATGTGAAGTGTCTTCGTTCTCTTAACATTTTCACAACAACACGACGGACTTCTGCTCCACCTCCCCCTCTGTAGGCTACTGCTTCTCTGAGTCTGAACTGGGCATACGGTGCGCTTGTTTAACGCCGTCCGCGTGTTTTGCAGCTCTAACATCGTGAAGAGCGATTTGGATCAAATGTGTGTTAGAACGGCCGTGGTGAGATTCCCAACCGTGGTGTGCATGCGTACGTGTGTGCGTGTTTCGCCCTACAGTCTATGGTCGGCTTTGTCTGCATTCACTGTGCCCTCGAGGCACTCTCTCTCTCTCTCTCTCTCTCTCTTTCCATTCACACACAGCGTCAACCTCGCTCTCAGCCTGCCCCTTCCTTGTTGACTGGAGCCGGGGGCGGGGCCTAGGCTAAATCTCGTTGCATAAATCTCGGCGCGCACATCTCGCCCACCAACACACAAAGCCACCTACAGAAGCGGCTGCACAGCTTTGAGAAAGAGCAAGTCGTGCCCATGAACATGAATGCATAGATTATAGATTTTGTCTGACTGCCAACACGAACTGCTGTGAGACCATGTCGTCCAGACAGGCACGTCTGTCGTCATCCTTCTAAAGATGCATCGTCCTCTCTTTGGCACGGACCGTCTGCTCTCCTCCGATAATTTATGCCTCATTGAAAGCCATTTGCTAGCCTGCCCTTAATTGTGGCTAATAATCCAATCACGCTCTCCGTATCAGTGTGCCAAGCACCGTTAAGATAGAGTGGGGACATCAAGGATAAGGGAGGCCAGACTAATGACATTCTCACAAAGTGAGCGTTTGGTGTCCAGAGTATGACTTTTCAGCTATTATTGAGATTTAATGACTATCAAAAAGACACAACCACTTATTACTCCTATCTAATGGATGAGTTTGACTGAAAATCATTTGAGTGATTCTCCAAAGTAATGCTCCTACATGTATGGATCGTCCTCTTTCGGATTTCATCCGTTTTCCCAAGTAGGGGCAAATTGCTGGTGATTTCCACACATCGCGTGTGTCTAACTCATCTCATCTCTCACGTCAGAATATAGAGTTGATCCTCACGGCGGGAAACATTGTTTTCCGTGTTACGTACAATCCACCTGCAACGACATGTAGCAGTCGTTTGAATATTCTGATGTCAGTGTGCAGCTGCAGCAGCAGCCTGCATGAGAAGCGGAGAGATGTGAGGGGACTGAGTTGGCCTGGGAGAGTTTGGCTTGGCTCAGCTCATTCAGATGCTGGGACTTAGGAGCAGAGCTGAACAAATATGAGACTATTACCAAACTGTTTGGCACCTCACTGTTTGTGTTGCCACTAATGATTTCAGTTGATATATGTGGCCCTCTTTCCAAAGTCAACACGGCATTTTAAACAGCCTGGTGACAGTTGACCATGTTGCTTTTGCAAAGACTTTGAAAACCCTGTTAAAACATGCTTCGGCAACTGTGTCAAAAACATAAACTGTCTCCGACACCCCATAATATGCTCGACGACAGCGAGCAGTGTATGAATGGGTGAGATCGCGACATTTACTTTGTAACATTCTGTGGTGAACGTAGGAAACTTGAACGCTCTCCAGCCGGATTAGCATGGGCATGACGTTTTGCCCTTAATGGTAGCCAGCATGAATGCTAATTTGACGTGCACTTGTGTTGGGGAAAGACAAATAAGTGTTTCTGCCTTTTTGAAAGGTAGCAGTGTTTGAATACATGGCCGCCCTCCTACCCCTCCGTTATCCACGTCTTGCTTGGAGGGGAGAACATGTCGTCCCTGACGTCTGTTTGCTCGTCAGTCCGTGGAGTGGCTCAGTCCGTGGAGTGGCTCAGTCCGTGGAGTGGCTCAGTCCGTGGAGTGGACCCGTGGAGTGGCTCAGTCCGTGGAGTGGCGCACAGCTCATCTGAATTACTCATGAGGTGGACGAGTGAGGAGAAAGTGACCCAGAGACCAACGAGACACAGAGAGACAGAGAGACAGAGAGAGAGAGAGACACACAGAGAGACAGAGAGAGAGAGAGACGGACAGAGAGACACACACAGAGAGACACAGAGAGACAGAGAGAGAGACACACACAGAGAGACAGAGAGAGAGACACACAGAGAGACACAGAGAGACAGAGAGACAGAGAGAGAGAGAGACACACAGAGAGACAGAGAGAGAGAGAGACGGACAGAGAGACACACACAGAGAGACACAGAGAGACAGAGAGAGAGACACAGAGAGACAGAGAGGGATGGAGTTGGAAGGTCAAACTAAAAGAGAACAGCATCAGCGAGCATATTTCTCTGCCTGCTTCAAACAGCGGTCCTTTCTGTTTCTGTTTCATGTGCACATGAGGAGATGCAGCGGGGCGATATACTTTCGAATGTCGCCAGGGATGAAATATAGATGAGCAGTCAATCATATATGACACATGTATGTGCTCAGCGATACGTTCCAGCTGTGCTGGAGAGTCGCTCTGCCTCCAGGCGCTTCCACCATGCAAGGAAACACACTTTCAAAATGCCTTAAAAAGCGAGGACACATTATTTAATAATGCATGCCATTACATTATTCATCGGTGGTAGACTTTCTTGAATCGGTGCTGTTGTCATGTTCTACTCCTGTTGTCTTTACGTTGCACAGCAGGCTTTTAGGCAGGGAGCTAATGACCTAGGTGGACAATGCGTTTTTCAAGGCCATGATCCTGGCAAAAGTGCAAATGACACTCTTCGTACCGCCCTCACCATGTCATAATGATCTGTGTTGATATTTCAGAAGTGTCTGGGACCTATCTGAATCTGAATCTGAATCTGAATCTAAATCTGAATCTGAATCTGAATCAGAATCACTTTCATTGTCACAGTATGCAAGTTACATACGAGGAATTTGTCTTAGTGTCTGTATGCAGCGTAGCGGTCACATCAATATACAGAGATAAGAAGTAGGAAGATAGCTAAAGACAATCACAGAGTTGCAAGTGCAATCAAATCGAGTAAATATATACCTTATGTTCATGAGTGGTGAAGTGTTCTGTGGATGATAAATATGAATTTACGTTGAATTTACATGAGATTTACAGACCGAGTTAAATAGACGTTAAATAGGCAGTGGATTTACATGAATTTACAGTCGGAGTTAAATAAGAGTTTACATTGAATGTACATGAAATTTACAGGCTAAGTTAAGTAGGCATTAAATGTGCAGGGAATTTACATGAATTTACAGGACCGATATATAGGACCGACTTGGATGTGACTGTACAGTGCACCCATGGCCCAGCTTTGACTCCTCCATTAGGGTAAATGTTTAATTGGTCCTTGTCACTGTGGGTAGCGAGTGAGTGACAGTGCGGTGCTGAGAGCATCTTTAAGTGCACGCAGGAGTTGTGCTGTCACTCACCAGATGGGGGCGTCGTCGTGCGGTGGTTAGCAGGTCGTGCGGTGGTTAGCAGGTCGTGCGGTGGTTAGCAGGGCATCGTCGTGCGGTGGTTAGCAGAACAATGTCATCACTTTTTTTTATGTGGCTCTGGCTTGTCAACTCATTTCTTAAATTGCATTAATAAAGCCAGTTATGTGAATGGGCTATGTAGTGACATTTTGGAAGTTTTGGAAGCAGATCAACAATGCTAACTAGTCCTTCAAAAACGATACTGTTGATGTGCCCTTGAGCAAATAAAGGGCATCAACCGGGTAACTCATTACAAAAGTAAGATATTACATATATTACTTTTAGCAGTAACTCAGTAATATAACTTATTACCAATGGGATTTCAGTAATATTATACCAGTTACTTTGTAACGCAAGCTACATATTGAGTTACATCCTTTTTTTTATTTTTACGAAAGCACATATTTAAATAAAGATACAATAATTATTTAATCAAATTGTGTTTTTATGGAAACTAGGGTCCTAGGCTCGCCCGCTGTGTGGGCTCGCCGAGTCTCCAATTCTTTTTTTAAATAGTAACATTGGTCAACGGCCCAAAAATGTTTCTATGTCACAATTTCGTCTCAACATTTTTTTTATTTCGTTTTTCTTGGTTGGTTTTTGGTTAGGTTTAGGGTCTGGGTTAGGGTTAGAGGGTCTGAGGTGGGGTCGGAGCCTCTGACCCCACGCCCGCGGACCCCTCTCCCATGCCTAACCCTAACCTCTCCCACCCCCCGCGCCTAAACCTAACCTAACCTCTCCCACCACCCCCCACACCTAACCCTAACCCAGACCCTAACCTCTCCCCGCCCCCATGCCTAAACCTAACCTCTCCCACCCCTCTAAAAACTCCCACCCGTGTAAAAACTCCCATAAAAAATTTAAATAAAAATTCCATTTAACAATTTTAGAGTTGAAATTGTGAAATGGAAACATTTTTGGCTGTGGACCAATGTTACTATTTCACAATTTTAGTGGCTAGTAATATGTAATAATATAATGTAGTATATATTCGATTTTGAAAGTAACTTCACCAACACTGTCAACCAGCAAGTGGTCCGGCGAGGTGCAAAACAGTATAAAGACTGTGGCTGATGGTTGACTAATGTGTAACTGTAGGAATGCAAAGGGGCACGTTGCTAAAAGAGAACATGCGTGCTCAGCACATCTTCCTTTGATCAAATAAATACAATAAAAAAACAAATATATAATAGTTCTCCCAGAGGAAGCATGAGTATTCCCGCATATCCTCCTCCCTCTTATAATGGATAGCCTAACCCCCAACAGAGACACCAGTATCATTTATCTGGACACTTTGGCTGATAATAACAGTGTGCTTGTTCCTGTGTCCAGATCGACATTGTAAGGCGTCAAGGCCTTTACAGCAATTCACACAACCTCTGTGTTTATGTCCAGATCCGGCCGGCTGTAAATTACCAGCTGCCACCTGTAATTTATGGCAATTTGCTGCCGCGTTATTGTAGGCGCTACAAGGTCAGTAGCACTTCCTCTGGCACCACTTAGGAGCCCATTCTCCGCTCTTAAACAAAGAGGTCTTATCGCACCGTGAAGGCTGCCCGTGTGTCTCATGCTGTTGCAGTGGCTCAAAGACACAATGCAGAATTGGCTTCAGCTAGATTTAAGACCTCCTCCTTCGATCCTGTGTCACCCGGGCGTGCGCCAGCGAACTCATCTCGCAGTGATGTGACGTCATGGAGCACCGATGAAGGCCTGGACCTTCTGGCATCAGGGTGACCACATGTCACAATGACCATCATATCACAATAAATATATAAATAAAGATATCTGGCGGTGGTTAAGTCTGCGTGTGGACGGCAGACCAAGCCACCCGAGCATATAGAGAACAATAAAGGGCTTTTACAATTTGAGATGAATCTCAGTGCTCCATGGTAGACGGGTGTCCAGCTTATGTAGACAAGCCTCTATACCATTGGTTCCCAAACTGTGGGCCGTGGAGGTACTGCTGGTGTATTAGAGTCTATACTATAATTCCAGGCCTGTCTGCCTGCCTGTCTGTTGTATCTCGAGAAGCGCAAGTCAGCACAAACGACAAACTCCAACGATCATGCACAAAAAGAAGGGACTCTAATCCCAAAGTCAAGCGCAAGAAATTGGCTCGAGCCAGAGAAACTTTTGAGCGAGCGAAGTGCTCGAAAAATAACAATAATTTGAACTCTAATTTCTCGTCAACTAGACCCGATGACAAGCACCAGCCTACCAGCCTACCGTGTTTGAACTGAATCATCACATGCGGTTGAAGTTGTTGTTTGACTTGTAGGTGGTAATTAAGCTGTACGTATTAAAAAACTAATCCAAATTCAGAAATAAAGAAAATGTTTACCCTCCCAAGACAGACATACAACCTGTCCTGCACTGCCAGCTTAGACAATACATGAAAGAAGTCTTTAATGCAATAAATGACTGTTGTAAACAAATCCGGATGACAGCTGTTTAACAGGCAGCAATTATAAATTAAGCCTTTTAAAGAGGGTTGAAGCATGTTGTCGGCTGGATAGGATATAGAGCTTAGAGGAACACACAACACAATGTAATGTCCTCTTGATGCCTACTTATTGACAGGGTTGTTGAACACGTACCATAGTGGTACGTGTATGTGTACGGGCGCACAATCAATATCAACAGATTATCGGGAATACCAGCAGCCGGTTAGCGGGTTAGCATTAGTTCAGCCCTGTCCTGTGAGTGTGCGAGTATCTATGTGTGGACACAAACTGTGTGAACCGCGTTCACTAAATGCGTTGACAGGCTGGAATGGGGGGGGGGGGGGTGGCATCCGATGAGGCGGAGTGGGTTTCAAACCTGACCTGTCAGGAATGGCGTCGGGTTCAACCCAAGCAGAACCGAGCGCCGATCGCGTTTGATGTGTGCGCTGTAAGAGCGTGACGCCTGATGGGGACCGGGGGGAGCCTCGTTGTTTGTGTTTGCCGTTTTCGATTCCCCCACCCAAGGAGAAATGACCCTGTGGGTGAGCTCGGATTTCACAGCCCGGGCACTGCAACACTTGTGCCCGGGAGACGAGACACCCTCGCCACAGGAGTGGCCAATTAGGATCAAGTGTCAGCGCGTTGACACGTGAAGGATGGAATGTGGTTGGTCAAACAAGGGGAGGGAGGGGCTGCTGGTGGTGACAGGCTTTGTCATGGGCGTGGAGGATGGATTTAAAACACATGGCCACTTGCCACCAGACGGAAACCTTCACTTCTGTCCAGCCTGATTGAACAATGTAGAATGGATATGTTCTTTCTTTCTTTCTTTCTTTCTTTCTTTCTTTCTTTCTTTCTTTCTTTCTTTCTTTCTTTCTTTCATTCTTTCATTCTTTCTTTCTTTCTTTCTTTTTCGTATCTGCTTTCTTGTAGTATTAATGTCTCACTTTGTCTCTGACACTAGTTAATTCAGCATTGACCCTGACCAATTATAGCGGAACAACCTTTCACTCAGCAAACTGCATGCTGGTCGGACTGCATACAGAAGTCCGCTTTCCCAATTGATTTATCCTGTTACACAAAGGTTCCTAAAGTGCAGACAGAGGCATGCTGGGGAGTGCGGGGGGATATCACAATTTGATTTAGTTGCTTTTTGAAAACACACAAACTGATGGAGTTCAGCTGGAAAGAGGAAGAGAAGGAGAGGGAGAATTTCTTCTTTTTTCTCTCTTCATATATACTGCTCATACAGTAGCTTTGCATCAAAATGCCAACTGAAGTCAAAGAAACAGTACTCACACCAGCTTATATCACACAGTCTGTATCAAACCAAAAACAGCAACAACCAAACAAATTCCCCCTTGTTACATTTAAAAAAAAAGTCTTTCAGTAAGCTAACCAAAAGATCACAGGTTCGATCCCTACTGCAACAGCTGAGCTGTCCGCCTTTTACCTTGTGTCCTCGAGCAATAGTGGAGCAGATAACTGCAAATTACAGGAGAATCGTTCATTTCTGGAAAGAAGCACCAAAATTGGCACACATACCCCTTGGGGATTGCTCTTTTGATAAAACCCGTTAGCCACCTATAAATTTTCAAGATGGCCGACATTGAATATACAGTAATCGCAAAGACTTGTCCTATTTGAATGAAAATGGTGTCAAATCATACATTTTTGACTATGTAGAATCCAAATTTGGAACTATGTACCTACTCACTAGCTTCCTTGTACCATAATATCAGTCCCGGAATCATAATTAGGGTAAAAAGTGCCCATATCATAGGCACCATCAGTCTGATATATTATTGGATGTACATGTAGGCAGTAGGCCTATACTTGTTTGTCACTTATTGTCTTGCTGCCTGGATGAGTATATACAACACTTCTAAAGTCTCAGTGGCCTTGTGGTCTGAGTGTCTGCCCTGAGACTGGGAGGTCGTGAGTTCGATCCCCGGCCGAGTCATACCAAAGACTATAAAAATGGGACCCATTTGCTTCCCTGCTTGGCACTCAGCATCAAAGGGTTGGAATTGGGGGGTTAAATCACCATGTGATTCCCGAGCGCGGCGCACGCTGCCGCTCACCGCTCCCCCAGGGGATGGGTCAAATGCGGAGAACAAATTTCACACATTGTGTGACAATCAGTGGGACTTTACCTTCACCTTTAAACCTCGCATCTGCAGCTACACAGTGCCATATGTGTAGCATCTTCCTGTACAAGGCTTCCAAACTGAACATGACACGATGCGGTGGGGGTGGCGTTGAGAGACTTGCAGCGGAAGGTGTAGAGTAGTAGCTCAACAGAGCGGATGTCAACGCACAGCCAGGGCACACTGGTGGCACCGCTGCTGTGAAACTCAGCATGGGGTTCAGTATCAGCTGAATAATTAGTTTAGTGTCCCAAACGCTGTTTAATAAGCCCAGCATCAGTTAGCTAGTGTAGATTACATGTAGTTTAACATAGATGTTTAGTTAGACAGCCGCGCCTGAATTGACAGGGTGTGCCAGCGCGGGAGAGCCGAGCCAAGGGTAAGGGGGCTATACATGACTTGTTCATGGACTTACCCGGATGGTGTACAGATCGCACCAGACTTAAATGATACTGGATGAACGATCGGGCTAGGTGTAGGTCATATATTTTTTATTCCCAAACCTAGTCATATCCCATACCTTATTGTGCATGATTGTGATCAAGGTGGTAAAAGGATAGCCCCTCGGGCCTTGATTCACTGAATACATATATTTATCATACTGCGATACCTTCATTACCATTCACCAAGATGGCAAATACAGATCCAGGACTGTCTAATTTCCGGACTGACTGGAGCAAGTGTTGTCTTTGCCAGAAGAAGATGAGTGAAGAGCTCAAGTCAAGTCAAGAACATGATGGCTACACTATGATTGCGACTAATATTCCCCTCTTTCACGCAATTAATGACATGCCTATTGTTCTGAATCCAGCCAGACTTGATGATGGTGGTGGCATTGAAGAAACTCTGAGGAGGAACAAGGCGCAGTATCACCAAAGTTGTCGCCTTATGTTCAACAACACGAAACTGGAGAGAGCCAGAAAAAGAAGAGCAGAGAGTGCTCAGCCAGTAGAATGCCAGACCAAGCAGCGTAGAACCAGCCTTGAAGGCCAAACTGTGGCAGATCGTTTGGACAGAGCTCCCACCCATTGCAGAGAGTTGCCAGCAGCTGACCAAGTGCGGATGCAAGTTGGAATGCTGCAGTCGATGCAAATGCTACCGCTTTGGTCTGACCTGCACGGCACTGTGCAGCTGCAGATGCAAGGTTTAGAAGTGTTGTATATACTCATCCAGGCAGCAAGACAATAAGTGACAAACAAGTATAGGCCTACTGCCTACATGTACATCCAATAATATATCGGACTGATGGTGCCTATGATATGGCCACTTTTTACCCTAATTATGATTCCGGGACTGATATTATGGTACAAGGAAGCTAGTGAGTAGGTACATAGTTCCAAATTCGGATTCTACATAGTCAAAAATGTATGATTTGACACCAATATCATTCAAATAGGACAAGTCTTTGCGATTACTGTATATTTAATGTCGACCATCTTGAAAAATGGCCGCCATCTTGAATTTTTAGGTGGCTAACGGGTTTTATCAAAAGAGCAATCCCCAAGGAGTATGTGTGCCAATTTTCGTGTTTCTTTCCGGAAATGAACGATTGTTACAGTTATCTGCTCCACTACAAGGCTGCATCTGCTCACCCATTATAGTCACTCTAACTTATTATCCCATTTTTAGATGATCCAGTCACAATCACTCTGCGATCTCTCCTTATATTATGCCACTGTTCGCTACTCCCCTTCACTTCAGTACAGAGAGCCAGAGTGAACGTCACTTCCTGCTTCAGCAGTGTACCAGAGATTTTCACCCGCCATTTATTTTTCCATAGACATTTCGTAAAATGCTTATAAAAATAGTTTTACTTGGTCAAACCAAACAGTTGAGCTATATTTAGAAACAGGAGAGACCACATAACATTTAACTCGGACAAAAACATAAAAAAAATGGGGATTTAAAGAAAATATTTCTTCAATGTTGTTGTTTTTTGTTCTTGTCTGAGTGAAATGTTCTATGGTCTCTCCCGATTCGAAATATAGCTGAACCGTTTGGTTTGACGAAGTACAACTATTTTGATAAGCATTTGACCAAATGTCTATGGGAAAATAAAGGGCGGATGAAAATCTCTGGTACAGTGCTGAAGCAGGAAGTGACGTTCACTTTGCTTCTCTATTCACTCTGGATGGTGAAGTACAAAGCGGAATTGTTCGAAGCATTGTATTTTATGCGTGACAAGGCTACTCGTGTGGCACTTTCATTTGACAAGTACACAAATCTTCCATGCCTCTGTTGGCATGCCAGTGTGGATGCCGTGCACATTGTAGCATACAGTATACAGCATACAGTCACAATGTAAAGTGCTCTGGCCAATTGAAAACAACTGTGATGAATGCAACTTCTCATAAAGTACAGAATGTCATGTTTTCAACCATTTCTAAGCTATTAAAGTGCTATTTTACAATCCAGAAGTCACCTAGCTGCAGATTCCCACTGTACTTTACTTGTATGCTCTCTGCACAAATAGAGGGTGTCTGGTCACCACACAGAGACACTGCGGAGCACCTCATCATTCAGAAACCACGCCCAAAACAGGGGAACACAACCCCCGCCCCCCCCCAATCCTGGCGTTCTGCTAATGTCACGCGTTGCACACAAAGATCATATATACGGAAGATGAACACTCCAACTTACTTCCTTGACAGCTAGATCCACATTTTTCTTCTCGCCAATTCTCAATGGCTTCCTTGTTTTGCGGAGTATAAAAAAACTTGAATTAGCGATTTTTTTTTTACATTTGTTGTCTGCGCAGCCCCACCACACAACAGCTTTTAGCTATGTTTAATTCAAGGAAAATGACGCTGGTGTGTGGAAATGAACGGAGAGCTTTCCCCCGTGATGGGCGTGGCCTATTTCATGCAGTGTCTCTATGGTCGTCAGCTCTGGGGCAACAGTGTCTCAATAGCTGATTGTGGTTCTAAACATACTCAGTCGTCTCGACATTTAAATCGACAGAGGTCATTATTTCAGGCTATGTGCTTCTTCTTCTTTTACCCTGGTCATGTCCACACTGAATCATCTGATTGATTTCCACAGTACAAGTGGCTGCATAACCACTCCTCCCTCCTTGAACTCTGCTTCTTTCACATTCATGGTGATCTTCTTTCATACAAAGATGTGTGCCGTAGAATTTCAATTCTCTTGTCATGGAAATGAACATTGTTACAATACGTGAGAGGTGCATGACACTCGGAGAGTTGGGATTATTAGCACGATAGACGCCGGCTTGCCATGTCCGGGTCGAAATGTCTATTTACATTATTATCAACACCTGTGGCGTGGAGCTGCCCTCGAGCATGCTGATCAGAAATGGAATGGCCATTGTAAGTTTGGACTCATTCATTATGCCACGCTCCTCCTCTTTGTCCCATAGCATGTTTTTCCTCTTGCGCTCACACTGGCAGCTGTATCTTTTAATGAGATCAGTCTTCATTAAAGAAGCCTCCTCAGAACCTTCCCCAGGTCTTTTAACGGAAAAGCTCCAATTAGCCACCGCAAACAGCAGCAGATAGGGCTTTGAGAGAGAGAGAGAGAGAGAGAGAGAGAGAGAGAGAGAGAGAGAGAGAGAGAGAGAGAGGAGAGAGAGAGAGAGAGAGAGAGAGAGAGAGAGAGAGAGAGAGAGAGAGAGAGAGAGAGAGAGAGAGAGAGAGAACACGGTGGTATACTGTCAGAGCAAGGAGGTCCCGGGTTCGAACCCCCGATCCACCTCAGGTCCTTTCTTGGCATATTGTCCCCGTGTACGCGTGGGTTTCCTCCCACCACCAAAGACATGTAAGTAATACTCCTCCTGTAAATGCAGAGGATACAATTCCAGAAAGAAAGAAAGAAAGAAGAAAAGACAGTTCTTGACAGTCGGTACTGAGCGGGTCTGACCGGACCCACCTGGGAACAGCTTTGTCTCTCTTGGCACATAAATAAATGTTCTTCTGTGTCTGAACCGGTTGTCATGACAACAACATGATGAAACCCATCTGCCATGTCACTATGGTGATAGATTCCATGAAGTCTCTGCCATATTTTGAGGAGACGGCACATCTGGGCAAAGAAACCACTCTCTCTCTCTCTCACACACAAAAGCACGTATGCACAATAATAATTAGATCATTCAAAATATATACGTTTATCATAATGCTTTAGGGTCAATACACATGCCTCATCTTTTGCAGACTCCTATGCCATTATGTCATATCAGTGGGGGAGCATGGCGAGACCCTCCTCTTTTTTTAACCGCGACCACAGCGCACTGAGATATATATATATTTTTTAAAAGGTCACAAGTGCATCGCGTGTTACAGCCGAGTTGTTTTCGGTTGCTTGGCAACGCCAGGCGCACCCCTCGACCCGGCCACTTGATAAACGTGCTTTATTGCGCCTTTCATTTCATTTCATTTTTCCTTTGTCTAGAGAGACTTAACAACCCATTTACAAATGGTAATTGCAAAACCCCTTCATTATAATGAATGTCCATTTATTATAATCCACAAATGCGTTTTGAAAGCTGGCCTACGAGGGCAGCAGAGGGCCTTGGCACTTCCTCTGGCTCTCGTTCATAACGCCCACCTGTTGTGTACTGTAGCATGAGACTTCCTTTGCCTTTCCTGGTGACTTTCCTTTGCTGCTCCCGTGGGATCAGCGGCGCCCCCTGCAGGCACCACATTATTTTGGCCCACTGAAGGAAGGCTGATGTGACAGTAAGATGAAAGATTAATTGACTATTATACTCTAACTGTGCAAATGAAACGGCTCATACTTATCTGAACCTGGTATTAAAGTTGGATTTCTTGCCTTAAAGCAGGGGTGTCAAACTCATTTTTAGTTCACGGGCCACATGTGACCCAATTTGGTGTCAAGTGGGCCAGACAATGAAAATCAATAATCAATAATAACCTATAAATGACAAAACCTCAAAATGTTCCCGTTTATCTTAGTGTAAAGAATTACAGGTACAACCCTACAACCCTAGGGTTATCTCAGCTACCATCAAGCACATGATCAAATCTACTGTCTGTACTGTGCATTACCATCAGGGGTGTAGTGGAGGGTAAACGCAATTTACTCACCCCTTTGAAATGAGGCAGATAGTTTACTCACCTATCTTCAGATCAACTGTATCAATCAATGAGGGCAAACAAGGTGGATAAACTACTCACCTTGGATAGTTTACCCACCTCTGTATTTATCACTACACCCCTGATTACAATTGATGGCAACTGTGCAATTCTCTATAGTCAAGCAAAGGTGATGAAAATAGCTGACCATTTAGTGATTAATACAGAAAACATGAATAGGCGACTTAATATTGAACTAGCCTTCACAAGTGCATCACATTGGATTGGAGGACTTCTCAGTGCAATTTTCACACTTTGCAAAGTCCTCCTTTGGGCCGCATTGGACCCTTTGGGGGGCCGGTTCTGGCCCCCGGGCCGGATGTTTGACACCCCTGCCTTAAAGCAAAGGGCAGTGAGCCTGTGTGTCAGCTAATGAATGTGGATTCAGCGGGATAGAGCCACTGCTGATTTGATTCCTGTGAACATCTCAGATTTAATAAGGTTCGTGGATGAGAGGAAATGAGTCATGGGCACCTCGTCTGAGGGGAATGCTGTGACAGGAACAAGACCCTTCATAAAAGTGGATATTTTTTCATCAGTTGTGCAATTAATGCTGCACTATAGATGGTTTTCATGGAATTGTCAGTCCTGTCCTATATAGGACAGGACTGCTACTAGCAAACACTGCAACAGGAAGTGAACTGGGGTTTCAATTTAGAATGTTTATGTTGTCAAGTTAAAAGGGTCTATAGGCAACATTTTCTGTAAAAATACATCTGGCTTATTCACTAATTGAGACCCTTTAAATTCGCCATATAGTCCATTGGTTCCCAGTGGTCCACGGGGCCCCCTGCCTGGTGGTCCACCAGAGCATTGCTTTTTTTTCCCTTGACCAAAAACGTTTTTTACATACATTATCCCTGAGGAGTAGGCTTGGGCCGATTTTCGGAAATAGTGCGATATTCGGGAAATATCACAATTTTGAAAAGACTGTAGCGGGCTTAGTTTTAAAGCCAGAGTGACGTTTCTGGTATCATGTAAAACTAGACGACCTAAGGCATCGATTGGTCCCAACCATCTCATGCTAGCTTGTCAGGAAGGTGGATAAATAACACTCCAGTTTTAGGCTGAATTGGCGAGGGGCAAAAACATTTTCAAATGGGTTCTCTTTTTCATAGCCTAATGTTGGCAGGTGTGTGTGTGTGTGTGTGTGTGTGTGTGTGTGTGTGTGTGTGTGTGTGTGTGTGTGTGTGTGTGTGTGTGTGTGTGTGTGTGTATTTTATTTTGTGGGGAAATGTTTTTGGTATCCACAGTGGAAATTTGGTTTGGTACATAGTGGTACAGTACAGTAAAATGCTTCACACGCCGCAGCTGCAGCCAAAGCCCCAGAGGCTAATGACCTTGAGTAGGCGATAAGCAAGCCCCAGAGGCTAATGATCTTGATTAGGCTATAAGCCCCAGAGGCTAATGACCTTGAGTGGGCTATAAGCCCCAGAGGTTAATGACCTTGAGTAGGCTATAAGCCCCAGAGGCTAGTAATGACCTTGAGTAGGCTATAAGCAATCCCCAGAGGCTAGTGATCTTGAGTAGGCTATAAGCCCCAGAGGCTAATGACCTTGAGTAGGCTATAAGCCCCAGAGGCTAATGACCTTGAGTATGCTATAAGCCCCAGAGGCTAGTGATCTTGAGTAGGCTATAAGCCCCAGAGGCTAATGACCTTGAGTAGGTTATAAGCCCCAGAGGCTAATGACCTTGAGGAGGTTAAGCAAGCCCCAGAGGCTAGTGATCTTGAGTAGGCTATAAGCCCCAGAGGCTAATGACCTTGAGTAGGCTATAAGCCCCAGAGGCTAGTAACGACCTTGACTAGGCTATAAGCCCCAGAGGCTAGTAATGCCCTTGAGTAGGCTACAAGCCCCAGAGGCTAGTAATGACCTTGAGTAGGCTATAAGCCCTAGAGGCTAATGACCTTGAGTAGGCTATAAGCCCCAGAGGCTAATGACCTTGAGTAGGCTATAAGCCCCAGAGGCTAATGACCTTGAGTAGGCTATAAGCCCCAGAGGCTAATGACCTTGAGTAGGCTATAAGCCCCAGAGGCTAATGACCTTGAGTAGGCTATAAGCCCCAGAGGCTAATGACCTTGAGTAGGCTATAAGCCTCCCCAATAAGCAAATGTTCAAGTATCGCTGCAGGTACAATGATAGATACAATTTGGCCGTATGTCTTGTCCTGTGCCACAGCAACACACAACATAATGCGTGCATTATTAAGAGACTCGAAGCAGACTTTAAAAAGTAACGCAAAAGTTACTTTCCCTAGTAACTAATTACTTTTATTATGTAGTACAATTTGAAAGTAATTCAATTACTTTTTGAGAGAAGTAGTTAGTAACTGTAGTCATTTTCGCAGTAACTTGCCCAACACTGTTCAAATAGCACTGCAGCGGTTAAACGCTGTGATTGAACCTTGATGGTTGGTCCTGAAGTCCAGCAGATGTGGTGGTGAAGTCTGAGTGTGTCTATAAGCAGTAGGAACAGGACGACGAAGCCCACCTCAAGGTGCTGCATTTGGAATAAGATCGACAACACTGCGTAGTCGCTTGGACGTGTGTCTGAGGGAAATCTAAAACCATTGTAGGTTAGTTTAAACGACAGGAGCGACAACAGAGTTGATTTTGGCCCACGAGACGGAGTCCAAATGCTGTTAGAACAGCGTTGTCCATTTGAAGCTTTGCTGTTTGGACAAAACTCTGTTTGGTTTTTAATCCTGTTAATCTTTTCAAAGCTCTGGCTTTTTACAATGACTTGGCAACGTTCTCTTACAGGCCCCGCCCACTTCAACATGTCATCACCAACACCACGAATACTGCAGGGATTTCACCATTCAAATATTGATTATGAGGACACTTCGTTTTGTACTCATTTTACGCTGCCCACACTCTGATGTTGCTGTTAATATGTTACACACAGTAGCCTATTTTGTATACAGGTCATAGCCCCAATAAGGTCTTACTCACGATAATCCGTTTACATCTTCATATCCTCATCACAAATATCGGTAACACTTTCTATGAAGGTCATGTATAAGATGCATTATTGCACATTCATAAGACATTATAATGCATTTATAAGGCTTTATACAACTCTTTGTAAAATGTAACTGTTTATAATCATGCATTGGCAACCTATAACAACGTCTATAAAGTGTTATAAGTGGTGGGCATAATGTATTCTAATAAACATCAATAATACGCTATAGCACGTCTTTGTGAGCCTTAAGTAAAGTGACAGCACTTTAAGGTTATTAGAAATTGTATGCTAATAAAACAGTTATGAGGACTTATGTACAGTATTTGTTGGCTGCAAGTAAAGTTTAAAACAAAAAAGAGTATTCTTTCACTGTTGTCAGTTTTGGTATGAAGCATAAAGCATTATGAATGCTGAACTCATAATGCATTATGCCCACCACTCATACTACTTTATAAACCTTGTTGCCCTAAGTTGCCATCCGTGATTATAAACATTTATAAAGAGTTGTATAAAGCCTATGCATAATGTCTTATAAATGTGCTCATAATGCATTGTAGACATGACCTTCATAAAAAAGCCAAATATATATTTCTTTACATGAATTAACATATCCCATTACCATGGAAACAGAAATTAAATAAACCAGAAACACCAACAGTAAATGGAATAAGGTACTTTGCTTTAGTATCCTGCTAATACTAGGCTGGCATCAGCTGTCTACAGTATGTGTCTACTGTATGTTGGGAAATGTGGAAAAAAAGTCAGGGAGACTTTGTATCACACCTGATCTGAATATATCCACACATATAACAGGGATGCTAGCATACTAACTAGCGTGGCATAAACCACATCATGCATAGCCATGTTTATATGCTTATAGTGAAAGGGGCATTACTTAATCTATGACGTCGAGCGACCTCTATCAGCCTCCTGTGTCCGTGGCATGTAATTGGGGGGATGGGCCGTAAACGATGAAATCGTCTAATCATTTGTATTGATTGATCACTAGCCCTATCAACCTGCCTGTCATTTGTATTGATTGATCAATAGCCCTATCAAACCCGCCTGCAGGTATGTTACGGCCGTTTTGTGGTCATCTAATAATGATATTTCCTCTTTAAGATTGGATGGAGCTGGTAAAAGCCAGAAGTCATATCAGTGACTTGAAAAGCGATGCTTTAGAAAAACCACAAGTACACACCTTTCATCTGCTCCGCTGCTTGACCCTGAATCTTCACTCACTCAGAAGGCCAGATGGCACGCTGCACTTTCCAAAGTCTCTCGCAGTGAAATGTACTTTTCGTGAAAAGCTTCTGGCCGAGCTGGTCTTTGCCCCTCAAGCGTATTCGGAACACCGAGTGCAATTTATGCTTCGGCATGATCAGAGCGAGAACATCATCATCGCACGTGTGTGGAGTCCATCCTTGTATTTTTCCAACTGCTCCTCATCAAATATTGATATTTCTGTGAGTGCCGAGTAAATGTGGATTATAAAAAGAAAGGGCAGAAGGACTCGAGAGGAGAGCTCAGAGAAGTGCACAGCACACTAATCGAAAGACCTTCAGGTCGGCGCAAATATCTCGGTGAAAATGAGAATTTCATTTTGGGCCTCTCATGAAGCCCACTCGCTCAAACTATATATATCAAATAAGATCATCAGCTATCTCAAAGCATCTTGGGAAATAGAGCAGCCAATCACATGTCTCAGAGAGCTGAGTGGAAGACAGCAGGAGAGACTCGAGCTGAACTTAAGTTCCTCTTCTTGTTTTTCCATTATTGGTTTCTCTCTTTTTTCATTATTATTTCATTACATTTAACGGGATGTCCAGGTCTGCCAGTGGTCAGTGAACACGGCTATCTAGCAACTTAAGAACGTGCAAAGTTCAACTCATAAAAGTTTCATTGTCGCAGATTGGTTTGGTGTTTGTGATGGGACAAAATGGAGTAAAATACAGGGTCGTCATCGTCTCGCTCCCCCTGGAAAAACAAACTACTCAGCCTTAAGTTTTGGGAGAGGAGGGAAGTGAGGAAAACAGCGGGCAAACGGACAGGGAGAGAGTCAGCGACGCAGAGGAAAAATCATCCTGGAGTGAGGCGGAGAAAACCGACATCTATCCTGTCTCACAAAAGCATACATTACATACACAAATGAATAAATCTGTTAAAACCTCCAAATATCCCATCTGGGGGTGTCTGGGTAGTATAGAGGTAAAATCACTCACCTACGGTACCACCGTGGAGACCTGGGCCGTTTCTCAATAAGCGTTCTTGTGTGTTCTTGCGTTCTTGTGTCCTTGTGAAACGTCATCAGTCGCAGCCCAAGTACTGTTCCAATACAAAGTTCACATTTCGCGAAGAACGCTTAAAATTCCCGGATGTTCTCGACACGCCCACTTTACCGAGGATGCTCTGGTTGGTGACTTGTGTCAACTTGGCAAGGCAGATATCCCAGCATGCATTTCGGCATAAGCAGAGGTAGAACGCAGCAGAGAAGACGCCATAAGCTCCGGAAAGCTTTTTACAATTTAAAGTTTTATTTCATCACTAAATTAATTTCTGATGACTTTTGATGCCTACAAGCAGGGTAGTAGGTTTCAATAAGTGCCACTTTACGAACATTTATGGCGAAAAATGGCAAAAAGTTCCAGAGCACAATTGGCTGCATCTACATCAGCTGAGCTTTTTATTTGTGTAGTACTGCAGGCGGCCTCTGCGCTGGTATTGCGCAATACCCTCAAGAACGCATCGTCTCAAACTGCCAACAGCGTCATGTGTGCTTGTGACCTCCCAAGTTAATTCTTCCAAGAACGACTAGCAAGAACGTTCTCCCCAAGAACACAAGAACAAGAATGCATTCTTGGTATTGAGAAACGGTGCTGGTATGGGTTCAATAGACTACTTGCACAACTCCACTACTTCCTGAAATGAGTAGGGCATCTTGGTTTCCTGTCCTACACTATTGGATGAACTGATTAATGTCAGGTGTGCCTGACTGCTGCAGTCACAACAACAGTGATCAGGCACACCTGACATTAATCAGTTCATCCAATAGTGTAGGACAGGAAACCAAGATGCCCTACTCATTTCAGGAAGTAGTGGAGTTGTGCAAGTAGTCTATTCCAGGCAGCGGTAATTCCAGGCAGTACTTCCGGCTTGGTCAGAGGTCCTGGTCGGTCGGGGTGCCTTTTTGGGTGGGAGGGGAACTGGGGGGGGGGGGAATAGTGTGATCCTCCAATGCGCTACGTCCCTGCTGGTGAAGCTCCTCACTGTCAGGTGAAAAGAAGCGGTGACTGCATAATGTATCAGAGGAAGCACAATGTGCTGCTAGTCTACAACTCTCCCCAGATCGGCAGAGGGGGTGGAGCAGCAACCGGGACAACATGGGGAATTGGTACAAAAAAAAGAAAAAATATATATATATAAATATAAAAATATACTGTATATAAAAAAAAGTTGTGACAAGCTCGAAATTACTCTAACCTTTGAAAGGGTGTGGGCTTCGCGGCTACACCGGACCCTGACGTTAGCTCGCCCCGCGGCGCTCGGCTCGCCCCCCTGTCCACTTTGTGCACGGGGAGATAAGCGGAGCGGGGCTCTGTGGCCACTCGGCTCGCGCTGTTTGCACGCGGCTATCTGCGAGGCAGGTGTACAGGGAGGCTCTGACTCTATAAGCCATATTCAAACACAGAGGGGATTACATGTGTTCTTCCAGCACCAGCAGAGTGGACCGAGATACAATGTTGAACCAACCCTCTAATGCTGAACCAACCCTCTAATGCTGAACCAATCAGATAGAGGGGAAATGTGAGGGAGATGCAGAACATACATGTGGGGGTGGAAAATGGAAGGGGATGAACTGGCAGGTAAAAACTCTGTGTAATTTAGTGAAAAGTTCTCATTGTCATTGAATCATTGTTTGTAAATTTCATCTGACACCAAGTATTATTCACTGAGCTGTTCATACAGTTTAATAAACGGGCGCACATTCAGTGATGTCATCCGTGATGTCACTCCAGCATTTTGAGGGTTGTCAGTCAGTCGGATTCCCTCCTTGACATCATTTCTTGATGTCACTCGAGCATTTCAGATAATTGCCCTGGGTTTTCAGTCAGCTTACTTCCTTCAGACATAGCCAGATGTGCATTGTGCAACGCATTGTGTATGTGTGGGTGTGTGTGTGCGAGCGTGTGTGTGTGTGTGTGTGTGTGTGTGTGTGTGTGTGTGTGTGTGTGTGTGTGTGTGTGTGTGTGTATGTAGGTGTTTGTGTGTGTGTGTGTGTGTGTGTGTGCGTGCGTGCGTGTGTGTGTATGTAGGTGTGTGTGTGTGTGTGTGTGTGTGTGTGTTTGGTGTCTCACTGATAATCCATTACCATTTCAATCCTTGACAATGACATCACTCCCATGATAAGGCCGTATGATTGTTTCCTGAAAAGCTACTTTTTTGATTATTATTATTTATTTTTGACAGGAATGACATGGGACCTTTAGGCAGGTTTCCTATGTCATTCCAAATCAGCCTTCGGGGGCCCCTAAAGGCCTGGGGCCACAAGCAGTTGACTGCCTTGCCTATTCACAAGCTACACCTCTGCAGGTAGCATCCTCCTCTTCTGCTTGCTGCTTACATTACAAACTGAGCTACTAGTAAAATTGCTTTGTGACATGTGACGGACACACAGTAGCCCTGTTCGAAACCGTTCACTATTACAGAAATATAGTGGACTATTATTACTAGTGTCTGAATTCTCAAATGTTAATTTGATTCACTAGTCCACTATAAAATAGCCACAATACACTGCAAGTTCTAGTGAACAGCGAATGTACCCTTATCACAATGCAATGCGGTCGTGTTTACCAAAGGAAAAGGAGAGTGAGGTACAGTAGGTGCCCGAAAAGCGCTTGATCGTTCCCCATTTGGTGTACTATGATAAACACTACATGGGGAATAGTAAGTGAGTGACTGAGTGAACCATTCAGAATATGGCTATACTGTCAAGCCAACTCCACCATTGACCCAAAATAAAACTCTGCCAACACCTTTTTAATAATTTGGAAGAAAACTGCTGAGTTCTACGGCATTTGGGAGATATTTTTGGAATTTGTAAAAAAAAAAAAATTGTAACATTGAAGAGGCATTGGAAGGGTGATTTGATAGTGAAATAAGCTATCAATGTGGAGAAAGTGTGCTGTATGTTTTGTAATGTGATTGTATCTCTTGCATCTGATTAATTTTTTTGTTTTTGTTATTTACTCCTTTTATTTAATTATTTAATGACATTTTCTTTTTATTTACTGCCACATGTTCATAGGGGGGAGGGTTATAAAAGATGTAAATGTATGTAATTATGAAAATAATTTAGTATATACATTGTAAAACCAAAAAATATATGGTTAAAAAAATAGAGCTCAACAGGCACGATATATATATATATATATATATATATATATATATATATATATATATATATATATATATATATATATATATATATATATATATATATATATATATATATAAAATCCCTGAACAAATCACAAGCCTGGAACAGGAGCCTGGAGCATTTAACCACTTCCTTTCCTGGGCCAGATGCACCTCATTGAGGAGTAATCATGTGTGGAAGATGTGGGTGGCGCTATAGAGACAGGAGAAGAAAAGGGACAAACAACACAGGATACACTATAACACTATAACACTATAGGTTGAGTCAATGTCTTGTCATAAACGACACTGGGGTAGCTGGCTGGGGGGCGTGGTCAGGGTGGGGTAAATCCTCTGTTCTTCAGCATAGTTAGCATTTTGCTGCTAGCCTAGCCCAGGCAGACGCACATCTGAATAGACGTATTATGTACCTGCTCTAGAATTCCCAATCCTGTACATGTAGTGTAGAGCCGCAGCACCATCCTTTGGTGAGCCAATTGAGATATATGGGGGGTTTTACTTGCATAATTTCAACTGTGCTATTTCATAGTAAAGTTTTGATATCTTTATTATTATTTTAAGATGTGGAAATAGGAAAAATGAAGTAAAAATGCAGTGCGTCCAAACTTTTGCCTGGTAGACATGATGCCAATTCAGTGTCATTGTCAGTTATCAGTGTCAAAAGCTGAATTTTGTCGAGCAGGCAAACGGCTCTCTGTGACAGCTCACCTACTACTTCCCCATTCTACGACCTAGCTGCAACGCATGTGTTTTTGATGCTCGGTTTTGTCTGCATCAGCATCAAAACACACAATCTGGGAACCCAGAGTTTATTTCGGCACTTCCCAGATCAGTTTGGTTTGCCCTACGTCACACAGCCTATAACAGCTCCTGCTAGGGCAGGTGAGGACCCCTTCTCACAATGCAACCTAGAACAGCTCCTGCTACAGGAGGTGAGGAGGACCACTCTGTTGTCATGGAGACGGCAGTGGACAAGGAGGACGATCAGGTGTACGACAACATCAAGCTACTCAGCAGCAGGGACCTCTGCAGCCAATTACAGATTAAAGGTGAGTGCATGAAGTAGATCTTATATGAGTCTGTCTTTTTTTTTGATTTTCCCAAAATGAACAAACAAAATAACTAATAGAATTGGCATTATCTTGTCCTAAAAAGAGTAGGAGGAAGCAGATGCTTGTCTAGTCCTACCCGGCTACCCCTATTCTCTAATAATACTTAAACTCAACAGATACACATTAATCTAACTGTTCCAGTGTTCATCATACACAACTAGACTCAATTGACATACATATTACATAATTATCAACATTGATTTTTATATTTCCCAAAAATGGTGTTTCTGTACCTATTTTTAAACTGTGCAATATTTTTTACTAATTTTAAAATGTTCTTCCAAATTGTTCCACAAAGTCACCCCACAAATTGAGATGCACAAATTAAGACTAAATTTGCTTCAAATAAAGTTTTTCCAAACTTAAGTTATACCCCCCCCCCCCCTCTGTCTAGGATTTTTTTTTGTATGTTGCCAGGAGGTAAATTATTTCTTGCCTTGTATATTATTTGTGCGCTTTTAAATTTGACCAGATCCATGAGCTTCAAAGTATATGACTTTAAAAACAGTGTCTTAGTATGTTCATGATATCCCACATTGTGTACCATCCTTATTGCTCCTTTCTGTAGTCTGCATAACACTTGTAGGGTGCTTTTGTAGGTGTTCCTCCATGTACTTGGTTTTTCGTTTTGAAATGAGGAAACGAAAAACAAGTTGTTTCCCGTTTTTCTTTGATAATAAAAAATTGAAAATGAGTCGTTATGCATCATCCGTTATCCAATTTAATTTGATGTGCTTGTAAATGGAAATTGGGAATTAAAATACCCATGCGGAAAACTCCTTTCTCAATTTTGTATTCATTTCTTCTCTTTGACCTGGATGCGATATATATTTTCCCATGATGGCAAAGGCATGACCCGCTCATCTCTGCCTCTGATTGGCTGACTGCACTCGGCTTTCCACGCGAGCCAGAGCCATCTCACATGAGCATAGCTGATTGTTTCATTCATTGTCAAGATGCAGTGAAAATGTTATAACGTTCAGGTTAAGTTGTTTATTTTGTTTAATTATGTGCAACATGTGGTGCAGAACATGCAGCAAAGGGACAGAGGAGGAGCCATCGCTGAGGTTGGGGGGCAATTGAATCGCTATTCATTTTCACCAACAGACTGAAGAATCCGATGACTCTGATGGGTCTGCCAAGACTGGGTGGAGAAAGGGAGGGTGTGAGACTGACAGCGCAGGAGATGAGCAGGCTGAATGGTGTAAAAATAAACATATTTTAAGAGGACAGCAACCATGTGATTGGCTTAGAATGGGGGTGAATAGCAATGTGATAGGCTTACAATGGAGGAGTGTGGGGGTGAGAGGTGATGTGACGCTATGCTATTGGTTAAAAGAGACCAAGAGGCAAACAGCTGATTATTCAATTGAAGCCCGGAAGTTGACAGGCTTATTTTGACCGTGTGAACAGATTTGAAGCGGTGGAGAAATAAGAAGTGAACTGAGGAAGCATAAAGTGCAGATTAAACTCTTTCTGACTGAACCTCCGTTTGAACTTCATTTATTGCTGCGGCTATAACGTGACTGTGGGTCATCTAAGAATTTGTTCATAACCATGATGTCAGCAAATACAAAACAACTATTAAATCAACAAGCATGAGATGGCAGATGGCAGCATATAAGATCAAAGGTTATGAGATCATATTCATATAGCCTAGTTGAACTTGTAATTGCAAACTTTATGTCTGAGTTATTTACTTGCACAGAATGTGTATTTTTCTCGTCACTCTAAATGTCATCACATTGTTTCCTCTTTTATCATTTTTTGAAAATATTTGTTGAGGCTATAGGCTACCTACATGCACTGTCAGAGCAAACTAGCAGTCATCCGCTTTGTGAACCCTCACACAGTGTCAATTTCAGCCGTCAAATAGCTCCCAGACCTCCACAAATCGAGTACCAGGAAGCACCAGCCTCACGGAGAAGATGAGAGTCTGACTCTCCATGCGGGGGTGAATTATTCACTCGCTTCGGTGCACAAAAAGGCACGTATCTCTGCTTTCTGGTCAGAGACGTGTTTTTTCAGTGAAAACGACCTACCGGTACATTCAAGTGTCGATAACTAAAGAGCACAAGAAGGCAGAAACAAACTTTTTTTCCTCATGAAACTAGAGGCTTTGTTCTGTCTTCTGGGATATCCGGTGTTTTCATAGTCATAGAAGAAAATATTCTGTGGATTGTGGAAAATCACTGAAAATGCTCAGAAACACTGGCGGTGGCTGGCGACTTTTCCATTGAAACTCTGGCGGGGAATGCGTTAAAATAGACCAAGAAGCAAACAGCTGATTATTCAATTGAAGCCTGGAAGTTGACAGGTTTATTTTGATCGTGTGAGCAGATCTGAAGGGGTGAAGAAATAAGAAGTGAACTGAGGAAGCGTAAAGTGCAGATTATACTCTTCCTGACTGAACCTCCGTTTGAACTTCATTTGTTGCTGAGGCTATAAAGTTACTGTGGGTCATCTAAGAATTTGTTCATAACCATGATGTCAGCAAATGCAAAACAACTATTAAATCAACAAGCATGAGATGGCAGATGGCAGCATATAAAATCAAATGTTATGAGATCATATTCATATAGCCTAGTTGAACTTGGAATTGCAAACTTTATGTCTGAGTTATTTACTTGCACAGAATGTGTATTTTTCTTGTCACTCTAAATGTCATCACTTTGTTTCCTCTAATTATTTATTCAATTCAAGTGTCACTTTTGGCATTACAATAAACTGAAGTCAAGTTCACTGTGAATGTGTACTACTGACCCACTTTTTATCACTATATCCAGGGCCGTAGCCAGGGATTTCGGGCCCCATGAAAGGATATCACATCGGGCCCACGGATGCCGCCATCCGAAGGGCGGCGGCGGAAAGTTTTGGCCATTTGAAGCCCAATTTAGAGGAATATCTCATTTTAAATCAGAGAGTTCCCCAAACTTTTGAGTAGCCAGTCAGATTGAAAAAGTAGCCGGATCATGTTCGCGGCGTTTGTTCCAGTGGTCCTTTTCCCAATTAATAAACAAACCTCAAATATGTATCGATGAGTGTGACAATCTCCCTGCAGGGCTTGACATTTGCTTTTTTGGCCACCTGCCAATATGGCAGCTAGAAGTTACCAGCCAATTAGAATTTCCACTAGCCAAAATGTTTTTCTTGAAATAAACCAGAATATGAGTGTGTTAATTTAAGCATACGTATCAGTAAGTGGCCCGGGATTCTCAAAGCCTGTGTTGAGGGTCACACGAACAAAAATGCACTCTTGAAGCTAAATAAATCCAAAACCAACAAGTTAATTATTTAGATTTTTTACTTCAATGTAGAACAGTCATTTCTTACACATGAGATTACTTTTTATGAGATTATTGAAAGATATTCCATATTCCAGACTGAAATGTTATAACAGAAGTAGAGTATTGGCCAGAATGACATGAACATTTGGACACTTATTCAGCGGGTATCTTGTTCAGGTACACTGTAAAAAAAAATATATATATATATTTTTTTTTTGGGGCCCCTGTCAGTCAAGGGCCCTTGGAATCGTCCACACTTTCCCCCCCCTGGCTACGGCCCTGACTATATCACCCTTGATGGGTTCGTTGCAGTATTTCGTTGCAGTATTTTAAATTTAGTCACAAAATTTCGACTTTATTATCAACATTTCATCTTTATTCTCGTTACAGTATTTCAACTTTATTCACAAAATTTTTACTTTAATCTCAACATTTCGACTTTATTCTTGAAATAAATAAATAAAAACGTGTTTATCTGATTCATTTTTTCT
Source organism: Poromitra crassiceps (assembly GCF_964638095.1). NCBI lineage: Eukaryota > Metazoa > Chordata > Actinopteri > Beryciformes > Melamphaidae > Poromitra > Poromitra crassiceps. The sequence goes on along the minus strand of NC_139627.1, from coordinate 49,052,724 downwards.
TCTGCCTGGTGCTTAAACTTTTCCCACGAAATTTCAACTTTTTTTCTCAAAATTTCGACTTTTCTCGAAATGGAAACTATTTTTTTCCTCCTGTCTTGGAAACAAAACAAAAAAATTGTCCAGTAATTTTTTTTTCATCATGCATGGTCCTAATACTCCCTCGTACATTTCCTCTTCTCTTTCTCATCGCAAGGAAAGTGGTAGAATGACAGTTGAATCGTTTTTTTAGTCTCAGATCTAGTATTCCAACAATCAAGGACACAGCAATGCGACATATTGACAACGGAATATGCCTCTAGAGGCCATTCTCCTGCAGGACACGGCTCATATTCTACTGTTTTCTATTGAGATGCTGCCTCTAGAGGCCATTTTCCTGCAGGACACGGCTCATATTCTATTGTTTTCTATTGTCGTTTTTATTTGTGTTTCAGATGTGAAGTCGGAGCAGCCAAAAATGCAGTGGTGCTTATACGTGGCTGTTGCTTTCCTCATCTTGCTGGCTGGAGTGATTATTCTCCTTCTCTATAAAGGTATTACTGAAATGTTTTCATACATCTGTTGTTGAATCACTGATAGCATGATTGAAGAGGCATCATTATTTGGTACCAATAATTCAGAGTATGGAAACAGGACTCAAATTAATACATTCATATATGTTGTAGCGATATACTGTTAAAATTCATATTTATACCAGTTTATACATTTGAACTTTTTAACTCTTTTTCAATTTGTTTGTCTCTGTCCCAGTTTCCATGCTGGAGTCCTCACTTTCTGCCACCGGTCAGGAGACAAAGAGCCACGCAGAGGCACAGCAGAGCAAACTGGAGGTGCTGCAGAACAAGGTCTGACTGACACTTTGATGTTTCACTGAGCAGATCTCATATTGGCCAGGCAGTTTCAATTTAGTTCAGTTTAACTTTGCTTGTTTCGTTTCATTCAGATCATAAAGTTCATTGAAGTTTAGTTTAGTGGATTTCACTTTAGTACTATTAGCGCAATTTCAGTGGCCATCTCTCTATAATACAGGTGTACCAGGCCAAATTAACACCCTGCCAAACTATACCCATGACTAGGTATACTATACCTAGTCATGGGTATAGTACCCTAGCCTAAAATATACTGCTATACCCCAGTGCTGCTGGGGACCTGACATAGTGCAGTGCCGAATTTCGTGCAATTCGACCAATCAGAACACAGCCTTTCACCATGGTAATCATTGTATTATTCTGAATAAAGATCACACTTCACTCACAAAACCACACGCCCTAATAAAAGTCCAACAGACACTTCACACAGCCCTTCACAATAAAAGTCCCACAGACACTTTATACAGCCCTTCACAATAAAAGTCCAACACACACTTCACACACAGCCCGGTAGCAGAAAGCAGCAGGGTGAACGGGCACTGCATTAGTCTGTACACTAATTCCATGAATCGCTGTCTGTCCTTCACATACCGAGAGAACCGTTCATCTGAAGTTCAGTGTCGGACATTTTGGACATGTGACATGTTAATATATAAACTAAACATGGAGGCAGCAGGCTGCTGGGCTCTGTATGGGTGCAGGGCTGGTTGAGTGGGACCGGAGTGTGTGTAAATTAGCGAAGGCCAGTTCCCTTGCTCAAACTTGAAGGCCAAACATTGTCATATAAATCTGAAGCCCTCCAACCAAACTAAAGAGGTTACCAGCGACCCAGATGTTTATCCAGCGATATCTCTGTCAATTGTACTGCCAATGAAAAGAGAAATGGACCGATGGAAAGCTGAAGATCTTGCCGTTCTATACCTGCATTGCTTGTCATTCTATGGGGGGAAATTTGACCATGAAGTGACCATGTACCTTTTATTTGGTTGACATGTTTTTCTCAGTTTAAAAGCTGTCTGTAAATGTGTTTTTAATACAGCTAAATGTCAGCTACATCTATGATGCCGCAGCACATGTGTATATGGTATGGGAATCTAGGAGCTAAGAACAGAAATAGACTGTCCCGAATTATAAACATGGCAAATAAAATTATTGGGAAAGAACAAGAACAACTAGGATGTATTTATAAAACACGGGTGGCACGAAAAGCCAGACAAATTGTGTGTGACCCTGTACATCCCCTTTTTAATGAGTTCACAAAACTGCCCTCGGGACGACGCTACAGAGTTCCTGCAGCAACCAAGAACATCTCCAAAAAATATTTCATACCAAACGCAATAAATCTGCTAAATTCATAAACGTCAGACTCATCCACATCAGAACCATGTCCGTTATCGCTGTCTGTATTGTGCTGTTGTCCTGTTGTCTTGTTCTATGTTGTATTATGTATCCTGTGAAAGAGCTGTTGCACACCTAAAAAAACTTTAAATCAGGTGCGTAGGATGGAAAATGAACTAAAAGTAGAGAAAATCCCGCATGACACTGACCTTACTGGTAAACTCTTTATTAGAAGATATATAGGGAAACAACGTTTCGGTACTAGACCTTCATCAGGTTTTAAAAGACTGACTCATGTCAGTGAGGTTTATATACAGGCTGGCCACACCCTGAAAATTGTTCAGGTGAGCTTGATTAGGGAACAGTGGGTGTGGCTAGATGATAACATTATAGCCTACATACAGTATTATGTATCCTGTCATTTCCTGTGCTGTGTACTGTGTATTCTGCTGTTTGTTGCATGTACTGTACTTTTCATGTGTGCAAGCAAACCTGTGAAGCCAAAGACACATTTCAACATTGTGGACAACAATAAATTGAATTGAATTGAAACTGAACCGCTGCAATGAGGCGGGAAAACACTCGATCATAATTAGTGTTAATTTGGTCGTTTTGTCGTCTTATTCCTGTGTCAAATGTCCTTCTTTGTCTTCATCATAATTAATCAACTTGATCCCGTTTTTGTGTAGTCAAGTTTTAGTTGACTAAAAGTTTTAGTATTTTAGTCTCATCTTCTCGAGGAAAAATAAGTCGACGGACATTTTCTGTCATTGTGCATTGTTAACGACGACGAGCAGGTGCTGCATCAGGCCTTAATGGGTTAATGTCTTAGGTGAACAGTGTCTGTGGAGCAGAGGGTCAGCTGGACCAGCTGAGGTCTGACCTGAGCCGGGTCAACACCAGCCTGGAGGGACGACTGGCAGCAGTCAGCCACACATCAGGTAAGAGAGGCTGGCTGTAGGTGTGTGTGTGTGTGTGTGTGTGTGTGTGTGTGTGTGTGTGTGTGTGTGTGTGTGTGTGTGTGTGTGTGTGTGTGTGTGTGTGCGTGCGTGTGTGCGCGTGTGGTGTTGCAGTTCCCTCATGCAGTCTGTCAATGAAGTCTCACAACCTCGAGATATTGCGGTTTGCACTCGAGACTTTACGCATACTGTATGAGCGGGGAACATAGGACCCTTTTTCTGGAGCGGGGAACATAGGACCCTTTTTCTGGAGCGGGGAACATAGGACCCGGGGAACATAGGACCCTTTTTCTGGAGCGGGGAACATAGGACCCTTTTTCTGGAGCGGGGAACATAGGACCCGGGGAACATAGGACCCTTTTTCGGGAGCGGGGAACATAGGACCCTTTTTCTGGAGCGGGGAACATAGGACCCGGGGAACATAGGACCCTTTTTCGGGAGCGGGGAACATAGGACCCTTTTTCGGGAGCGGGGAACATAGGACCCGGGGAACATAGGACCATTTTTCGGGAGTGGGGACCATAGGACCCGGGGAACATAGAACCCTTTTTAGCAGGAGCGGGGAACATAGAACCCGGGGAACATAGAACCCGGGGACCATAGGCATGACCCCTGTGTGGGAGTGTGTGTGTGTGTGTGTGTGTGTGTGTGTGTGTGTGTGTGTGTGTGTGTGTGTGTGTGTGTACAGTATGTATGTGTATGTATGTATGCATGTTTGTTTGTATGTATGTATAAAATGGCAGAGGAGGTAGCTCCTCTATTTTTGAGAAGAGGAGGGAGATTTCTTTTTTTGATTTTTTTTTTTTTTATATACGTGTTTTTCTTGGTAAAATTCATGAATGAATGAATTCATGAATCTTAAAATGCTTCAACAGTGACACCTGTAGGACAGGGAGGGAAAGAGCAGTTGTTTTTCTCATGCTAATCTATGATTGGTAAAAAAACATGCAATTTACAACAGAGACTTAGCCTACCCTGTTCTTCCAATCAAAATGTCATCTTCAATGCTTCATGGTTGATTGAGCTGAGTAGCATCAGGCGTCAACCCGTCTATCTACCTAGGAAGTGATGACCACTCTACTGTGATGATCTGACAGTAAAACAGATAGATGTACACAACAGTAGCTATACTGTTGACAAACAGCTAAGAACCTTGGAGTGACCCTTGACAACCAGCTGTCCAACTCAGCCTGCATCGCAGCAACTGCTCGCTCCTGTAGGTTCTCCCTGTACAACATCCGCAAAATCCATCCGTTTCTCACAAGGGAAGTGACACAACTCCTGGTCCAGGCACTCATCTCCCGCCTGGACTACTGCAATGTTCTTCTGGCTGGGCTACCTGCCTCAGCCATCCGACCGCTTCAGCTCATTCAGAACGCTGCAGTCCATTTGGTGTTCAACCAACCTAAATTCTCTCATATCACTCCCCTCTTCCGTGACCTTCACTGGCTTCCCATCTTGGCTCGCATCAAATTCAAGACACTGGTACTGGCCTACAGGGCAACAGGACAGCCCCTCCGTATCCGCAATCTATGGTCAAGTTCCAAACTTCGCATCGCTCCCTCCGCTCCTCCACCTGTCCAGATAGCCTCGCTCCTCCACCACTACGTGGGCTCAAAGGTCGCTCGTCCCGATCGCGACTCTTCTCGTTCCTGGCGCCACAATGGTGGAATGAGCTCCCCCCTTTGGTCAGAACTGCCGAATCGCTGCCAATCTTTCGGCAGGGACTAAAAACTCACCTTTTCAGGCTACACCTGCATGGGCCCTTCTTGAACTAACATCTTTAATATAAAAAAAAATCCTTCTCATACCTACTAATGACATGCCACTTATTCCTTCTCGAACTACTTCCTACATGGTGCTACTCTAGTCTATCAACATATCTTAGCTGTCATTGATTGTGTTGCATACAGTAGTTGTAGTTTCTGTACTGTTGACAAAATGTAATATTGTAAGTTGCTTTGGACAAAAGCGTCTGCTAAATGACGTAATGTATTATATTTTCCCGTTCTTTTTTTATTTTTATCCAGCAGTAAGTTAGCTAACTAGCCAGACAGTAGTTGCATTAGCCAACATAAACACACAAGTTTCCAAACGGCTTTGGAGCGGGGTGCAGCAGAGACGGACACAGGGCTACTGTAACGTCAGGGCTGCACGCGGTTACAGATGGCATGGATCAAGTACAAGTAAATTATGATCAAGTTATTCGGGTCTTATGATGAAAGCGTGAAAATGGTGCACAAAGCAGCGCTATTTTTTTGTATTAATATTGTTTCAAGCTGCATAACATTTTATCACACACATCTCTTACAAGCACATACGCATCTTAAGCGGCTGGTAGTACCACGTTCTAACATGTGAATGTTGATGATATGTATGCTTTTTCTTTTTTCTCTTTTCTGTGTCTGAGCCTGTCTTGTTTTTATGCTCTGAAAAATTGCAAAATAAAATATTGAAAGAAAAACAAGGCTAGGTTGAAACCTAGCATATGATGAGCCTGTTAATAATAATAATAATACACTTTATTTATATAGCACTTTTCAAAACACAGTTACAAAGTGCTTTACAATAAAAACAGGCAAGACAATTTAAAATGCACAATGAATAAAGCTGGATAAAAAACACATAAATGACCATTAAATGCCAAAAATGAATCACATTAAGAACAGAAAATAAAATGACCTAAAATGCCCTAAAATCACTGAAAAGCGGTTTTGAACAGGTGGGTTTTTAACAGTGATTTAAAAGATGAGACAGAGTTTGCGGCCCTGATCTCCTCAGGCAAGTCGTTCCAGAGTCTGGGAGCCTTGACTGCAAAAGCTCTGTCCCCTTTGTGTATCAGTCTAGACCTCGGAACAACAAGTGCTGCCGCATCTGATGATCTCAGGGGGCGGGAGGGGGCATACGGCACTAAAAGCTTCGATAAGTAGCTTGGGGCAAGTCCTCTCTGGGTTTTATAGGCAATCAATAAAATCTTAAAATCAATTCTAAAAGCAACAGGTAGCCAGTGTAAAGTGGCCAGGACTGGTGAAATGTGGTCTTGTTTCCTGGTCCGAGTTAAAATCCTGGCAGCAGAGTTTTGGATGAGCTGGAGGCGGGAGAGGGATTTTGTGCTGATGCCAGAGAGCAGGGAATTGCAGTAGTCCAATCGACTGGTAATGAAAGCATGAATAACCATTTCCAGGTTTTTGGGAGACAGAAATTAACTGATTTTTGAGATGTTTCTGAGGTGATAAAAACAGGATTTTACCATTGAATTTACATGTTTGTCTAGGCTGAGGTTCTGGTCAAAAATGACACCAAGATTTCTACAGTGGAACGTAATTGAATTTGAAAGTGAGCCAAGACTGTCAGAGATTATGCTGTTTGTGCTGTCTTGCCCAATGATTAAAACCTCTGTCTTGTCTGCATTTGACTGCAGGACATTTTGTGACATCCACTTGTGGATGTCATGTAGGCAGTTTAGAAGGTTGGTATTAAGATTTGAGTTTACAGGGTCAACATTTAGATAGATCTGAGTATCATCAGCATAGAAATGGAAATTAATATTGTGTCTGCGAATAAGGAGACCCAGCGGGAGCATATAGGCCCCTATCTTTGCATCGGCGTAGAAACTAGGCCGAGCGCCTGGCGCAGCGCTGATCAGTGGGCGTGGACCAGCGCACTTGATATCTTGGTGTTGGCGCTACACGCAGCCTAAAGCATTACAACCATGCCTTTTAAGCGTAAAATTATGCACCGTCATGCTCATTGGATAAGTGCAATAAACAAATCACACGCTTGCCTTTTAACACATTCACTGCCAGCCATTTTTTCAATACTGTAGGTAGGTTCTGCCGAGGTTTTTTTTTGAGGATTCTGGCTCATCTTTCAAGAGCCGAGGATTCTTTTCTGCTAAGATTTTGTGAACACAAATGATCTCAAAAGAACTAATAGAATGTGTGCTTTCTCTGTCTAAAAGAGTTAGTTTGTAGAGTTAGTAGTTATGTAGGCATTAGCAGTAGAATACAGCATGGTTTCAGCGTCTGAAAATTTATTCTGAGATAAATGGCTTTTTGTGAAATTCGATAGAACAGTCACTTTAACCATTTATTTTTGGCGTAAGACGTCAGACATCTAAACAATAGTTTTGAACAGTAATTTCCTCCATAGCAGCAGGAAACCCCCCTCTCCTTCAAACTCCTCCCTCCGTGGGTGTGTCTCTGGTGGCTTTGCAGCGTTTGTCACAAGCAGGCTCTGCCTGTCTGTGCTGCCTGGCTGCTGGCGGCTGCTCTTTGGGCGAGTCTGCATGAGTCGTTTCGGTTGTGAGCTCAGCTGCAATGAAGCTGCGTGCGATTGTGGGCTTTCTGCCGTGTTTCAAAGTGTGTTGCACGCATAATCTATTATGCAAATTTGCAATCCCCCACCGCCAGCTCCCAGCGCGATAATGCGCGAAAGCGAAAGCGTTTTCGCCAATCCATTTTACAGTATGAGAATGGTTTCCTCACGCGTTCCCCTGCAGTTTTGGCTCGGCTTTTTCTAGTCTGGAGAGCACTGTCGCCACTTAGTGGGTCGGTGGAATGGGTTGTACACGTTCGGTGGCTCCAATATTTTTATAGGAGACGTGGGGGGCGTTGATCCACGTCCCACCGTTTTTTTTTGACGAGTCAACTCGTCATTGGCAGTCAACCGTTGGATTTTTTTTGACGAGTCAACTCGTCATTGGCAGTGAACGTGTTAAGCTCCAATTCCAGTGGTCCAGCAAAACCAGACAAAGCCAAGCGCTCTGCTCCCCCCCCCCTCCCTTCATCCCGTCTGTCTGTCTCCATATATAGGCTATTATTCCATATTATTATGCTTCTCAAACCAATCTAACTGCAGTTTAAATACTGCAAGCATGTAAATACGCTACACTAGCAAGATCAAAGTGAAAAGAATGTTCTAAATGCATCAGCTAGAAAAATATAGCCTATCCCTATATGATGAGATTAATTAGATTGGTGAAAGTTTGTCCAGAAAGATATCGTTTTCTCTCCTCTGCTGCAGGTAGGATGATACACATAAATATAGCCTACATTATGTAAAGTCATTGCATAAATGTGTTTTTATTGTAAAACTAAAATGTGAAGTAGAGCCAATTTATTGGAGCAGACATCAGAGTAGCCCACATGGAAAGAATCTATATGAACATATATGCAACTATATGCAACCTATATGCAACCTATATGCAGCATATATGAGCATATAGGCCATATATATGCCGCATATAGGTTGCATATAGGCCAGATTTAGGTGCATATATGCGCATATAGGAGCATATAGGCCATATATATGCCGCATATAGGTTGCATATAGGCCAGATTTAGGTGCATATATGCGCATATAGGAGCATATAGGCCATATATATGCCGCATATAGGTTGCATATAGGCCAGATTTAGGTGCATATATGCGCATATAGGAGCATATAGGCCATATATATGCCGCATATAGGTTGCATATAGGCCAGATTTAGGTGCATATATGCGCATATAGGAGCATATAGGCCATATATATGCCGCATATAGGTTGCATATAGGCCAGATTTAGGTGCATATATGCGCATATAGGCCACATTTATGCCGCATATAGGTTGCATATAGGCCAGATTCAGGTGCATATAAGTGCATATACCGGGCATATAGGTCTCCTATAGCTTCTTTATATCCACATATAGGTACTATATGTGCACATACAGGGCATATATGTCTCCTATATAGCTTCTTTATATACACATAAAGGCCCTATATGTTCATAATACAGGTCATATAGGTCTCACTTCTTTATATCCACATATAGGCCATATATGTACACAATACAAGGTATATGCCTCCTATATAGGTAATTTACAAATCTGTTTGTATACACTGTGTCATAATCCATATATACCCAGCGAGCACAAAACGTTTTTTCAACGTTGATTTTTAGTTTAAATCTGGGTGATATTGGGTTTGAACGTCTAAGACCTAATTTCACCCTCTTTTCAACCGGCTAAAATGCGGTTACAACGTAAACGTGTAAAAAAACACAATTTGGTTCATCATATTGTTAAAACATTTGTTGTAGTTTGGAATAGAGACAATATTGATAGTGTGTGAATTGGCATTTTATTGTCTTTTATTGTGTAACTGAGAGTTGAAATCTGATCTACACGAAAACTACATTTCAACGCATTTTATGTCACATGAAATATCATAAATATGGGACTATAGGCTATGTGGTGCCAGCAAAAAGCTTCCAGGACACAACTATGGTTAATAGTTTAGCGCAATACTATAAAATAATGAATTCAGTTCCTGCAGCAACGAGCATGCGCAAGTACTTACTAGCTGTGACTGACTAGACCAAAGCGGTCTGCACCGGTCTGCACCAAGTGCGGAAGGAGGTGCGGCGCGGCGGGGCACACTATGTTATTGTAACAGACTATACGAGGCTCTGTGTAGGCCTACCTCCTGAGTCTCTGGTGTTAAATGAAGTTAACCTCTGAAGCCGTACAGCCTACAGACTATAGATGCACACACACACACAACATCATTTTAGTCTGTTACGATCGTACGCATCACATAAAATAACTTCCCGATCGCTGTTGTGGTCTACGTTGTGTGCGAGAGAGTATATAATGTGCTCGGCTCTCTGGTTAGTATAAGAAAATGTATAGCTCAGCACTAGAGCGCACGGCTTGAACCTTGGAGAACGGGGTTCGAATCCCGTGTGCGCTGCTATTTTTTTTTTATTTAAAACCCTACATATAGGTACATATATGTACATATAGGTTTCCCATATATGGTGCATACATAAAATTGGCCGATTTCCTATATTATATGTACATATAGGTACATATATGTACCTATACATATAGGTACATATATGTACATATAATATAGGAAAACGGCCAATTTTATGTATGCACCATATATGGGAAAACTATATGTGGCCCTATATTAAAACATATAGGGTACATATAGATTCTTTCCATGTGGGAGGACATGACAGTAGAAGCGCGTTACGCTGTCACTTATTTAAATCACGTTAAATCGACAAGGGATATATATAGGCCCAGGATGACATATAGGTTTCACATAGGGTGGTGTTTTCATTTTGATGTTTTATTTGGTCCAATATTGAAATGTTCTACAATTGCAGGTTGTGTTACCATTACACATTATTTAGAACTACCTTTATATCTATTTCGGCTCATTTGGTTGCTATTTAGTAGCGAAATGGAGTAGCACAATGCATGCTGGGACATTACACAGGCAGTGAACTTACAACTTCTTTTTCCTATGGGACGTGTTGTGTCTGTCTGAGCGAGGGAGTCAGAGAGAGAGAGTCATATTGTGCCTGTCAGACTGAGGAGAGAGAGGGAGTGACACAGAGAAGGGTGACAGAGGAGAGCCAGAGGAGTGCTCCGCGCAACCAGCGCACTGAATAGGCCTGGTTTTCAAAAGTGCAAAGCGCTAAATTTACGCCAGTTGGGAAGATATCATTAGGCCGATATTTAAGGCCGAAACGCCCATTCTCCCCCATTCAGGGAGTGTGCCACGCCCATTCAGCGTAAAGCGCATTTACCAGCCTAAAGCCCTGTTGATATCTTCCCGAGACAGGCGCAAGGCACGTTTTTTAGCGCCGAAGGCCCGTTTTAGCGCCGAAGGCCTGTGGGAGAATAGGGGCCATAAACTGCAAAAAAGATTGGTCCAAGTACCGAGCCTTGGGGCACCCCGCAGTGCACAAGCTTTGAAGTGGATCTAAAATCAGCAATACCCACACTAAAACATCTGTCTTTCAGGTAAGATCTGCACCAATTTAGAGCAGTGCCACTAATACCAACCCAGTTCTCAAGACGGTCCAAGAGGATGTCATGGTCGACAGTATCAAATGCTGCACTTAGATCCAGGGGAACAAGAATTGATTTGTGGCCAGAGTCAGCGGATAGCAATAAGTCATTCATGACCCTGAGAAGAGCAGTTTCAGTGCTATGGTTTTTTCTAAAACCGGACTGAAATTTCTGGAACAAATCGTTGTCATGGATAACAGCAATTAGTTGATCTGCTACTGCCTTTTCTAAAACTTTAGCTAAAGATGGGAGTTTAGAAATAGGCCTAAAATTATTAAAATCAGAAGAATCAAGAGAAGGCTTTTTTTAAAGAGGTTGAACCAGAGCCATTTTAAAGGATTCAGGAACACAACCCGAAGACAGAGAGCAGTTTAAAATTTGAAGAATGGAGGGGGATACTGTAGAAAAAACCAATTTTTAAATTTTTACTGGAAGGATATCTAAGGGGCAGGTTGAGGGATTCATTTTCATTATAAAATCAGACAGTGCCGATGGCGTAATTGGGATAAAAGTGGGTTTCTCAGTGGAGGCATCGACTATCTGACACTGCTCACAATGTTGAATAAAATTCATGGATTTGACCGATTTGTTTCAATTAATGAAGCAAAGTACAAGGATCTGGAATGTTTAACCTCTGCATTAAAAGACTTAAGAAGAGACCTAAGATGCTCCAGGTGAACTGTGAGCTTTGTTTTTTCCATAAGCGCTCCACCTTGCGGCATTTCTGTTTCAGCACCCGAATGTTTTCTTTTATCCAGGGCATCGAGAAACGACTCGATTTTATGCTCTTAAAAGTAAGTAAGTAAAACTTTATTTCTATAGCGCCCTTCACACAGAGTGCTTTACATAAATAAAAACAGCATAAAAAAGAAAACAAGCACAGGAATAGTACAAAAAGGGGGGAAACATAAAACAAAAACAGGGAACAAGGGAACAAAGGGTGGCTAAAAATGACTAATTAAAAGCCTGCCTAAACAGGTGGGTCTTTAGTTGACGCTTAAAAATAAGCTCTGGGGAGTGGCTCTCAGGTCAGGGGGGAGGGCGTTCCAGAGCCTCGGGGCAGTCACCTCGAAAGCGATCACATCTAAAATGGAGGAACACATATTATTAAACTCATTTAAAAGCTTGCACGCAGAGGGAGGCGAGCCAGAGAAACTAGTGGGGGGGTCAAAAGCAGTATTAAATTTAGCAGCAGAGGAAGTAAAAAATTCTAGATCTAGATTTTATATCTGTTGTAAGCCAACATGGGTGGTCGGTTAGAAATTGTACTAGCCATGCACATTTGTTTACCAGGCAGGCATATTTTGTTACCCCACTTTTGTGTGGGGTAACTAATTAATGATCAATGGGGGGGGAGGTGTTTACTATGATGAAAAATGTGAAACTCAATTGCTCTAAAAATGGCCTACTTCCACCAATAAAATGTGCTGACAAAAAATGAGCGGGCGGACCACGCCAGGATTGGCCAAAGCCAAATCGGCTTGTAAATCCGTGACAGAATCCGTGACAGAATGAGAGGACAATGCCAAATAATGAGGCCGCCACGCCGGCCTAAAAAAGCGAACATATAAAGCAGTGTTAAAATGGAAAGAGCTGAACTGTGTCAGAGCTTGAGAGCTGGTGCCGTGGCGAGAGTTTGGATGAGATTCATGTACTGATGATCATCGTTTCAGAAGAAGTGGAGATCAACAACCAGAACCAAACAAAACTTAAGCAACACCCACTTTCAGTATAAACCCCGCCCACTTTTGGTTTAACCACGCCCCCTCCGATTACAGATATGGATACAGATAATTTTGTTGGTTAAACAGATACAGATAATGGTGTACTCGCTCATCCCAAATTATTTGGTTCCAATAATTCAGAGTATGGAAACAGGACTCAAATTATTACATTAATATTTCTTGTAACGATATACTGTTAAAATTCATATATGAGTTTATAACATTTAACTGAGAACTTGACTCTTTTGCAATTTGCTTGTCTCTGTCCCAGTTTCCAGCCAAGAGACAAAGAGCTTGCAGAGCAAACTGGAGGTGCTGCAGAGCACCCAGCGGATGCTACAGAGCAACGTGGGGACACTGCAGAGCACCCAGCAGATGCTGCAGAGCAACGTGGGGATGCTGCAGAGCACCCAGCAGGCACTGCAGAGCAACGTGTCGGCGCTGCAGAGCACCCAGCAGAGGCTGTGGAGCAACGTGGGGACGCTGCGGAGCAATGTGTCGGCGCTGCAGAGCACCCAGCAGATGCTGCAGAGCACCCAGAAGACGCTGCAGAGCACCCAGCAGATGCTACAGAGCACCCAGCAGACGCTGCAGAGCACCCAGCAGACACTGCAGAGCACCCAGCAGATGTTGCAGAGCACCCAGCAGACGCTGCAGAGCAACATGTCGGCGCTGCAGAGCACCCAGCAGAGGCTGCAGAGCAACGTGAAGGCACTGCAGAGCAATGTGTCGGCGCTGCAGAGCACCCAGCAGATGCTGCAGAGCACCCAGCAGATGCTGCAGAGCACCCAGCAGACGCTGCAGAGCACCCAGCAGATGTTGCAGAGCACCCAGCAGACGCTCCAGAGCAACATGTCGGCGCTGCAGAGCACCGTGAAGGCACTGCAGAGCAACGTGTCGGCGCTGCAGAGCACCCAGCAGACGCTGCAGAGCACCCAGGGGATGGTGCAGAGCAACGTGGGGGTGCTGCAGAGCAAGGTCTGTCTGACACTTTACCGTTTCACTGAGCAGATCTCATATTGGCCAGGCCGTTTCAATTTAGTTCTGTTTCACTTTTTTTGTTTGATTTTATTCAGATCGTAAAGTTCAGTGAAGTTTAGTTTAGGATTTCACTTTAGTTCTGTTCGCGCAATTTCAATGGCCATCTATAATACAGAAGTAGCAGGCCAGATTAACCCCCCTAACTATAGTGACAGTCGGCATGTGTGGGAACGCCCACAAAATGTTACACGAGGGATCAGCCGAGCAGCATTTTGGTAAACAAACCGCATCACTGGGTGGCAACGGCAATGGAGCCCTATGGAGTGAGTGAAGGCGTGAGTGTCTGACTCTAGCCAGCTAACTCTGTTTACATTTTAAAAACTGCGACAGTTCACACAACTTTAACACCACATGCATATATTATACATCAAACTCTTGAGCTAATTCTGCTCTCACTCAGAATGTCAAAATATAAGCAATGCGATGTATAGTTTTTGAGATATTAACGTTTGTTTGGCACAACTCATACTATTAACTGCCGTCTGACGTCTGTTCAGATGTGCTTTTACTGTGGTGGTTAAATCACCAATTGTGTCTGCCTGGGCTGGGCTATCAGCTAAATTCTAACTTTGCTGAATGGATAGAACGGGGGATTTACCCCACCCTGACCATGCCCCCAGCCAGGCTGAGCCAGCTAACCCTATGACGACACATCGCCTCAACCTATACTCGGGTATAGTCTGGCCTAGCATAAAATATACTGCTAGAATATACCCCAGTGCTGCTGGGGACCCGACATAGTGCAGTGCCGCATTTCATGCAATTCGACCAATCAGAACAAGGTTTTGCACCATGGTAATCATTGTATTATTCTGAATAAAAGTCCAACACACACTTCACACAGCCCTTCACAATAAAAGTCCAACACACTTCACACAGCCCTTCACAATAAAAGTCAAACAGACACTTTACACAGCCCTTCACTAAGTGAACAGTCTCTCCTAACGATTGGTAATTAGCACTTTATTGTTCTATCAGGCATGTATCATTGGTAACAATGAAACACACACACACACACAGACCACAAACACAAACACACAGTCACACACAATCATTGACAACAAGCCGACATCAGATGCGTAACCATCTACAAACCAATCAATGTCCAGTATAGGGAGACACAGCCCACACAGTGATGTCATGTAAAGTCCTTTGGTTCGCTGGTATAATTACAGTGTGAAAGCAAAGCTAACTGGACTACATGGATACAATGTAACAAAAACATGAATTGGGATCAGACTTTTAGGTGTGAAAAGGTCCTTAACACATTGAGTGCCAAGGACGTCTGTGGACGTCCTAAAAAAAAGTAACAAGAAGTGCCAAGGACGTCTGTGGACGTCCTAAAATCATAATTCATATTATTCCATAATTCTGCTGTTTAAGGTCGTACCCAGCCAGTGAGCATGAATCCCTTCAAGGGATCACACGGCGCCACCTTAAAAATCTACACGGGAGCTGCGCCACCCTAAAACCTTGACGCAGATCCTTTACTTTGTGCCTGGAGAAAGCCGTGATCAAAGAGACACCGATGCATGCTGCAGCCAGAGCCATATAGATTGCTCTGTCTGCAGCTGACAGTTGGCTGCGATCCGCGCCCACAACTGAGATCCTCTGCCTCTGTCTATCTGTCTGCATATAGTTTCTCCACACGATTCCCTGCCAGAAAGGCAGCACCCGAAGCCGAACGGCCAAACCTTTTCCTTCAGTCCCGTTTGCCATTTCCTTGTCGCGCTGGGATCCGCCCGGGGCAAAAACGGAGGCTGCGAAAATAGACTGTGTGCGTGTGGGGAGGAGTTTGCAGCTCAGGGGGGGAGAGGGGGGTTTGGCACGCAGGCTGCACAGAACTACACCATGTCACTACATCAGAAAATATTAGCTAGAGTCAGTGAATGTGCTTGAAATTAGAGTGCAAAAAGTATTCATAAAAGTGACTTTATCTTGAAAAGTAAAAAAAGACAGCAGAAAACCCTTGAAAGTGCTCTTCTTTCAGAGGCTGTCATTTCATAATGGAACTGTCTAGAAACAAAATTTCTTCTTTGAAAGAAGCAGGAGTGTCCAATGTTTCATTAGAGTCCAGCCCTGTCCATATAGCCCTAATAGAAAAAATTCTATAGCTGTTTTCAACTGAATGGAAGTGAATCTGGCACAGGCTCCAGACAATTTTACTGAAGCGCTGTGGCACTCAATGTGTTAAAGTCCAACACATGCTTCACACACAGCCCGGTAGCAGAAAGCAGCAGGGTGAACGGGCACTGCATTAGTCTCTATTCCATGAATCGCTGTCTGTCCTTCACATAGCGAGAGAAGCGTTCATCTGTAGTTCAGTGTGGGACATTTTGGACATGTGACGTGTTTAATATGAATCAACTTGGACTAAACATGGAGGCAGCAGGCTGCTGGGCTCTGTCTGGGTGCAGCTACAGGCACCGTCACACCGAGGCAGGGCTGGTTGAGTGGGACCGGGGTGTGCGTCACTTAGTGAAGGACAATAGATTAGACAGTTTATGGTGCACAGTTCATAGAAAACTTGTGGAAACTTTGGATTTATTTGACTCTGTAACAGAAGTGATTTGAAATGTAGCAAGGTCCATTAACCCATTAAGACCTGATGCAGCGCCTGTGTTGTTAAAGGAAAATTAAGTTTTTTTTACACCCCCAACCTTATTTCCATCTTAAAATATGATGTTTTACTCACCCAAATAACTTTGGTTTCATTTGGATGCCCACAGAAGATATTCAGCTCCGAGTAGAGTCCTGGAACAGGCTATAACGGGCGAAAATGGGGCATGCATAATGCACTCTGTAAACAACATGTAAGGGTTAATGCACGATGAGGTGTCCATTATCAGAAATTAATGGACGACGCGGAGGCGTGAACGGTTGCTTCCGCGAAGTCCATTAATTTCTGATAATGGACACCTCAAAGTGCATTAACCCGCTTATACCATGGTCGCTTGCTTAAGAAACAAAACAAGACCATTCATTTATTTTTTCATGCATTTTTCAATCAAAATGTAGTTTTCATAACCTTGAATATGACTTGAGAACCGGCGAGACAAAATAGTCCCCTCGGCTGCTCAAGATTAGGCTATCATTGGATAAAATGGCCGCTTGCCTGCACCTGGCACAATTCTAGAGTCAAGCTAACTAATAATCTGGTCAATTGTATGTAACAACATACAAAATAAAACGGCAATGTCTAAGAATGCAACGCCATGTAACTGGCTCGTTTAAATTCACATTCCAGGGAATTCCGTTAACGACTGCGGGTCTTAAAGACATAAAAAGTTTTGTACAAGGACGTCTCTCAGTGTGTTGCTGTTAACTGCCCATTTCGTTGTTTTCTTTTTGTTGATCTCATCTTTTTCCTCTTCGACTTGATTTGTATCAGTGATAGAGGCAGCGCACGCTCTCCCAGAGCGCCTGGCGGCTGCTTGCTGCAAGTTGTAAACAGAGGGTTTGACAGTTGACACCTGAGAGCCCGGCTTCTGTCAGCTGACCAGAACGAAAATCAGATTTCTAAATAGCCGTTATTTTTAATAAACTGAGCTCTCAGGGGAAATCTAAATAGTTACTTTGACCGACTACATTTTTTTCTAAACTTAAAAAAGTGCCATATTAAGCGTTAACGGGTATAGAGCTCAAACGGCTCTGTCGTCATCCTGGCGCATTGATATGAAGGGTGAACAGACCATTTAGGTGTACATTATCACAAATTAATGGACACCTTGCAGCCAATCAGAATCGAGTATTCACCCAGACCATGGTATAAATTAATATATTAACATATTCATTATGGTTGTTATATAATTATGAGAACATGAATTAGCGATGTAACAAAGCTCCGTGCTGCCGACACCCTGCTCTGTTTGCTGTCCGAGTGTCCGTCACATAGATAACACCTCCCGCTTTATCTCCCGCTGCTGTTTGTAATCGATATATGGCCTTAATCCATATGAGCGGCAATTTAATTGAATCGTTCATAATCTTGAAATCAGATCACATCTATAGGCTAAGCAGGCTGTTAAGCTACAGTACACAACAGATGGAGTCAACTCTGACCTGCTCCGGATGTGCTTATGTTCTTCTTCTGTGGTTTTCTCTTCTTCTTATGTTACCAAACAGAAGCGCTTCTCGCTTGTTCTTCTGAAGCACATCCGGGGCAGGTCAGAGTTGACTCAATCTGTTTGGAGGTTCGTTACATAGCTAATTCATGTTCTCATAATCATATAACAACCATTATGAACCGTGACGTGACAGAAAATATGTTTACAGACTGCATTATGCATGCCCCATTTCCGCCCGTTATAGCCTGTTCCAGGACTCTACTCGGAAGAGAATATCTTCTTTGGGCATCCGAATGAAACCAAAGTGATTTGGGTGAGTAAAAATAAATGGGTGAGTGGAAATAACCAGAATTGTCTCAGGTGAACAGTGTCTGTGGAGCGGAGGGTCAGCTGGGCCTGCTGAGGTCTGACCTGAGCCGGGTCAACACCAGCCTGGCTGCAATCAGCCACACACTAGGTAAGAGAGGCTGGCTGTGTGTGTGTGTGTGTGTGTGTGTGTGTGTGTGTGTGTGTGTGTGTGTGTGTGTGTGTGTGTGTGTGTGTGTGTGTGTGTGTGTGTGTGCGTGCGTGCGTGCGTGCGTGCGTGTGTGTGTGTGTTAAACTGCGCGTGTCTGGTGACAACTCACAATCACAGTGAATGATTTTCTTTCAAAAAGGCTTTAACTCATTGAGTGCCAGCCACTTTTGGAGAACGGATGCTCCCAGTGCCAGAGTTTTCAGAGCGTTTTCAGTGATTTCTCGAGGCCCACAGAATATTGTGTGATATTACTATGTAAACACCGAACACGCACAAGAACGAGCTGGCTCTATTGTATCATCAGCAAAAAAAAGTTTATTGATACCATTTTCCGTTCTTTAGTTATGAGCCGGAGAAGATAGGTTGTTTTCAGCGTTTTCAGGCTTTTCAAATTATTAGCTGAGATAATCCGCCTTTTGTGAAATGCAGCATTTCAAGCACATTCACTGAGTCTAAAGATAATATTTTCTGATGTAGTGACGTAGTTGTTGTGTGATGCCCTGCGTGCCGCACCCCCCTCCCCCCCCTCCCCCCCTCCCCCCGTAAACTCCTCCCCACACTGCACACAGCCTCACGCAACCATTATATTTTCGGAGTGCTGCGTTTGTGTGCTGCTGTCGGCTCTCAGCGCCACAGCAGGGAAGAGCCAACCCGGATTGCTGAATGGTTTGGCGTCAGGGGCTGCTTTCCTGGCTGCTAATCGGGTGGAGAAACTATACAGACAGACAGACAGACAGACAGGGACAGAGGGGCTCAGTTGTGAGCGCGGATTGACTCCTGTTCGGAGCCAATGTCAGCTCCCGCGACAGAGCAAATGGCTCTGGGAGCATGCATCGGTTTGTCTTTGATCCACGGCTTTTAGGCTGTTTCTCGGACCTGTCTCTAATCTGGACTGCACCGAGCAAGCACTGTCGCCACCTAATGAGTCCGTAAAATAGGTTATAGACCTCCAATAGCTACTATAGTTGTACAGGAGCTGCGGAAGGCTTTGATCGACGTCCCACCGTCAAAAAACGCATTGGACGTCGAAGGACGTCCGTGGCACTCTACGTCACTATTTAATTGGACGTCGAAGGACGTCCATGGCATTCAATGAGTTAATTTGATCTCAAATTCACCAGGATTTCAAATAAACATGATTCTGTCCACACACAAAACACTCAAAGACAACGGTTTAACTTCTAATTGTGTGCTTTTCCTCCCCCCCCCCCCACACACACACACACAGACACAGACAGAACCAGACAACAGGTGGCGTTCTCTGCCTCTCTGGGTAGTGGATACACAAGGGGACCCTACAGCGGACACACAATGCTGATCTACAGTAACGTCTTCACCAACTCTGGACACTACAACTCCAGTACAGGTAGTGACCCAACACACACACACACACACACACACACACACACAAGGGTTGCAGGTTCACGGCCCCGTTACCTCCGGCTTGGCCGGGTGTCCATACAGGCACGATTGGCTGTGTCTGCGGGTGGGAAGCCGGATTAAGGGCATGATTGCCCTTAATGTGCATCTTGGTCGCTGCACTAGCACCTCCTCTGGTCGGTCGGGACAGACACACACACACACACACACACACACACACACACACAAACACACACACCAGACAGACATGCACACATACACACAACAGACAAACAGGTACTCACACACAACACACACAATAGACATACAGACACACACACAATAGACAGACACATGCACATACTCGCACACACTACACAGACACACACATACACCTACAGACACACACACACACGCACGCACACACACACACACACACACACAACACACACACACACACACACACGGTGTTAAATGTCAGTGTAGTTTTGTAGTTTGATTGTAAATGAATGGGAAGTAACAATGTGAAGGCTACAAACTGCTGCAGCTGCATGTGATGTTGGTGAGCAGATTAGAATCTGCTTTTCAGAATAAGAGCCATGTTGAAACTCAGTGGAATATAGCTTTGAAGACACACTGTTCTCCTGGAAGGAACAGGAATGGAGTTGACTTCATGGAGACTTTTCTTTTGGATTGTTTCTGCTGCAGGTGTCTTCACAGCACCGGTGAGAGCAGTGTACTACTTCAGATTCACCGCCTTCAACTACAAGAGCGATAAAGATACAGGAGTGATGCTCTACAGGAACAACGAGCAGCTGATGTATAACGATGAGGACCCCACCGACAGCAAGGACACCGTCACCTACTTCTCCAACGCTCTGGTCCTGCAGCTGCAGCCTGGAGACACAGTCTACATGAAACTACGCTCAGGGAACACCATCTACGACAGTGAAAACACCCACTCCACCTTCAGCGGCTTCTTAATCTACACTTTGTAAATGTTCACTTTGAAAATGCATCTCAGCTCTCCCTTATCCTCCAATACAACTGTGTGTGTGTGTGTGTGTGTGTGTGTGTGTGTGTGTGTGTGTGTGTGTGTGTGTGTGTGTGTGTGTGTGTGTGTGTGTGTGTGTGTGTGTGTGGTAGAATGCCTGTCTTCTCTACTTCTGACGATCATGATCTTCCTCTTTTTAGCATTATATATTATATCAGAATCAGCACCATACTGTGAACATATTCTCAGAAGCTGTTGGAGACCAACACTATATGGACTAAGTATGACCAGGTCATCTGCATACATAAGGTGGTTGACTAACAAGTCACCAACCCTACAGCCCGTACCACATGCATTTAAGAACACAGATAAATATGGTAGATGGTAGAATAGCCGGCCGGTAAGTTGTAGATCCCGAGTTCAAATCCCAATCACAGCAGTATTATATTTTTTGAAAATGTAGCATAAATTGTTAATCTGGACATAATTATAGCTTTATGTATAAAGCTGCTGAATATACACTGTGTACATAGCAGAATAAATGAACATGCCCATTCATTTTAATGGTCATATTTCGACGTCACCTTGACGTTCCCGCGTAGATGTCTAAATCATCCCCAAACCGGCATGTGATTTGGCCTAGTCCTGGACGTCACTGAAAGACGTCATCACAACGTTATCATGACGTAATTTTGCTTGCTGGGCTGTCTCTGACAGGGAAAGAGTTAAGTAGAGCTGGTGTGAAAGTCCACTGCAGTAAAAGTACAAAGTGTGAGATTGAAAATGTCCTCAGAGTGACAGGTCCTCTTTAGAACAGAGAACGTTGTTAGCTGTGATCTTTTCCATGTGCTTCTAAAAGGAGAGAGCGAGAGAGAGAGAGGGAGAGAGAGAGAGAGAATGACTGGCTGATTGGACAGAAATATGTGTCACTAGAAATTGAATTTGAATTCTTTATATTTGCATTTGAAGAGCTCATCTTGATGGAACTGTCCCTCTGACAAGACGTTTGTGGTCCTGTGGGTCTATTGTTCTTCTGTTGATAAAGACCTGCCCTAGCTCAGGGTGTGTTCCAGCGTACCAATGTTCCCCGGAGGTTATAACAGTCCTGGAAACACCTGGAAAGTCTGGGGCAATCCTGGAAACAACCTCCCCAGGTATGAATCTTCAAAATAAATCAAAGCTGTATTCGGGACAGCCCTACGGTGAATAAAGTTCTGAAGTAAACAACATTGTCTTAATATTCATGGTACTATGATTCAGGATCGATAGCTTACTGTTAATGGACCAGTCATTGTTGCATCGCCTGCAGCTTGTGCAGAATGCAGCAGCTCGCAGGGCCGATTACAGCCATGGGCAGAGGTGGGCATTGCCCACCCAGACATGAGTCTTGCCCACACAATCAAAAGTTAGCAAAATATGTTTATTTTCACCCCCAGCCAATGGAAAAATTGCACAGAAAATACCAGCAGCGATTCTACCTTCTGATTGGGTGGGCACTGAGCTTCAGCCCGCCTTCAGAGTCCTCTCGACTCATGTATTGAGAAACACAGAGCTCTGAGACAGACTCATTGGACAGACTCGACTGTCGGTCTCCGCTGCCCAGACTCAACTGTGGAGAAATTATGTGTCTGTCAGCAGACCTCTACCTAACATTAATTTACTTCATCCAAAGCGACAACACTCTTGCAGCTGCTGTGCGTTCATGATGTATCGGTTTCTTTTTTTTTACGACTTGTATTTTATTCAAGTTTTCAGTTTTTTTTTACATAATACAGACAAACACTTAAGTAACAAACACAACAAAACTCTTTACATACTGTAGACAGAAGGAAAGAAAGAAAAAACTACACGAGAAATAAAAATAAAATACAAATATAAATTCTAGGACAAGGAAAAATAAATAAAAATAAAATAAAACAAAATAGAATAAAATAAATGCCATGAAGGGTCCCCTATTCATCGTAATATTATGTCATGTCATCTAATGTACTCCAAGTAGTATTTCTGTTGTGCTAACTAATCCCAGCATTGGTCAGTCCCTATTACCCAGACCCAGGTGCATAATATACTTATACTTAATAAACCATTTCTCTAAATATTTATCAAGCCTGTCAATTTTTCTGTAGATAATTTGTTCATGTATCGGTTTGTTATACCAAAGCCCCGTGCTGCTTCTGTCTCTAGCGATGCTGCTGCCAGCACATCAGCAGAGGCTCCGGATAACGTTAGAGCTCCTGTTTTTTTTTCGGATGATGGCAAAGGCTGGAGTAGTCTGGGCACCTTTCACCCCGCTTTTTGTCATGGGGGTGTAAACCAAGGAACTGGACGTAACACCGGAAATAAGTGTGCCAAAAAACGTCTTTGTTGCCGGTAGCTTGATGCGGCGAGGTTGCGTTAGCTAGCGCCTGAAAAGAACAACAACACAAGTTGTATAGTAGCGTTAGCACATTTCTAGTAACTGCCAAGGAAGGTTTCTGGAGAGCCAAAGACAATGGAGTACTCGCCATGTGAAATCTTATGATCAATGTCTATGTCTTTCCCAGCACAGGCAGCAGAGATGCTTCAACTGTTGTACTCGATCCTCCATTATCGATAACAGCGGACAGACAACTAGTGTTATAACTATTCCATCAACTGGCCATTTGTTTGAAAAGTAAAGCTTCTGTATTGGCTTAAAATATGTGAGATTGTGAATCCGCAATGTTTCTACAAGAACTTCTACAAGCCGTTTTATTTTCTGATTCGTTGTGTCTAATTGTCAAGTTAACAAGCTATTTCCGCTGTTACTTCCTGTCTAGTGTGGGCTCTAGGCCGGAACCAGGCAGGGTGACAAAATCACTTGTGAACAGAGGTCAGGCTCTGTGACGCGAGGTTAAGGCTGGAGGCACCCTCTCTGCCTGTGATTGGCCCTACCAGCCCACCCTAATGTAGCAGGCTAAAATCGGGCCTGGCAGCTCGTCTCCTCAACATTCTGTTGTTTGTTTTGAAAGCTCTAAATGGGCTGCAGGCACCTCAGTATCTAGCTGAACTCCTGCACTTTCATACCCCTGCATGAGCACTGAGATCAGCCAATCAGCTGCTGCTGCTGGTTGTCCCAAAGACCAGGCTGAAGACCAGAGGCCAGCAAGCCTTTGGGGCGGCTGCCCCCCCAGGCTCTGGAATAGCCGGCCCTGGCACATTAGATCTGCTCAGACCCTAGAGATCTTTAAGTCTTCTTTGAAGACTCACTTTTTCTCCCTGGCTTTCAACTCAGGTTGAGCTGCACATCCCAAAACTTGTATAATCTCTTGTATTGTGTTGTATATTTATGGTATGCTTTATGTGCTGCATTGCATTTATTGTGTTTACCTTCTATTGACCTGTAAGCCTACAGCGCTTTGATCAACTTCAGTTGTTTTTAATGTGCTTTATAAATAAAGTTTGAGTTGAGTTGAGTTGATGTATTAATGAACTGAATTTGAATCACATATTTTGTATTTGTCTTGTTGAACTTGAACAATTACATTGAAATCTGAATGTGAATAGCCTCATTTGAAATGGAACAGGACTTTTTCACAGCCACCAATTTGTGTCTAAATAAAAGGCAGGGTAAACACAGGTGCAACCAAATTATTAAAGAGGGCCCGGGCCCCAGCACTGGAACACCTAATTATTATTATTATCTCCGCCACAAGATCATGTTTTCGGCTGCATATGTGTGTGTGTCGTGTGTTCCTCCTGTCTGTGTTGGCTGTGTGTCAATGCAGGAGGCGCAGCTAGGCAAAGAGCAGAGAGTAATGAGCTCCGCACCTAAGCCACACTGGCCACTGTGTCTGGCCTGAGTTCGCCACAAACCTTGTTCACAAACACATGTGAATATCCCAAACGGTCACATACGACCATTACTTTTTAGAGTGTACGGGGAAACAGTTCACACAGTCACACTGGCGATTTTACGTTGGTGCACTGGATGCACGTGCACCCCCTTGTGGCCAGATAAAAAAAAAGAAATTTCTACATGTAAATGATTTAAACAATATCTAATCTAATATATGTGTCATATATATCTATATTTCATTGTATTCAATCAACATTATTCAATGCAATTTCTCGATTCATTGTGTTTCTGAATAAAATAAATCTGTACTTGACCTCTCAACCCAACTCACTCATATTTTTTCATCATTCATAGTGGAGAGGATATTAATGTGATGTGTGTAGTTCTTCATAGATCTACTAGCCCACACATGGGCAAAATACGGCCTGTATGGCCCGCGATGGAATTGCAAAAATAATAATAATAATTACAGTGCACCTGAACGCAACATGCAAGGCTAAAAGTAATCTCATGTGTAAGAAAGGATTGTTCTACAGCTCATTCATTCATTTATTCTTGCATTTAACAGGGGAGACATTCAGTGACAATTTCAGCTAAAAATTGCATTTAAATGTCGTCTTTTCAAGTCAACTTGGGGCTTCTGGAGACTTGGATTACGTCAGGCGAGGAGGCATTTCTTGCCACCATAATATACTTCAGTTGTTTAGGGGTAATGCTGTTCCCCTGGAAAGGGTGTGTGTGTGTGTGTGTGTGTGTGTGTGTGTGTGTGTGTGTGTGTGTGTGTGTGTGTGTGAGAGGGGGACGGGGGACAGGATGGCCATCCCTTCACACACACACACGCGCACGCACACACACACACGCAATGATCCTTCTCGGTGTCAGCCACTTTTCTGCATGTTGAGAAATATGCCAACGGTGGTACTTGTGGTGTCATAAGCGATTTCGGTTCCATAACCGCTAAAGCGAATCTAAACTGGGCCCTGCCGAAAGTAGAGCGAAGAAGGCCCAATTTATTTCATTGTAAATGATACGTGTCCGGCTATTACTGTTGATGAAAAATGTTTTGCCGTTCAGCCAAAGGCCTCCTGGGCTCCGGTTTCAACCCATAATTTCATCCTGTCTGTCAATGCGGCAGCATCCTTTTTTGCCTGACACACGCAGCCACCATCAATATTCTCTATTCATTCCTAGAAACGACTAAACGACTCCTTCTCCCGACAACCGCTTTGTTTCTCGCATTATATCTGAATGCAAAGCGCCGTCATTTCTCGTGAGTGTCATCGCAGTTACACTGAAGGTGTTTTCAAAGAAGTTGTACTCGTCTGTCTCTGCCATGTTTCGTCATGTTAAAGAGAGGCGAACAATGCATTTCACACAAGCTCAAACTGTCAGAGTGTCAATATATATTCCGGGAAAACAGACAGAGCAGTAGTTCTACAAAGGAAGAAGAGGTCAAGAGGTACATCTGTTTAACATTTTCACCTTCTCCCATATCAGTCACTGTCAGGGGATCCAAACACTGATACCACTGTCAATGAGAGAGAGAGGGGGAGGCAGAGAGAGAGAGAGAGAGAGAGAGTAAATGAAAGACAGACAGGCTGTCAGACAGAGGGAGGGAGGGAGAGAGAGGACCAACATTAATATGTTACCATGTTTTGGGTGAGACTGGTTTGGACAAACTGACAGAGAGTGGGAGAGAGAGAGAGAGAGAGGGTGGGGGAGAGAGAGAGAGAGTGGGGGAGAGAGAGAGAGAGGGTGGGGGAGAGAGAGAGGGTGGGGGAGAGAGAGAGAGTGGGTGGGGGAGAGAGAGAGAGTGGGTGGGGGAGAGAGAGAGAGAGTGGGGGAGAGAGAGAGAGAGGGTGGGGGAGAGAGAGAGAGAGGGTGGGGGAGAGAGAGAGAGAGGGTGGGGGAGAGAGAGAGAGTGGGTGGGGGAGAGAGAGAGAGAGTGGGGGAGAGAGAGAGAGAGGGTGGGGGAGAGAGAGAGGGTGGGGGAGAGAGAGAGAGTGGGTGGGGGAGAGAGAGAGAGTGGGGGAGAGAGAGAGCGACAAACTAGAATGAGTGAGAAAGAGAAGGACAGTGAGAGGAAGAGAACAAGCCAAACTTTTAAGCCCATGCAGCTTTATGGCACCATGCCCGCACCACCCACAACCCCCTATCCCCACCCCTCGAATCCTGACTCTCTACCACCTTCCTATCCCTAGCTACAGCCCCTCCCCTCCTTCCCCCTTCCTTGGCCACCCTCCCCACCACCCACATCCCCCTAAAAGGCAGCGCTTGCCCCTCCCTCATTGCCCTTGAGCAAGGCCCTTAACCCCAGCTGCTGTGTGTCTGTGTGTGTGTGTGTGTGTGTGTGTGTGTGTGTGTGTGTGTGTGTGTGTGTGTGTGTGTGTGTGTGTGTGTGTGAATGTGAACAGGGCACTCCTGAAAAAGAGAGCATTGCTCTCAGTGAGACTCCCCCTGTATAAATAAATAAATAAATAAATAAATAAATAAATAAATAAATAAATAAATAAATAAATACAGACATACATACATACATACATACGGTACATACGGTACATACATACATACATACATACATTAATTAATTAATTAATTAATTAATTAATTAATAATAAATAAATACATACATAAATAAATAAATAAAACCACTCCACCTACCCACCCCTCGATGCCCTGACTCTCTACCAGCATCCTATCCCTATGGCAACTTTTCCCTCAACCCCCCCTGAGTGAGAGAAAGAGACACAGGCAGGCAACAGAGAGAGGGAGAGAGAGAGAGAGAGAGAGAGAGGGGGGAGCTAGAGCTTTAAATTGGACACAATCAGTCTCAGGCAGACTTGACACTGAACCTCACTTGCGGCTGTTTATCTGCTGCTGTTTACACAGAGGCACCTGTGACACGCCTTTCATTCATCTCAAGGTGAGTCACTGAGATTCCAGTCAAATGCAACTCAATTCAGCACTTTTGCATTGAAATCTGCAAAAGTCATCCATGGTCCTGTCATCCATGGTGCTGTCACAGAGGGTCATCCATGGTGCTGTCACAGAGGGACATCCATGGTCCTGTCACAGAGGTCATCCATGGTCCTGTCACAGAGGTCATCCATGGTCCTGTCACAGAGGGTCATCCATGGTCCTGTCACAGAGGGTCATCCATGGTCCTGTCACAGAGGGACATCCATGGTCCTGTCACAGAGGTCATCCATGGTCCTATCACAGAGGGTCATCCATGGTCCTGTCACAGAGGGACATCCATGGTCCTGTCATCCATGGTCCTGTCACAGAGGGACATCCATGGTCCTGTCATCCATGGTCCTGTCACAGAGGGTCTTCCATGGTCCTGTCACAGAGGGTCATCCATGGTCCTGTCACAGAGGGTCATCCATGGTCCTGTCACAGAGGGACATCCATGGTCCTGTCATCCATGGTCCTGTCACAGAGGGTCATCCATGGTCCTCTCACAGAGGATCTTCCATGGTCCTGTCACAGAGGGTCTTCCATGGTCCTGTCACAGAGGGTCTTCCATGGTCCTGTCACAGAGGGTCATCCATGGTCCTGTCATCCATGGTCCTGTCACAGAGGGTTATCCATGGTCCTGTCACAGAGGGACATCCATGGTCCTGTCATCCATGGTCCTGTCACAGAGGGTCTTCCATGGTCCTGTCACAGAGGGTCTTCCATGGTCCTGTCACAGAGAGTCTTCCATGGTCCTGTCACAGAGGGTCATCCATGGTCCTGTCACAGAGGGACATCCATGGTCCTGTCACAGAGGGTCTTCCATGGTGCTGTCACAGAGGGTCTTCCATGGTCCTGTCACAGAGGGTCATTCATGGTCCTGTCACAGAGGGACATCCATGGTCCTGTCACAGAGGGTCTTCCATGGTCCTGTCATAGAGGGTTATCCATGGTCCTGTCACAGAGGGTCTTCCATGGTCCTGTCACAGAGGGTCTTCCATGGTCCTGTCACAGAGGGTTATCCATGGTCCTGTCACAGAGGGTTATCCATGGTCCTGTCACAGAGGGTCTTCCATGGTCCTGTCACAGAGGGTCATCCATGGTCCTGTCACAGAGGGACATCCATGGTCCTGTCACAGAGGGTCTTCCATGGTCCTGTCACAGAGGGTCATCCATGGTCCTGTCACAGAGGGACATCCATGGTCCTGTCACAGAGGGTCTTCCATGGTCCTGTCACAGAGGGTCATCCATGGTCCTGTCACAGAGCCCCATCCATGGTCCTGTCATCCATGGTCCAACCATTGAGTGAATAAATAAGCTAACGTTTAAATTAGGCTTTTTTTTCATGTGTTTTCCCCCTTTAACTCCAGCAGTATAAAGACTGGTTGTACTGGCCAGTTCCCAGGCATGAATGTGTCTAAGTGAATGAGCGTGGAGCAGAGTGTTGCTGAAAAAGAACATGTGTGCTCAGCAAACCTTACCTGGATAAATAAAGGTAACAAGAAAAATAGTCCAGGACCCATACTGAGTAAATGTAGTCGCTGGACCCTGGACCCTGTCTGGTGAAAACATGCAGGTATTCTTGTCATGTTGGAACCCACCAGAAACAGGCTGTGACCTATTTTGGGTCCAGGCCCATATTGAACAAACACTGAGGTAGTGGATGATGGTGTATGTCACATCCTTCTTTAGACATTGTACGTTCAACTACTGTTTCGGTTGAGTTGTTGTCAAACTAACCATGAGCCGAGGTTCCCTAGCTTATGGAGTCCCTAGAGCAGTGTTTCCCAAACTATGGGTCGGGACCCAATTTGGGTCGCTGACCCGTGGGGGTGGGGGGGGGTCGCCAACTGGTCGTCATGGCAACTCATTACCGTATGTTTTTTGTGAGTTTATAGCTCCCAGGGAGACCCAAGATGTATCCTTTGAGTCCCAAGATGAAAAGGTTTGGGAACCCCTGCCCTATAGAGTTCCTCAGTTTCCAAAGTACCCGAGTTATTTCCCTTGTTTTATTGCTTGGCTTAAATAATAATGATATTATAATAACTTTATTTAGCAATTTTCCAAAAAGAAAAAAGAAAAAAAGTGTACAAAGTGCTTTACAGACCAGCATAAAATCGATACAGTAGCAATAAAACAACAGTAAATAGAGCCATGACAACAGAAGAAACAAGTAAAAGGAGAAAACTTGTAATAAAACAGCAATAAATTGCTTTTGTGGATCAAGGAATAAGTTATCAGCATCTTTTCACCGTACATTTCACTAACCATGTTTAAGCCAAATCAATCCAATCCAAGCAGACAATCCTCCACTGTCCTCACGATGTACTGTACACACTTGGCTCTCGGGGGACTACGTTGAGGCTTATTGATGTTGTTGAGGAGTTACATTTTAAATTGCTTTTTGGTCTATGTTTTATCCCCCCCCCCTCCTCTTCACCGGAGTGAAGGTTAAGGTGCAGAGAGGTTGTTTAGGTGATGGAGGTAGAGAGTAGCTGTTTCTTCTTTTGTTGTTCTCTCTCTCTCTCTCTCTCTCTCCACACAGAGCCTCTGTGTGCAATATCACTTCAGATCTCAGGAGCGTTTGCCAAGAAGCCTATTACTTGAGGGAGATTCATTCCCAGTGTCTCTGAAAATGAATTTGATTTAATTCTAAACTATCCCAGATGATATCATTTTTCGGGGGACTCATTTGTGTGTGTGTGTGTGTGTGTGTGTGTGTGCGTGTGCGTGCGTTTGTGTGTGTTTGTGTGTGTTTGGCACGGTTGGGTGTAAGCATTTGAAAGTACATGAGAGAACATCAAATTGTTTGCATAAATGTGTGTGTGTGTGTGTTATTATGTCATTATCACTCTAACTGAACCCATATGGTGTTTCAGCTCTTATCATCTGTGCATATCCAAGGTACAAACCTTTCCATCAAGCCTTTATGTATGGTAACCGCCACCGTTGACATAACAAGGAGAACATGGTTCCTTGCATCATCTTTCAATTTCATCGGTGGCAAGAAAACGACCTCGGACAGCTGCAGCCTCTGATGTTCTGTGATAATGTCTTGGTTCTTCCAGCTCCCTCGGGGGTTTCTCTCCTACACGATGGCGGCGTCGCCCCAACGCTGCGGCTCCCACGCGTGGGACGTTTTCTCTGGACGTCGTCTCTGTCAGCGGCCGCTGATCATTTCTATGATAGGAGCCGTGACACACCGTGTTTCAATCCTGCCTCGTGCTCCAAGTTGAAAAACAACACTTTTGAAAGAGAACCGGATTACACATTTCCCGGTTGCAAATGTTGAACCAGAAACCCAC
This sequence comes from Poromitra crassiceps, assembly GCF_964638095.1. Classification (NCBI taxonomy): domain Eukaryota; kingdom Metazoa; phylum Chordata; class Actinopteri; order Beryciformes; family Melamphaidae; genus Poromitra; species Poromitra crassiceps. The sequence continues at coordinate 49,021,928 of NC_139627.1, read as the reverse complement.
TAAGTCGAAATGTCGGTTATGTTTGCGGCGACACTCTATTTTGTGTCTGCATTTCTTATTTGACCACCGTGTGAGGTGCAAATTATGCGTAGGTGTTTTGTACTTTTGTATCTCTGCATGTGTTGCAGTGCCCTAGCTCTACCTCCTGGGAACAAATACATTTGGAAGTTGAACGTTGACTTGGGCCAGAGAGGTGGGTTGACTTCACACACCACCAAACTGCTTTTAGTGTTTTATTTGAACTTTGGAGCGTTGGACTTAGTTTAGTTCCTTTGGTGCAGGTAAGAGCCATGATTGATTCAAGGACATTTTGTGCCTCACACTCAGTCAGGTTTTCTGTCTTGAAGTGCTGCTACCTCTCTCTCTCTTTTTCTGCTACAACTCCTCCAACTCTCTTTCCAATTGACTACCCTGCTGGTCCTGTTACACACCTGCGCACGCACACACGCACACACACACGCTCGCACACACACACACACGCGCACGCACGCACGCACACACGCTCGCACGCACGCGCACACACACACGTACACACGCTCGCACGCACACACACACACACACACTCCTTGTCAAATCAACCCAACTGCTCCAGACACTGAAGGCAGAGCAATTATAATAAAGTTATTTACCCGGGCCATCTCTGCCTTGCTTCAGTGTGTGGCAGGATTGTTATCTATCCATCATCCATCTGTCTCATTATGCTTGAGTGTTTGTGAGGAAGCTGTCAGCGTCTCCGTCTCTGCAGGCTGTTCTTTGAGCATCAGTAGCATCATGCGCGTCACTCGCACTGCTGCTTTGCATTCAGCCATGAGCCAGTCCCCTTGAGAGCTGCTTTTATTCATGTCAATATATGGTTTAGCCCCTTGTTGTCATCTGGCTTTATTGACGCAACCGTTGATATGAGCTGATGGCTCTGCTCAGTCTCCTTTAGTGAATCCATCACATCTCCTTCAAGTAGGCTACTGTATGTGAAGAATGCTTAGTGTTCATTTTAACCTGCATGGAGGTACATATATATATATATATATATATATATATATATATATATAGAAAAATTAAAGGAACCACCGCCAGGGCCGTAACCAGGGTTCCGAAATAGGGGAGGTCCAGCAAGGGGAAACAGATTTTTTTTTTTTAGTTTCCCCCCCCCCCTTTTTTAGCCATATTTAGAGTAATATATCATTTTAAATCAACATTAGGATTATACTGTTGTGATGTCATTATTCAGTATATTCTCTTTCATGTCACCACCTGCTCAGCTCTCCTGTCAACATAATTGTAACTAACAAACACAAACTGTTTTAGCCAAATTCATATCAAAATGACACCTACAAACACAGGTACACAACCCAAGCCGTACACAACACACAAAGTCATCATCGATAATAAAAAAAACATACAGAGGGACATTTATTTATTCCTGATAGGAACGATTGAAAAATAAAATAAAATATATTATGTTGTTTTTAACTTTACACCACCTCTTTTTGTTACTTATTGGGTCATGAAACTGAAACCATGCATATAGCCACCTGCATACCTGACTTCGGGAGCTTGGCAATTGGCATCATGCATGATTAGCCAGTAGCATCCCAACGTGTCACACAGGTAACATTACTTAAGAGACAGACTAGACACTTACTTTCTTGGTTGTTGCTAAAAAATCTGTCAGTGTCACTCACTGTCTGTCGTTCACTCGCTCACTGTTCACTCGCTCGCTCACCTTCAATTATCTCACCAGGCAGACAGACAGTCATCACTCACCACCATGCTGCTGCTCTCTCGGAATCAAGTTACCGCGGACGCGGCGTCAGATGACTTCCTGCCTGACCTGCCTTTCGTTTCAAAATAAAAGCGATCCCGTGTTTTTCATGCTTTTCATGCAGATTGTTTTATATATATATATATATATATATATATATATTCCTCCGGACCTCCCCGTCCTCATAGCTAGTTACGGCCATGACCACCGCAACACTGAGAATGACTTACTGATATTTATTGTGAACAACGCGTTTCGCGTGCAGCTTAATCAGGTTCACAGAAAAACATATAGGCCTATATATATATGTACATGTATATGTGTATATATATATATATGTATGTATATATATATATATATATGACTCTACAAAATGATTGAAAGTTGATTTTTGTGTGAAACGAGTGATGTAAACAAACGTTTGTGCTTTTTTTGCACAGAAGGGAGAGATAGTGTGTGTGTGTGTGTGTGTGTGTGTGTGTGTGTATGTGTATGTGTATGTGTATGTGTGTGTGTGTGTGTGTGTGTGTGTGTGTGTGTGTGTGTGTGTGTGTGTGTGCATGTGTGTGAGAGAGAGCATTTGTGTGTGTTGTCCTGGCTGCCGTTCTGACAGCCATTTTGTCTGAGCATGTGCCGGCGCCACGCTCTGCCGCCTCGCCGCAGCCACAGCCTGTTTGTTCAGGTCAAAGGTCGGATGAAGCAGCTACAGTCACATGGCAGAAATGAAGCTTGGCCTTCCTCCGTTCTTCCGCGGAGGCGGGGGCCATTTTGGGTATTTCGGAGCTTCAAGCGGCGCTTCACAGGTCCACAATGCACTTCGTTTGGAGGTTGTCGCCCTTTTCAATTTTCCTCTTCTGTTCAGAGTCATTGAACAATGCAGCCAAAAATACTCTGTCTTTGCTCCAACTCACCACTGACCTTGTGTAGCATCCTGATGTCACCGTCACCGCTCATAAGCAGCAGATGCGAGGGGGGAAAAGAGGCTTGGCTCTGAGAAAGATCCACACTGCGTTTGCCAAGTCCATCGGCAGTGAGAAAAAGGCACGATGCCTCTCACTGATCCTAACCAATGTTGGGTGTAACTCATTACAAAAGTAACATATTAGGCTACATGTAATATATTACTTTTAGCAGTAACTCAGTAATATAACTTATTGTACCAATAGGATTTCAGTATAGTATTATACCAGTTACTTTGTCAAATAACACAAGTTACAAATTTAGTTTTTTATTTTTATTTTTTATCAAAGCACATATTTAAATAAAGATATAATCATTTCCTAATCAAATTGTGTGTTTTTATGCAAATAACCACTATAGATGACAATAACAAAGGAAAAGGATAACATTTAGAATTTTGGATTGTTTACACTGACTTCAAGACTGTTTAAATTATTTTTAGGGATGGTTCCGGGGCGGCAATGTCATTCTACTACTGCTGTTATTTTGGTGAAAGTAATGCAAAAGTAGTGTAATAATAAGTAACAAGTTACTCTACACAGACAGTAATATTGTAAAGTAACATTACTTTCAAATGAAAGTAACTGGTAATATGTAGTACAGTATATATTACATTTTGAAACTAACTTGCCCAACACTGGTCGTAACTAACCTAATAAAAGAGCGCCATCATTCATCTCGGAGCCCACTGAAGATTTGGCTCATTTTGTTGAAGAGATGTGTTGTTTCTGTGTGCTCGCGGGTCAAGATTCGCTAATAGCCGGAGTAAGTAATCAGATTACAACCAAGGAATTTCACTTAGTGCAAGTATGCAGCGCAGCGTTCAGGTCAATAGCAGAAGACAAAGCAATACAGAAAAACTAACAAAATATAAAGTACAAAAAATGAAGTCCTTTAAAGTGACATAATGGAGGGACAAGGTAGGATAATGGCAGTGGGGGTGTGCGGGGGGGGGGGGAAGGGGGGGTTCCCTGGTCCGTTATCAAGCCGGCTGTGCTCAGGCGGCACCCTGGGATTGATACGCTCCCGCGGGAGCCATCCTGCATTTTGGCACCTCGCAGTGAGGTGTGTGAGAACACATGGATGCATGTGCGTATGTGCTCACAGCTATTGCAAATTCTCACTTGTTTAATTCTTAAAGGGACAATGCACAATTTCAAAGAAATTATACCAGTGATAGCCTCCAGCTAGCTTGCATCTGTTGTTGTCCCAGACATAATCAGAGGACATGCACAATACAGTAAAACACACACACACACACACACACACACACGCACACGGAACAGTGTATCAGTGTAATAGTAGTGAACACTAGATACAATTAGCAAGGCAATCGTTCAGGTCAGATGACAGCTCATCAAGATGAATGACAAGTGTTTTGGGGGCGGGAACTTGACCAACTGTGGAGGAGGAGGGGCGGGACCAACAATACACTTCCTGTCTCGGGGTGAAGAGATTCGTATTGTACCTTTTGCATTAAGCCTCATTAACTCACATTAATTCACGTATTCATTTATTCGTTCAAGCTCTAATTAGCATTTGAGGTCTTGTTTGATCTCATGTGATGTGACCGACAACGCTGTGGCAGATGCCAATGATAATAATGATGTTGGTGGAGTGCTCTAGAGCTAATAACCCTGCCTCAAACACCATGCTAACACATGCTACAATACAACAGGAGACGCACACTCTAATAGCCTTCGTTGACATTCATTATGAGTGCAAGCGTACTCTATCTATTTCAAAGCTTTTATCTTCTAACCATTAGCGTTTGCTCTTAATGTGCTCTTGTTCACATATTTACTTATTCATAATTCAGCTGTGTTTTAATGAGCGGTATATAAAGACATACTTGTTAACAAGCAAACTCAATTACAGTGAAGCTATATATATATATATATGTGTGTGTGTGTGTGTGTGTGTGTGTGTGTGTGTGTGTGTGTGTGTGTGTGTGTGTGTGTGTGTGTGTGTGTGTGTGTGTGTGTGTGTGTGTGTGGAAAATACAACATTGTGGAATGTTTAAAGCCATTTTTCCCACGTTTTACTTTTAGACAGATTAAAATACTAATTTTGATCTGAGAGAGCTATCACAGTCATTGAAAAAGTTAGATATAGGGGAGAGTTTATAATTGAGGGAAATGTAAAAAAAAAAAAAAAAAAAAAAAATCCCACCATGTGAAGGGTTTTTGCAGGCCACCACACATAAAGTGGAGCTGTAAGCTAAGCGCTGGTGTCCACATTGGAAGAAG
>NC_139627.1:48944457-49011957 GCF_964638095.1 Poromitra crassiceps | reverse complement strand
AGCATGTTGACACTGGGCCCTGCCTGAAGAGCAGCATGTTGACACTGGGCCCTGCCTGAAGAGCAGCATGTTGACACTGGGCCCTGCCTGAAAAGCAGCATGACACTGGGCCCTGCCTGAAGAGCAGCATGTTGACACTGGGCCCTGCCTGAAGAGCAGGCATGTTGACACTGGGCCCTGCCTGAAGAGCAGCATGTTGACACTGGGCCCTGCCTGAAAAGCAGCATGTTGACACTGGGCCCTGCCTGAAGAGCAGCATGTTGACACTGGGCCCTGCCTGAAAAGCAGCATGTTGACACTGGGCCCTGCCTGAAAAGCAGCATGTTGACACTGGCAGTGGAAAAGGGAAATAACTGTCTATGTTTTTCAACTGCCTTGAATGCTGACTGTATTTGGCTCCATTATAAATGCAAAGCAAGCACACACCCGGCTGCTGCAAATAGTCACCGAGCCCAGGCACCCACCCTTCACCATACTACCAAACCCTGTGAGCCCAGGCACCCACCCTTCACCATACTACCAAACCCTGTGAGCCCAGGCACCCAACCTTTACCATACTACCAAACCCTGTGAGCCCAGGTACCCAACCTTTACCATACTACCAAACCCTGTGAGCCCAGGCACCCACCCTTCACCATACTACCAAACCCTGTGAGCCCAGGCACCCACCCTTCACCATACTACCAAACCCTGTGAGCCCAGGCACCCTTCACCATACTACCAAACCCTGTGAGCCCAGGCACCCACCCTCCATACTACCAAACCCTGTGAGCCCAGGCACCCACCCTTTAGCATACTACCAAACCCTGTGAGCCCAGGCACCCACCCTTTACCATACTACCAAACCCTGTGAGCCCAGGCACCCACCCTTTAGCATACTACCAAACCCTGTGAGCCCAGGCACCCACCCTTCACCATACTACCAAACCCTGTGAGCCCAGGCACCCACCCTTCACCATACTACCAAACCCTGTGAGCCCAGGCACCCTTCACCATACTACCAAACCCTGTGAGCCCAGGCACCCACCCTTTACCATACTACCAAACCCTGTGAGCCCAGGCACCCACCCTTCACCATACTACCAAACCCTGTGAGCCCAGGTACCCACCCTTTACCATACTACCAAACCCTGTGAGCCCAGGCACCCACCCTTTACCATACTACCAAACCCTGTGAGCCCAGGCACCCACCCTTCACCATACTACCAAACCCTGTGAGCCCAGGGACCCACCCTTCACCATACTACCAAACCCTGTGAGCCCAGGGACCCACCCTTTACCATACTACCAAACCCTGTCAGCCGCTCACAAAGGTGAAAGTCAATTGAGGCAGACTGCTTGTAATGTCTTTGGCTATGAAGATGTGCTGCCCTCTGCCCCCTCGGTCCTGTAGGCGCCTCTGAGTATGAAATATTAAAGGATTCACTTTTGATCAGCACCTTTAGCAAATGATGGATATACCGGTGTCTTTAATTTGCATGTCCTCTTCTACATGCACCCGAAGCAATGCTGCAATGTGGTGGTGGTGGTGGGGGGGGGGGGGGGGGGGGGATTCAAGAGGCAATCAAAGAAAAAGATCGTTACATCTGTTTTTCAACTACGTGTCCCATTTCAAATCGTTTCATTTGAAATGGTCACAATCCCCATGTCCGGCACGCCATTATTATTCTCCTCCTCTCCTCCATCTGGTCAGGTAGAAGGAAAGTCTTCTTCAGCCACAGATGAAAGGAGCAGGTAAGAGGAGCAGGAATACTTCAGAGGGCTGACGTGCGTTTGAAGCGGAGGCATACGCACCATTTCAAAGACATCTGCTGACCGAATGGCCAGTGGCCCTCGGTTGCCATGGCACCCACACTATCCTCTGCTTTTTTTTTTTCAGTCAACATCTACTTAGAAAATGAAAGAATACAACGTGAAGCTGAAATAAAGCAGACATGAAGGGCATTGGATGTAGGAGACAGATGGTGAAACCCTGGTTTGTTACCTCAAACGTATGTTGTCTCTTTGGTGGCCAATTGTTTCTCCGTAGCTTGAATAACTGACGAACCCAAACATACAGAAACACAACAAACAAGGGTGGCAATTCAGAATCTCAATGAATCTGATTACAGATGGATGCCTGGATCTGATCACAGATGGATGCCTGGATCTGATCCCAGATGGATGCCTGGATCTGATCACAGATGGATGCCTGGATCTGATCACAGATGGATGCCTGGATCTGATCACAGATGGATGCCTTGCTGCTCAAGCCTGTGGAACTGAAATGCCCCCTATTCCTCTTGATGCAGCAAATGCAGATACGTCTTTGTCTTCGTCTGCTGTCGAAGAAAAGGAACACTGTATTTATGATATTTCCTTGTTTGGAATGCAACATATACAGTGGTAGGCAGCTTCAATCCCGTTTTTTTTTACCACACCGTGGCATTAGTTACATATAGTTACATACACATTTAGTACATAAAAATGTGGCACCCTTTTGGCATTGTATTACATCATTTTGTTTACCATATACTTAGTTGGTTTGTCTGTCGTCAGATACATTATAATGCAATTTGCATGAAATTTGATGTACAGATTGACATTGAATTTTTTTTTCTTTGATTTTGGTAGTGATCCAGATCTCGGATTTCCGCCACTGTTGTTTTTTTAGTGTGAAACTTCAGCAATAGAGACTGGGTCACAAATCCTCACGGGACGTTTAGGGTCACTAATCAAATGAACTTCAAACATGTTAGGAATAATGTTGTTTTGGATGTAACAGCAACTTGGAGACTTGTTCATTGGCCGGGATTAATTGCGCTGTGCCGGCGCCGTCCAGTTGAATCCTGACTGGGTGCGAGGTCATGCTGACGTCAGCCTGTTGACTCCTATAGACTCGCAGTGGTTCTCAAATGGGGGTCCACTTTGCGAGGGGGTCCGCGAAAAGCTTCATAGTTCAATATTTAGTAGTTCAAAAATATTGTATGCTTTAAATCTAAAATGGTTCATGGATTACATTCTAATCTAACAAACCTATCAATTTAAAAGTCAAGCACGTTACCGTGGAAACAATTAAGCTTAGCCCAAAATCACAAATGAGAATGAGGGGGTCCCCGGGTATATTTCCTAGCGTGTAAGGGGTCCTTGGCTGAAAAACATTTGAGAACCTCTGCTATAGAGTGATCGTGACAAATGGTTGCTTTTGAAAAGGACAGATGTGTGGTGTCTCCACTCAGCAAAGCGTATACGCTGGACGTTGATGTTCCCTACACCTGTGCCAGTTCTGGAGCGAACACCTACTGCGTGGGCCGGCTGTCCACTTGGGTTTTGGGAGTGGACTGTGGAGCTTCACAAGGATGCACGCAGAGGCTGATTCAATCCTGCACGGAAGCCTGCTTGTCAACAAGCACTCCTGTGTACCTTTCCGACAGATACACAACATTAACACACACTTGCCAATTGCACACACACGGGTGAACATACACACACACATGCACATAACCCCCCGCCACACACACACACACACACACACACACACACACACACACACATCTCCTGTTTCCGAGGAAACCGGTGTGAATTTGAACTGTCAGCAACCTGAGAAAGCCATGTCTTGGCATGAAATCACAGTCAGCCATTCCGGAGCAGATGTTAGTTATGTCGTCTTTTGTTGTCTTCCTGTCTAAGAATGCACACGTGGACACATTTCTGTGTTTTGTTGACGTGCAAATAAAAGTGTCACGCCTGCAGAAGAATGCCATTGCTCACAAATCGACCGAGAGGAGAAGACAGCTTGCTTTCATTTCAAGGAGACTTGCATTGCAAGGAGACAGAAAGATATAGGCCGTCTCCGAACTCGTGAGACAATACTGCTCAGACATCATGGTAAATGGTAAATGGCCTGCATTTATATTGCGCTTTTATCCACCAAGGGCTTTACAATCAGTACGTACAGTCATTCACCCATTCATACACCGATGGCGGCAGGCTACCACACAGGGTGCTGGCACACCATCGGGAGCAATTTGGGGTTCAGTATCTTGCCCAAGGACACTTCGACATGCAGACTGGAGGAGGCGGGAATCGAACCACCGACCTGCAGCCGAGTATAACAAAGGAAATGGCAAGCTGCAACAATAAGTCACGTTAAACCGGGCCTTGTACCCACAATAAAAAAAATTTACAGTAGGGCATTCAAAAATAAGGTGGATACAACCAGGTGCCTTACAAATGAAACATACATTTCTGCGAGTGTAACTTGGCCAGAGGAAAGGAAAGAAGACATTAGCGTCCCCCCCATCCTTAACACCCAACGTCTAAATAAGACCCGGGAACGTACATGTATAAATATCGCACAAGGAAAACAAGCCCGCAGGCCGCAGGAAGTGAACGTAACCCAGAAGTGGATCAAGGCAGCGAGGGCCGCTCTCCCTGAGCAGAGAGTGGGCTGCCCGGCATACATGGAGGAAGAGGAAGGTGGCGACGGAGGAGATCAAACGAAGGGTAAATAAAGTAAAAGCGGAGAAATACCCGCAGACAAAGTGAAGTGAGCCTGGAGCTGAAAACAATCTCATGAGCTCCGAGCTCCACATACTGTACTGTATAAGGTCGGAGCTTTCCGTTCTGTCCTTTCATTTCGGGGGAGAAAAAGTGGACCACCTGCCTAGGACTGCTTGCCGCTGGAGATATTAGTTCTTGCCCGCTGTGCTATTTTGGTTGTCTGAGAAGAAGACTGTAATGTAGATGTTGGCTGCAAAGTAAGGCATTAAATAAGCAAAGAGAAAAAAAAAGGCCTGCTGAGAGCAACAAACACACCAGTCAAACCACACACAGACTCAAACAGATGCACTTGATAGGCAGGGCACACAGTCTCTTTTGTTCAGGAGCCTAAGCGCTCCTCCTCGCCGGCAAGCGGAAACTCGGAGAGCGCCGTCACATCAGTTTTTGTTTGGGTTAGCGCTGACACAAAATCAATGGGATTCACCTGTTTGCGGTAACAATAAACAGTAAGACAAATATGATATTGCTTCCTGTTTGCGGGGTATCCTGAAGGAGACAGGTCCGTCTTAAAGGAGCTGACTCCTCTGCATGTCTCCTGCTGCGCCCCGCAGCCTCAGGACCACCAAAGAGGGGCGATGCAAATGGCTAGATTGACCCAAGGTCAGTCAATCAGACTTCAGTAGTTGGCAGCGCGGCGCTGGAGGGCCAAACACCGTGCCATTATATCAATCTGTCTGCCTTCAAAAGCAATTCCAGCACATCGATAGCGTGCTATTGTGCAGACCAGACGTGGCCACGAGGGCCGATCGATGCTCATATTCTTAGATACTCTCTTTGTCTCTCACAGGGTTGAGAGAGTATTTACCAGGCAAAGCCCCGCTTTTCTTTCTTCCTGCAAGCAAGGCAAATCTAGTGGCAAGGCCACCAAGGGGGACTAATGTGAAAATTACAGCACGCAGGGAATCCATTGAGTCTGAAATACAGGGACTATTGTAAACAGAGAGTAACCGGTAGCCAAATGAATACGATAACAAAACGCAGCAAGATCCTATGAGATAAATACTTTGTGTGCTGCACAAGTGGCAATTGGGAACATCAATGCACTGAAAGTGTGACGTTCTGCTTGAAGTTCAGAGGCAGTGGGTGATTTGTGCAGATTTTAACAAGGACATCGGTGGGTAAAAAAATAGTTTTTGCTCTTTTTCTTTGTTTATTTTCTGGAACTGCGTGGTTGACAAGAGCAACAAGGGGGTGTGTGGCCTCACCCGGTGTGCAAGCTCGCCCACAGCTCGGCTGCTGTGTGGCCTCGCCTGCTTTATTGGCATGCATCAGCGCACAATTGCCCAACTTCGCATCACTGATGACATCACTCACTGATGACATCACAATTGCTCAAGTGACCATCACTGATCACATCATGGAGTGCTCGACTGACATCACTCAGCACACAATTTGCCCAACTTCGCATCACCGATGATGTCATAGACATAATGACATCACAATTGCTCGAGTGACATCATCAGTGACATCACAATTGCTTGAGTAACCATCACAGATGACCACTTACTCCGTTTTTTCAGTGACACCCTGATGATGTCACTCGAGCACTCGATGATGTCATCAGTGACATCAAGGTAATCTCACAATGTGGGACAAAAATCGCAAACAGACAGAGAGGAAACAATGTGGTAAATCTATGATCTATGGGCTTTTCCAAATGTTTGGGAAATAAAGAAATGTATAACCTATTCAAATTTAGTGTTTACATGTGTTTTTCCAGTATGTACAAACTTTGATTATCATAAAAATGTATACAGATCATATCGACATTGGTAAATATCGGTTATCGGCAATAACAACAATGTTATCGGTATTGGCCAAAACTTTCATATTGGTGCAGCCCTAACACTGATGAGATCACAATTCCTCGAGTGACATCACTGATGACATCATCACCAAGGACATCAATTATTACATCACTCGGACTGAGCATATGCGCAGTTGTGCAATTCAATTGGTTGGTCCGCAAAATCAATGTCAATGGAGTGGATGACTACATCTTGCTCTTATCTTTTTGCCATCCAATGCAATGTTTCCATTGCAAATTAAGACTTTTGTTGACTAGATATGATGGATCTTCAGGATTTTGATACTTGTGACACTTAAGGTCCTTACACATCGGGAAGGTTTTTTTCGTGCGATTAATTCGCACGTCAATAATATTTTCCGAACCTATATCAGTCAATGCAACCGTGCATACCAACGGCTAAGTTTCATTGAGCGTTATTGCGGCGTTTATTTTTTCGAACCACGGTCGATTTTTCAGAAATTCGCTTCCGACGTGTACACATCTGTGGGGGAGCGTACCTATGTTCCCCGGGTCCTATATTCCCCGTTTTTGTGGGACCGGGGAACATAGAACCCTTCCTAACCTCCCCCAGACCCTAACCCAAAACCTAACCTCTCCCACCCCTCACGCCTAAACCTAAGGTCGGCATTGCGGGTGGTCGGCATAGCGGATAGACATCCCAAATGTTACGGAGAGTGTTAAAAACGGGGAACATAGGACCCGGGGAACATAGGACGCGGGGAACATAGGGATGACCCCATCTGTGGTTGTGATTGACAGGTGGGTCAAAACTTGCATCGCAATTTCGTGCCGTATATTCGCATTGCTCTTGATGTGTAAAGGACCTTTTACAGTAAGTGGAACTCTGTTGAAGACACAAACTAATATATGAGACTAAATGTTATATGGACACGTATTGTGGTATAAACATGAAGTTGACTCATCCTTCGTTCGTCCTCTTCATCCTCCATTGTTTCCATTACAAAGTATTAATAATAAAAAAAAAATGTTTGAATAGAACGTTAATCTCTTGCACACCGGTGAAGTGATCTGCAGGATAATGTCCCATGTCCCTTGTCACTTGATAATGTCACTTGTCCCAATGTCATTTCCTGAAACATGCGTTCAACTGGGTTTGAAAACATGTTTTCCTGAAAGAACGAAAAAGGATATGAGAGCAAAATGTTAAGATGGACACTTTTTGCAGTGTAAACACGGAGTTGAGCGACTCCTACTTCTCTCCTCCTGCTCTACTCACATGGCTGCCCTCAGAATTGGTTCTTTTATCTGCGCTCATTCCATCTGTGATGACCTCAGACAGACATCATTTCATTCTCCATTACCCCACAGCAATACAGCGGCAGCCAAGGCCGCTCTCCTCTCACTTCTTGGCTCAAATCGGTGGCCTTTCTCCGCCCCGCCTCCCGCGTGATGTTCATCGCACGATGACACTGTCCGATGACTCTCTATCTCGGCGTGAAAGCTCGAGCGTCACTTTTAACGCACGCGCAACCTTTGAAGCCTCCACTAGGTAAACTCAGAGAGCGTGCTGTCAAGAAGTCATCAGCCTTGGTGCAAATATCACCTCCATCAGCCACACTGTTAAAAGGACACACGGGCCCACATATCACTGCCACACGTATTATGAGTCTATTTAAAGCGGCTACGAGCAAGATCTTCGATTGTTATTAAACAGTCTAAATGTAATATTGATGCATCACATCTTACCTATAATAGTAGCTGAGACCAAAGCCGTGTGAATCGGAGATTGCTCTCTTGACGATTATAGAGTCTGTGTCTGTCTTCCGGCGGGCCGGATAGACCAGGAAGTGAAACGAAACGGTTTACGGCAGCTAGCCTGCCTTCAACCGTTTCGCTCTGCCTAGCAACAGACCGTAAACAAGGAGAACGCCATGCTCGCTACATCCAGGGGCTTGCTACTCTCGCGAACATCTCTCGTTATATTCTAACAGTTTGTTTGGGAGTAATTTTGTTATTTTGTGGTAAACCGTTTCATTTCACTTCCTGATCTGCCCCGGCCGCAGACAGACTAATAATCATCAAGACAACACTGGCCGATTCACTCGGCGTTCAAGCGAGACTACCCGGCGTTGGTCTCGTCTACTATTAGAGGTAAGATGTGAGGCATCGATATTAAATTCAGACTGTTTAATAACAATCGAAAATCTTGCTCGTAGCTGCTTTAACCTTACCAAAACATAGCGGTCAAATGCCATTGTGCTCTTTAACTGTGGCACACAATGGCAAAAAAAAGTTCTCAGTAACAGGAAAAAAGAGCATAGCTGCACAATTTTGCAGCTATGCTCTTTATTACACTTAATGTATTTATTACATTTAATGTAATAATCGACCAAAACATCTACTGAGAACGATAATGCAAAAGTTGCTTTTTCAGAAAATTGCGACTTTAAGCCAGCCGTACATGGATGGGGTCACACACACAGCATAAAAAACCCCAAACCATCTTTTCCAGAATCTCAAAGCTACAGTACATTCACTAGCAAGGACCATGCCACAAGAATATTATTGTTTTAAGGTTTAATGGGAAAAAAATCAATGTGTGTATGTTGAGGTGAAGATGGAGGATGTCTTCTGCGAGGACCTGCTGAAGACCAGGCAGAGTGAGACTCAATGTGGTGGTTCCTTCTCAGGCATGTTCCTTCCCAAGCTGATTGTCTCAGGATAATATTTCTGCCCGCGCTGACCCCCAGACAGATGGTAGAATGAGGCATGAGAGAGGTATGCACTGGATGGAATAAGAAGCAATGAGGGACGTTAAGATGAAGGGAAAGGGATGAGGTCTGATGGATGAAGGGGTGATGGTAGGGTAGGAAGGGAAGGGAGGGTGGGTCGAGAGTACAAACCAGGTATAAGTAAACTTGGCTGGTGATTAAAGAAAGGAGTAGTTCAAGGAGTGGTTGAGGCGTAGGTTAACCTATTCCAACTTCCATTTCACTAGCAAGGAACACGCCACAAAAATATATTGCTTAAGGGTTTAGTGAACATTCAGATGTGTGTATGCTGAGGAGCTGGAGGATGTCATCTGTTAGGCTGGTCTGGGAGGACCTGCTGAAGACCAGGTGGAGGGAGACGCAGTTTGGGGGTTCTGTCTCAGGCATGTTCCTGCCCGAGCTGATTACAGACCCCCAAGAGTCAGATTAGGGGGGGGGGGCACGGTGGCGCACTGGTAGCGCAAGCCTGTCGCCTCACAGCAAGAAGGTCCTGGGTTCGATCTCTGCCTGGGACGCTGTGGGCACAGAGGTTGTGTCCCCATCCCCCATGTCCTCAGTGCCCACTGCCCAGGTGGGGTCGTCAAAAGGACCTTTCTGATGTGTGGAGTTTGCATGTTCTCCCCGTGCTCCCATGGGGTTGAACCCCCTGCTAAAAAAAACATGCCAAAAAAAATGGGTCAGATTAAATTGTGTTGAGTGTGAGCTTGACGGAGATGTTTAGATTGTTGCGGATACAGGAGCGATATGCCTGGCCCCTGATGGAGCAAAATGTGTCTGTGCAGCAGCTGATGTGATCAGCGTCTGTAATGTTGGATGTCCTGGGTGATGACGTCATTGTAGAAGAAGGAAATGCCATTCCAAGAAAACAGGAAATGTTGTCACACACGCATTATCATTTGCAGGCAGTCTGCAACATCGTGGAGAGGGGACGGTTGCCGCTTTAGTCAGAAGGTCGGACAGGAAGGATTTTGCTTGAGGAATTATGTGAATGGCATCATTGAAATGGACAAGGAGGACTAGCTTGTGTTTGATGTGTCTGTGTTACGGCCCTAGGCCGTATGTGTTTCCTGTTTGATTCCCCTGTATGCATGTGGTGTGGCTGTGCTGAGTGAGAGCTCTTGTTGTGAGTGGATCTTTGGTTGTAACAGGTGATGGCAATCAGCAGTGATTGGCCGGTGGTGGCGGCGGCTGCGGATTGGTCGACCCCGCAGCTCAATCCCTTTATAACTGCCTGGCTTCAGCAAGATGGTGAGGAGGGCTGCAGCTGTGCAGGGATGTGCTCACTCTTTCCCATCTCTCCTCACTCCTCCACACCCATCTTAAGCTTTTAGCTTCATTGTGTTTTATGTGCCGCTGGAGTCTAGACTGGTGTGTAAATGTTGCTTGGTGATAACCTGTCAAGTTCTTGCCCTTTGTGAAGCATCTTGCCTTCTCTGGGGGCAGAGATGCTTGGAAGGAAATTGAGTCCAGGCTGCTAGGCTGCTGCCTATGAACTCAATCTTATCGGATGAGGTCTTCTCATGTTGTGAGAGTAGTGAGCCCGAGGCACGCAGGAGAGGCTGCTGGAGTGACAATGAGAACATGGTTGAAGATGGAGTATGTAAGTAAGGCAGCCATGTGGTTGTTAGTCAGGATTCAGCACAGACCTTCGGAGCGCAGCTTTCCTTTTGTCCCTGTTTTCGCTTCTGATGGAGGGATGGAGCAAAGAGTGTCTGTGCAGCGGCGGCCCGGGAGAACGGTAATTAGCTGGCGCTTGCCCCGAGTGTCGGGTCAGAACACAAGACGAAGGGAAGGTCTCAGAGTCACTGAGTGCCGGTATAGGCTGATGCTTGCCATTGTCCACTCGGATGTTCGTACTGACGTGTTCCGCAGCCGGCTGGCATGCATCTCCCAGTCTACAAGATGAACTTTGCTATGAAGAATCCAATGAAGACGGCTGCTATGACGATGAGGAGGGAGGGCAGGGAGGCAGTGCTGCTCTCTTGGACGAGACCGGTTGAGTTTAATGTCATGTGGTCTGAGCGAGGAGCCTTTCTCATTCTAATACCATCTTGCTTCAGTTGCCAATTCTCCTCTGCAATCTTGCTTATCTCGCTCTGCAGCCTCTTGCACTCCTCCAGCACCTTCTTTATCTCTGTATCGTCCAGGGAGTCACTGACGCTCTTGGTAGCCACCACACTCACTGGGGCCGCTTCGGATGCCTCCACGTCATTTTTGCACTCATCCAGCAGTCTAATCTCTGTATCGTCCAGGGAAGCAGGAGGGTCAATGGCCTGCTCCAACTTTGACATTTTAGCCATCGGCACCAGGTGTGCTGGACTGCTGAGCTGGACCACTGGACATGCCACAGGAGCAGGTGCTGACACTGGAGCAGGTTGTGGCACCGGCTGCAGGGCTCCAGCGGGAGGCGCAGCAGGAGTTAGCTGAATGCATGCTGAATGCTGAGAGGTGGACTGGAGTGCATCAGCCTGGCGTATACGCACGGACAGCGGAGTGTCTAGCAAACTGTCCAACATGCCGGAAGGCTCAGGTGAAGCTGCATGGCTTTGTCTAAGCATGGAGGAAACACGCTTGGCTACTTCCAAGTCCTCTTCTGCCTTCGTTAAGCACCGTTGTCTCTCCAGCCGCTGAATGAGAGCCTCTCTAGCTTGGAGCGTGTCTTGGTCGTCGAGCTTGTTTGATGACCAACGACATTCCATATCAGCCTTGGCCTCGTGGATCTGACGGCGGAGATCTTCAAGCTTCAACTGCGTCATTCTCTGTCCAAGAGTGCGCATTGGAGTTGCCGCCCTTTGCTCCTGGGACCTATAGTGGGGTGAGAGGGATTCCCTGTTGGTCTCCTCATGTTGTCTCCCTCCGTGAACATCACGGGTTATCTGGGGGTCGGGACTGCACCTTCCATTCTGGCTATTGTCCACTAGGTCCCGCTCCGTAAGAGCAGCATCCTGTTGGGACTGGTAGCGGTCAGCTGATGCACGCGAAGAGCCAGGGGCCATGAGAGACCCGGGGGCCATCTCCTGTACCTCTGCTTGCCCAGGTCTATAGTGGGCCATGCCGGGGGGTGCCGCGACATCCCCAGGCATCTCTGGATGTCTCTGGCCGATGAAGTCCACCAAATAGTCATCCAAACAGAGGGGTGGACGTGTCTTACGCTTTGGACGACCTCCTCTGTCATACTCGCTGTCAAGGGGAAGTGCTGCTGTCCTGCTCGAAGTTCCAAAATGTTCTGAAGATCCAGCAGGAGCTGCTGCTGGTAAGGCAGAGATCTGGCGCGAAGGATCGGGTTGTTCTGTGGTTGCCACTGATGGATGCCCAACGTCTTCGAGTTCCATCTGAGATCCATGTTCTGGATAGTATGTAAAGGTCTGTATAGGTTGATTCTCTGTAGTTAGCTGGTGCTCTCCCGGGGTGTTGGTTAGAACACTGGTGCTTGTCAGGGGGTCGCTGAGGGTGGGTAGACTGGTACTCGCCATTGTCTATCTACTCTGATCCAGCGTCTACTGGTCCTATTTATAACACCGGCAGGGTGGGATTTATGACATCACTAATGATGTCACTAGGAGTTATGACATCACTGATGATGTCATCGGTGCCATCAGCCCAATGCTGATGACACTAAAAGTAATGACATCACTGATGATGTCACAAAGTTGGTGACATCACAGCTCTAACCTCAGTAATGGGAAGGAATCTAGAAGGAGGCGGTAATGCAACAAAGCATGCCGATTGCCATAAAACACCACAGAAGAAGAACCTCACTAATGATGTCAGAAGTTTGAGGACATATCATCAGATCTGTGATGTCATCATCAATCATTGTGACGTCACTATCCACATTGTGATGTCACTATCCATGGCAGCCCCGACTCTCACAATAATTGCGCCCAGTTGGGAAACTGCTTCAATTTCTTTGTAAATACAAAGTTTGTCAGTAAACGGGTTTGTTTTCTTTTTGACATCTTGCTGATGACTACAAAAGAGAGAAATGATGGCGAGTTCCCGCCACGCTTCCATGGTGAATGAGTTCCCGCCACGCTTCCATGGTGAATGAGTTCCCACCACGCTTCCATGGTGAATGAGTTCCCCACCACGCTTCCATGGTGAATGAGTTCCCACCACGCTTCCATGGTGAATGAGTTCCCCACCACGCTTCCATGGTGAATGAGTTCCCCACCACGCTTCCATGGTGAATGAGTTCCCCACCACGCTTCCATGATGAATGAGTTCCCCACCACGCTTCCATGGTGAATGAGTTCCCCACCACGCTTCCATGGTGAATGAGTTCCCCACCACGCTTCCATGATGAATGAGTTCCCACCATGCTTCCATGGTGAATGAGTTCCCACCACGCTTCCATGGTGAATGAGTTCCCACCACGCTTCCATGATGAATGAGTTCCCACCATGCTTCCATGGTGAATGAGTTCCCACCACGCTTCCATGGTGAATGAGTTCCCCACCACGCTTCCATGGTGAATGAGTTCCCACCACGCTTCCATGGTGAATGAGTTCCCCACCACGCTTCCATGGTGAATGAGTTGCCGCCACGCTTCGATGGTGAATGAGTTCCCGCCACGCTTCCATGGTGAATGAGTTCCCCACCGCTTCCATGGTGAATGAGTTCCCCACCACGCTTCCATGGTGAATGAGTTCCCCACCACGCTTCCATGGTGAATGAGTTCCCACCACGCTTCCATGGTGAATTAGTTCCCACCACGCTTCCATGGTGAATGAGTTCCCACCACGCTTCCATGGTGAATGAGTTCCCCACCACGCTTCCATGGTGAATGAGTTCCCACCACGCTTCCATGGTGAATGAGTTCCCACCACGCTTCCATGGTGAATGCGAGAACAACATGCATGTCGGTATCTTTACAGTGAATTCCACACTGATTAAGCAAGAACTCACGCATGAATCATATGATCAAAATAGCATAATTGTACGCATGATCCATGATGAAGGCACAGAAAAAATAAATACATGGGGAAAAGAATATATATTGTCAATATTTTAGAGCTCCCCCAAAATTTCACAAGTCATGTTTTCAGGGGGTCTGCTCTCTTATTAAAGGTAGCCAAGCTCCCCCGTAGTTCGCACGCTGTACAGTGTTGGTGAAGGCTGAAGGTGTGTGTGTGTGAGTTTTTGATCATTTTTTGGTCATTTTTGCCTTTATTTAGATATACTGTATAGGCAGACAGGAAAGGTGGGGAGACATGCGGCAAAGGACCTCGGGTCGGATTTGAATCCGCATCGGCCGCGCGAAGGACCGAGCCTCCGTGGCACGTGTGCTACCAGGTGAGCCACCAGGACACGCGTGTGTTTTTGAACAGGTCTTGTTCCCTGGTCTGTGGGCCACCAGGACACGCGTGTGTTTTTGAACAGGTCTTGTTCCCTGGTCTGTGGGCCACCAGGACACGCGTGTGTTTTTGAACAGGTCTTGTTCCCTGGTCTGTGGCTGCTAGCCGCAAGCTGGCCACGCCCATAGGAAATGATTGCACCCCAAAATGCCCTGAACACACTGAATAAGACAATTTCAGGTAAACGGGGGATTTTAGGCATGAACACACTGGATCAGAGACACACAGGTTGATAATGTACAGTATATCCATATTATTGTTCTTTGAATATAAAAAAAAAGAGTTGTAAAAAACAACCTGTAGCTACAGTAGGCTAGACAAGGTGGATAGTCCCCCCTTTACATGGACGTTGAGTTTAGCTCTCACTTATGGACTCTTTGATCCTGTGTGCAGCAGAATTGTTGTAAGAGAAAAGCTGACAGGACTGCAGACTGTCACAGCGATGGGGCTTGGTTCCACACCATAGCTGCCACGTGAGGCGCTGTTCACATGGAGCAAGATGCTATGCTGCCCCATAGCTGCCACGTGAGGCGCTGTTCACATGGAGCAAGATGCTATGCTGCCACGATGCCACGTGAGGCGCTGTTCACATGGAGCAAGATGCTATGCTGCCACGATGCCACGTGAGGCGCTGTTCACATGGAGCAAGATGCTATGCTGCCACGATGCCACGTGAGGCGCTGTTCACATGGAGCAAGATGCTATGCTGCCACGATGCCACGTGAGGCGCTGTTCACATGGAGCAAGATGCTATGCTGCCACGATGCCACGTGAGGCGCTGTTCACATGGAGCAAGATGCTATGCGTCGTCTGACTCCCCGCCGCTTCCCTTCATTCTCTCCACTAACAGCCTCCCCACCCCCTGCTGTGCTGTGGAGACCTCATGCCAGCAGGCACCGTCACATAGGCTGGAAACAGCAGGCACCAAGCGCAACCAAGGAAATGTACTTTTCTGCAAATGTATTTCTGTCCGCGCTGCCTGAGCAACAATTTGTGTATAATTGTTTGTGTGTGTGTGTGTGTGTGTGTGTGTGTGTGTGTGTGTGTGCGCGCGTGCATGCGCGTGCGTGCGTGCGTGCGTGTGTGTGTGACAGAGAGCATGAGATACAGGAGAGACTGTGCGGGTCCATATACTAACAGTACTACCAGAGACAGACATACATACAGAGAATAAGAATGAGAGAGATGACAAATGGTTTGACAGTATGTCCAACAATGCAAGGCATCTGTGGAGAATAACAATGTCAAGTCAAGTTTATTTGTATAGCCCTAATTCACAGGCATGTCTCAGAGGGCTTCACAGAGAATATGTCTAGCTATATAGTGTAGCTGACACAACAATAACAATTACAGTAGTAATAATAATAACAACATGATTTAACAATCATGATAGAGAGAGACAATTGAGAAGGGGAGCAACGGGGAGGAGAGAGTATAGGGAAAGGGAGGAGGTGGGGAGGGAGAGAGGTAGGAGGAGAGTAGGGGGAGGGAGAGAGGTAGGAGGAGAGTAGGGGGAGGGAGAGAGGTAGGAGTAGAGTAGGGGAGGGGAGAGAGGTAGGAGGAGAGTAGGTGAAGGGAGAGGTAGGAGGAGAGTAGGGGAGGGAGAGAGGTAGGAGGAGAGTAGGGGGAGGGAGAGAGGTAGGAGTAGAGTAGGGGAGGGGAGAGAGGTAGGAGGAGAGTAGGGGAGGGAGAGAGGTAGGAGGAGAGTAGGGGAGGGAGAGAGGTAGGAGGAGAGTAGGGGAAGGGGGGAAGAGGAGAGAGAGCAGAACAGATAGGATATACTGGGGCTGGGCGATACGGTCATGAATAGTCACAAGGGACAGTAGTACAATTTTGCAATCAAGTTATGTATTATACTTACCAGGTGAAATGAGCCACTGAATAGACAAGAAGCAAATTGGCATTTATCGCAGAGCCCTAGGGCATACAGCAGCTACTCAATCCTGCTGCAGCAGACGAGGTAGCAGCGGCTCACTGGAACTGGCAGCAGAGCGGCCAAGCCAAACGTGCAGCAGCTCAGACAATCTACTACTACTCTAGCCATTAACCGGAACTAACTAGAACACAAGGAATCTAACTAATCTACAGCCTAGTCTGCCCTGTCTCTAATCTAATCTAATCTTAGCCTGAACACTATAACAATCAAGAGGTCCAGCTCAGAGGTTTCCAAAGTGAGAGGTGGGCCTCCCCAGGGGGGCTCAAACAGTTCAGTGGTGGTGGTGATGATGATGATGATGAATATACCCTACTCAAAGAGTGATCTCCTCACTTAGCAAAACCCTTGAATAAGGTCAATCAATCGTTCCCTCAAACTGAACAATGGCAAAACGTCTTGATGAATCAGGATCACATCCATGAGCAGACCACATGCAGCATGTTGGCACCATGTTGATTTGTTGAGCTCGGATAGGGATGCATTTTGTGCCTGCATTGACAGAGCCCTCCAGCCATGAATCTATATGTCTTTAGAGGAGCTTTTGTGCCGGTGGGTTTGGAGGTGTACAGCTAGTCGAAATGTCCTAATGATCGCTCTTATCTGTCATTCTTCCAATAGAGGGCGACCTTTACAAAGGGGAAATAAGGAAACCACATTTGAACGCAAGCATGGCTATATATACAGTATAAAGAAGGAACCAGGAGAAGCTCGCACACTGATAGAAAAAATGAAATGTCCACTCCAAAGGTTCACGGATGTGAAGATGCCATATGTTTAATGGTCCATAAATGAATATACAAAACAATACAAAGGTGCTACCATGTGAAACAAAACAAAGAAAACTGAACAGAAACGTTTCGGCTACAAAGCCATCTTCAGTCTGCCTTGGCTTTGTAGCCGAAACGTTTCTGTTCAGTTTTCCTTCTTTTGTTTCACATGGTAGCACCTTTGTATTGTTTTGTATTATTCATTTATGGACCATTAAACATATGGCATCTTCACATCCGTGAACCTTTGGAGTGGACATTCCATTTTTTCTATCAGTGTGCGAGCTTCTCCCGGTTCCGTCTTGACAATTTTTTGGCCTACGCACCTGATGTGAGTGTTTCTTTGGACTTGTAGCAAGAGCGCAAACACCCTATCTCATTTTTGCTATATATATATATATATATATATATATATATATATATATATATATATATATATATATATATATATATATATATATATATCAAGTCAAGAAGACATCAGCAGGAGTGAAACAGAAAGTTGATTCCATTCACGTCATCTTAGAAACAGTGTGACAGGCCGCTGCGGTTCACCCAGAGAATGGCCGGCCGCGTGCTTGACTGACAGTTGGCGTCTCTGAGCTTTTGACAGCCCCCAAAACGGCGGCATAAATCTTCCCTGCTCGCCGTAATTCAGGGCCATTCAGTCCCCACGCCAGCTCCTGCTGTCGCTCGCTCCCCTTCATCCTTTAGCGCCGCCGCGTCTCCGTCCAAGCAAATAACTCAATAACTATGACTTCAAATGCTACACCAGGCTGTCAGGCGTTGCTTTGAAACGGCACTATCTGCCCCCGCGACACAGCGACGATGCCTTTGATGCCCCACCGTCAAGACCAACACGGCAGCGCTCGTCATACAAAAGGGCCTCAATTAACTTTTCATCTATCGCACGCTCGCTCTCTCTCTCTCTCTCTCCATCGCTTTTCCTCTGTTTTTTTTTCTCTCTTTCCCTCTGAATTGTCTCTCTTCCTCGCTCCCTATTGACTTCTCTCATCTGTTTCCCTTGATTTGGCTTAATGGCGATATCTGACAGAGAGAGTATAATCAACTGAAATGATTCCCCGTGGCTCATGACAGATGCCGAGAGGGAACTGCGATCGACAGATGAGATGACGATTGGCAGCTTTCCCATTTTGCATATCTTCCGTTTAACTCTCCGTGCCAGACTTTGCAACTGGCGAATGTACACACGCAGCGCACACACACACACACACACACACGCGCACGCGCACACACACACACACACACACACACACGCACGCACGCACGCACGCACACACACACACACACGCACAGACGCACACACACACACACACACACACACCATATTGTGAATATTTGATCACCTGGCATTGGGCAATATTCAGAGAGAGTTGATCCTCCCCTGCCAGCGGAAAGTGAGCTGGCATATCTTATGTAAGTGACTGAAACAATAAAACACAAGTGAGACTGAAGAAACATGTGACAGCGCGAGTCCATTAGCGATCGGACCGTACGGCACCTGGGAATTTGCCGGGCCCTGTTGACACCAGCATGGACTCCTCTGCGTATATGACTTATTCATTTGACACGGTGGTGGAAGATACTATTGGAATGGAAAACCTGCTTCTTCTACATGTGAGGAATCCGCTCTTGACGGAGACATGGAGAGAGCCCTAATGCTCCTATTTATATCGCGGGACATCTTCCTCGACCGGAGGACCTGTGTTTCAGGCCCCGTGTCGGCAAGCACTCGCCCTGCCGAAGTGTCCTTGAGCAAAACGCCCCCCTCCTCCTACCTGCTCCAGGCCTGCAGCTGTTCTGACCTCTGGCCTCCCTATATGGGACGGGAAGAGCGCCCATAAGATAAATGCCATGCCCTGCAGAAACACATTTACAAGCAAATCTACTTCCGCAGTGGCAGAGTTGGGGTCGGTTCAGTTTCGCGTTGTTCGTTCTTGTCACTCCCTCTCTCCACTCATTTATCATAGTCTCTCTGCCTGTCCTGTCCCTGCTATAAAGGCAATATTGCCTGTCTACACTGAATCCAAATGTTCCATACTGTACACCACGGCCTTGTGTTTCATTACTTTAACTTACATCTCTTACCTCGGATGACTCCTCTCTTTCCTCTTTTTGCTGTATAAGCTGTTCTTTGGAAGTTTGGCTGCCGCCTGCATTTCTTTAGTAGTAGTAGTAGTAGTGGCGTCCACTCATGAGGAACTCTCCTGATTGGTTGAGGCTTGCTGGGAGCGGTGTGAAGAACTCTCCTGATTGGTTGAGGCTTACTGGGAGCGGTGTGAAATTTGGAGATTCTGAAGACAGAGGCAGGAGAAATCAGAGGCCTGATTTTCTCTCCGAGCATTTGAATTACAGATAGCTGGAGGAAGGGTGTTATGAAATGTTGGGCCAAATAACAGTAAAAAAAGAAGAAGAAGAAGAGTTGCCTATCCCAGCATTATTGCTATTGTTATGAAAATATACATCCTGCTTTATAATAAACAATAATGCAACAAGGAGATTCCATGGGGGGGGGGGGGGGGGGGGGGGGGGGGGGGGGGGGCACGGTGGCACAGTGGTAGCGCTGTCGCCTCACAGCAAGAAGGTCCTGGGTTCGATTTCCCACCTGGGATGGGACGCTGTGGGCGCTGAGGGTGTGTCCCCATTCCCATGTCCTCGGTGCCTATACGGCCCAGGTGGGCTATCTCGTCAAAAGGGCCTTTCTGTGTGGAGTTTCCTCCAGATAGGAAACCCCCCCCCCCCCCCCCCCCCCCCCCCCCGATCGCACATCAGCTTCTTTGGAAGAAAACAGACAATCCGGCGCCTCCCGAGCAGCAGCACATAACAGCAAAATTAAAGGAAGAGTCACTGGAGCACAAAGACAGTTTGGCCTTTTATTGAAGATGCAAACACTTTTGTTTTCTATGCTGTTGCATCTTCATCAGAGTCATCAGAGTTACATTATATCACTGCCCTAACCATCAACAGCTGAGGAGGAGGAGCAAACATGCCAGCCTACCACCACCAATCAGTGTACAAGGAGCCGTGCTAGCAACCAGGGACGAGCCGAGTGCTCGGGTGAAACGAGTATCCGGTACAAATAATCAGCCTAGACCGTCTGACATCACCGATGACCTCACAGGAGGAACTCTTGACATCACTGATGACCTCACAGGGGGAACTCTGACATCATCGCCGATGATCTCACAGCAGTGATTTTGCCCCAGATCTATTGTCTTTGTTATCATGGGTAGTAAATAACAACATAAATATCTAAATCATAAATGTTGTTTGGGATAACTGTTAATGGCTACCTTCGGCGTTATAAAATGCAATTGCATCATATTTAAGTCTGTTCTCCCGTTTTCCCAGTGCGTGCTGTTGTAGAGAGAAGGCGAGTCCTAGCTCTCTACTTGTTGCTCTGCAGGCAACGAGCCGCTAGAAGCCGCTCCCCCTCTCCAACTGCTCTTTCTCTCTTTTCACACTTCCAAAGGGGCAATCAACAATGTAAATAAACATTATTTTACTTTGAAATTGGTTTTATTTGACGAATGTCCGGGTTCGGAGTTCCTGTCTGCCCTGATCTGATCTGTTCAGCTTGACAGAGTCGCTCACGGGCGCAGAGGTCCGCGCACAAAAATAGAAATCTAGGCTATCTTGCGCGCCCTGAGCGTCCGCGGAGCTGCGCGCAATTCGGTGTGGACTGACAGATCTGTTAACATGGTGTCCTAATCTAAACTGGCTGCGCACAAGGTCGCGCCACGCAGCTTACGTGCAGGAGATGCTTGCAGTGTGTTTTCACCGTTATCAAGTCCCAGTGTCAGCAAGCATGGGGACTTGATCCTGGGTCTTCCAGCTGATGGATGGTCTCATTACTCAGTATGCCACCCTCCTGCCCATTACTGTGAAATGAAACGAAGTGGAGAATTAACCACAGCTCACATGATTACCACAGAGCGTTCATTCTCAACAATGTCTCCATAGACCAGATGTAGAAAGCATTTGATTACAGATCATTTTGAGGAGATGAATTTCGAAGAAGATCTGGTTCCTGATTGATTGGATTGAAATTGAACATCACCAACCCTGACCCTCCACCTATACACACCCCCTGAAATGCTCAGTGAATGAACCACAAAACTAGTTAAATTTGCACAGTTTTTACCCTGACTCCATAGTTAAAGCACATACTAGCCAGGATTGGGTCAATAGACTACTTGTACAACTCCACTACTTCCTGAAATGAGTAGGGCATCTTGGTTTCCTGTCCTACACTATTGGATAAACTGATTAATGTCAGGTGTGCCTGACTGCTGCAGTCACAACAACAGTGATCAGGCACACCTGACATTAATCAGTTCATCCAATAATGTAGGACAGGAAACCAAGATGCCCTACTCATTTCAGGAAGTAGTGGAGTTGTGCAAGTAGTCTATTGTAGTTGGAAAATGATTTTCATCATTACGTTTGAACCTACTGGATTGGTGGGGTACCATACCAGGTATTGTAAGGCAAGAACACAGAGCAATACTGCGTTCACTTTTAATGACCCTCTAGTGGTTATCTAAAGTTTCTGGTGCTCATTGTATTGCCCCATGTGGTAAACTCCACCCATCTGGTACACTAAGCTATCTATTTGATGCTTGATATTAGCTGTTTCCAATGGTGTACACACACACACACACACACACACACACACACACACACACACACACACACACACACACACACACACACACACACATACACACACACACACACACACACACACACACACACACACACACACACACACACACACACACACACACACAGAATCTTGAGAGATGTTAGATTTAAATCCATGCAGCTAACTCCCTGGCCTGTCTTCAGGTTGATTTAGAGTGACAGGATTGCCATATCTTTGCAATAAAGCGGTAAAACAATTTTCCAAAAGGTAGCTGTGGGGTTTAATAGCACTTTAATGCCATCCTGATGACACTCTGTACTTTTGCACCCCTCTTTTTTAATTAATCAGACTAACCTTCTTCAAACTTTTATTCTAAAATTCTCTTTGGGATTTATAAGAGAGCGTTTTTATTTTCTTTTGTCATCGGCCATGCACCGATTCAAACTGTCAGATGGTTAGATTTATAACTTGGGGATGGAGGTGTGGCCAGGCTTTTCATTTTGTTCTCTCTACTTTAGACCATATTTCATATTCTCAATATGTTTTTGGACTTGTGTGAGGGGTGCTGTGGACTCATGTGAATGTGTGTCATGCAGAGCCTGCCTGGACGCTCTGCTATCCGCCACTGATTCGGTGACACATTTTTCAGCCCCACCTGACTGGTTGCTGTTTGTGTCAATCATCAAACTACTTAGACAATTCTGCGCCAAAGAAGTTAAATTGATAAGAACTGAAAATAATACCTTGTTCCACTGCAGCCCAATGACAGCAGCGCTGTTCTCTCTCTGTGTGTCTGTTCTCACTTTGTTTAACTCTCTGTCTGGTCCAGAGCTGGAAGACCGGAAACAGTTACCGGAGACAGGCGCCATGACAGTCTGCCCGCATGATACATTTTTTTTTTATTTTAGAGCCACAATATCGTTATGAATATCAACAACTAGCCAACAGATATCAAAGCGGGTGGGCTTTATGGAAAGCCCAACTGGTTGACAGTTATATCAAACTGGTCATTCAGTGGCATTTTACTGCCACATAACTAATGTCCTAACAGCCTAGGTAGCAGCGCTCTGCATTGCGTTATCGGTAAGATTAATTAGATTCATTATTTAATAAAGTCCCACCGCCTACATCGACCAGCCAATCAGGTGTCCCGGACAGTATGTGTCCTGAATAAACACAGTGGATGGGCGTAGGTCCATTATGAAGAGTGTGACAACTCATTCAAGGGGTCTGGATACCCGGCTATGTCATGCATGCATTAGCCCGTTTTAACCCTTTTACACACGTGTGTGTGCCCATGCGTGTGCATACATTAGTGTGTATATTCACGAGGGGTGGACCTGTATGTGAATGCATGCGTGTGTGTGTGTGTGTGTGTGTGTGTGTGTGTGTGTGTGTGTGTGTGTGTGTGTCTGTGTGTGCGTGCGTGCACGCGTGCGAATCAGGAAACGCATGAGGCAGTCCAAGGCAGGATTTAATTTGAGAAGTACAATGTTCTTTACGGCACCTCCATTTTTGCCATAGGGGACTAATGCTGCTGATTTAGCGTACTACACCATACATGACCAAGCAAAACTAATTTATTCCCCTCTCTCTCTCCCTCCCTCTCTCTCCCTCTCTCTCCCCCCCCCCCCTCTCTCTCCCTCCTCTCTCTCTCCCTCCTCTCTCCCCCCCCTCTCTCTCCCTCTCTCTCTCTCCCTCTCTCTCTCTCTCTCTCCCTCCCTCTCTCTCCCTCTCTCTCCCCCCCCCCTCTCTCTCCCTCCTCTCTCTCTCCCTCCTCTCTCCCCCCCCTCTCTCTCTCCCTCTCTCCCCCCCCCCCTCTCTCTCCCTCCTCTCTCTCTCCCTCCCTGCACCAACTCTCTTGTGCTCTCTGCCTCTCTCTCTCCCTCTCCCCCCCCCCCTCTCTCTCTCCCTCCCTGCACCAACTCTCTTGTGCTCTCTGCCTCTCTGTCTGGCCCTCCTTCTCTTGGGAGAAAGATGGGGAACGCTTTCATCGCTTTACATTTAACGCAACATTGACTGAGAAGCGATCCAAAGGTTCTGCCGTTTTGCCGACCCCGTCGGCTCGGCACGTGTCTCATCCCTCCTCGTTCCACCCTTACACGATCTGTCTCTTCCCCCGTGAAGGAACCACAGCGCTTCACTCATCGTGTGACGGCTGCTCGTCCATGTTTTTAAAAGATGATACTTGGTCGGGCGCTTGGCTATTGATTTACTGCTGTTCTTTCTGATGAAGCAACAGTTTTGTCAGAACATAATGGTGTCAGCACATTTTAGGAGATGTTTTTGTCCCGAGAGGTCAGTCAAGCAGCTGTGAAAACTATACCGCTACTGAACCTTATGACTTCTTTACACTAAAAGAAACTGTGAAATTGGGAGGTGTTGCATAAGTTATTATGCAATGAGTTTTATTTTTTATTTTTGTCTGGCCACGTGAAGTGAAATGAGTTTGACAGCCCTGCTTTACGTGGAAAGAATGACACAAAACAACACAAAGCAGCTGCATTTGACCACACAGGGAAGCAGCCATCTCTAAAATTAGCCTCCGGGTGCAAATGACAGCATTTTGAGGTAATTTTCCACCATCCTCCCACCCACCCACACACACACACACACACACACAACACACACACACACACACACACACACACACACCTACAATGTATTTTATTTCCTTTGCTTTGAGCGTTGACCCAACAAGAGCGGTTTGTGGAGAATGGGAATCAAAGCAAAAAGGTGGGTTGATTTTGAGTGGAGTTGATGCGAGGGAGTGAGCACTATGGATTTATTTAGGAATAACAAACAACTCAGAGGAGCGCACATACAGTACACACTCACTCACACGCACGCACACACACACACACACATGCACAGACACACACGCGTGTGTGTGAGTGTGTACACACACACACGCACAGACACACACACACACACACACACACACACACATAGCAGGTTTAGGGGGATCTGACCATTATGGTGGTCTTATAATCCTCTCTCATGGCATGGTTCAATCTGTGTTTTTCCAAGTGAAACCCTACGGCTGGTCTTGATTGAGCGGTCTGAATATGCAGCGACATCAGGAAAGCAGCCTGCATGTACAGTACAGCCTGACTCAAAACTATTACAATACATTTTGGATTGTCCATTCTGCAGTCTGCTGTTGCTCTAGTCAACAGCTTGTTCGCACCCTGGAAAAAAAACAATCACGCCAAGCCTTTGACCCAGAGCCGTGTATATAGAAGAGATCATCTCCATTCACTCCAATGGACCAGTATTTTTTACTCTCAAGAGTTCCAGGAAGTAAGGTCCTGGATTAAGCAGCACTGTCGAGTTGCAGCAAAATGGACAGTTTGTGTTGCACTTTGAAAGTTTTTTTTTTTTTTTTATCAGCTTGTACATTATCAGCTTTATTTTAGCATTCAAAAGTAGCGCGAGACCCCTTCCTGGCTGTTCATTGGCTAATGAGTCATGCATTTTGGTCCTTCGCTGACACCACTCTCTCTCTAAATTGTTCTGCTTTAGGCTTTCTGAAATGGTTTTCCAATGCCTTTTTTTTGGCAGAATAGAATTGAAATCACTGTGAGCCAACATGTTATCTTTGGAAAAGCAATATTTTTGTCAAAGAGTGAAGGAAAGCAGGATTGCAGCTTTAGTAGCACCTGCTGATACAAAATGCTAAATAAATAAGTATGAGAGCACTACTCAAACCTACGTGAGTATAGTATAATTTTCAGCTACAGCTGATCTAGATGATTCCACTCAGCCAGCTGTAGTGGATGGAGCCATGAACTCCAACCCGCTTGATGGAGGTTTGAGCATAATACAAACCTCCCAACTAGAACCCCCTGGTTCCTCTGAGCCTCCATACACACACACACACACACACACGCAACGTTTAACTTGACAGCAATGTCATTCTGAAAGATGGAGCGGCAACAAAATGGATGTTCAGTCCGAAATGAACATAAAGACAATTTCAATTTAGATTCCTAATAAAACCCAATGTCAAAAGAACCCGGCTTTTATTGAAATGGTCATAAGCACAAATGGCAGCATCACTCAATTCACTCCATTTCATCCAGCTCCTTATTAGACTATGCCACTTCACCCCCTGTTCTCCTGCTTGGCATTCCCTTTGTCTCGTTTTTCTTCTTCTTCATCTCCTTTAAAGGTATAGCTTGTGTTTGTTCATTTCCTCCCTGGCAGCCTCTATTACAGCAAAGGGCCGTCCGGCGATTAGACTGTGCCATTCAGCTGTGAAGGTTGCTGGCTCATGCAACTGGATGAGGTTACAGACAGTACAGCGCAGCAAGGTTAGTGGCGGGAGGGAGGTGCTGGATGGCGGGGAGATAATTCACCCTTGACCCCGTCACTCGTCTCTTTTACACGGGGCTTCTTTACATGAGAGGAGCTGTAAACATGGCTGACTTGGCACCGCTGCACCCTGGGGTGGGTTATTAAGTGGGTGACGCCATGGCCTCCTCAGCTGTAATAGAAGCACTCGCAAAGCCATGTTCACTCCCTAGGATCAAATCAAATCATGGGAAAGCCGCATTCACCCACTATGCTTCTGCTAGCTGGAGCAAACTGCGTGAAGACCTCAGATTTGCCCCAACTTTACTGACTTTGCCTCTATCTGATTTGATGCAAACCCAATGCTGTGGCATGTACGGGCAACAGCAGACGCAAGGTACCAGTAGAGGGTATGCTTGGCGTCCAAACTACAGTA
The DNA here is from genome assembly GCF_964638095.1 of Poromitra crassiceps. Classification (NCBI taxonomy): domain Eukaryota; kingdom Metazoa; phylum Chordata; class Actinopteri; order Beryciformes; family Melamphaidae; genus Poromitra; species Poromitra crassiceps. The sequence goes on along the minus strand of NC_139627.1, from coordinate 48,985,412 downwards.
TTGTAATAATCTGCTCCTGGACCGGAATGAAGGAGCAGAAGAGGCGAATACTTGGTGCAGTCTTTATTCACCTTCACACCCACAGCTTCTAGCGCCTAGCCACACTTGGCTACGCTCCTAGCTAGCACACACAGCTCCTAGCTACACACACCTCCAGTCCGCCTCCTCGTATCTTCAGACTGCCAACACACACACTTTCCCGCCGACAAAATGGCCGCCTCCCCCTCAACCAATCCCCAGCGAGCTAGCAACCCCACATGACTCCATGTCTCCTTCAGGTGCGTCACTCCTATTCCCAGCGCGTTCACGTGCGGTGGGACACACCCTACAACACCCCCAGCGAACCAACCCAACCCTCAGACAATCCCATGTTTACTGACAACCCCACATCGCTACAGTATAAAGACAAAGCTGTTGTGAAATGTCTATTTTATCCTCTTTTTTTATTTTCGTATGTCATCCGTTTTATGTGAAGCACTTTGAACGGCATCTGTGTATGAAATGTGCTATACAAATAAACTTGACTTGACTTGACTTGACTCTCTCTCTCTGTTCACACTTCACGCTCACTTCCAATCTGCTGCTCATATTTAACTTTTTAGATGACTGTTGTTCATATTTAATTTAGGAGGCAACTCCTATCTGATACCGATATGAACTGACAGCGAGGGCATGAAGACACGCCAGAGCACAGATTAGAACAATAACAAAACATGTCACATCCATTTTGGGGTTGAACACATTGCGGTTACGCTTTGAGTTGAGTCTGAATGGAGGCAAGTCAAGTTTGGCTGAGACTCCTCGTCCTATAGCTGTGTGCCAGAGCTGACTCAGACAAGCTGCTGTGGGGCGGCAACATTGTGACAAGTGACACAGGGTAATGACGCCAGATTGATTTGTTGCCATGGCAACGCTGGCAAACTCCAATTTGACCGTTCAAGTACAAGTCTCATAGGTCACATTCCTCTGGGTCCAATTTGTAGCACATGTCCACATGAAACGTAGTAGGAGTCAAGTAAGCAACTAATTAATCATTCCTGCCATACTTTCAAATTTAGAAACACTATCATATAGACCTTTGTTTCAAACAAATCAATAATGCCTTGAATCTTATACATTATTTTCTCTATGCTTTGAATTTGAATCGGGGCACTTTCAACAGTGTGAACGCAGCTGTAGAGACACATGCATACATATACTTTACTGTACATACCCACACCCATCATAGACATATACTGTAGGCATTATGAATACTGTACATACCCACACCCATCATAGACATAGGCATTATAAATACGGAGGCTGAGCATTATATGGCCATATATAAAGCCATATAATAACTAATAATAACAATAATGATGATAATAATAATAATATATAAGGCCGAGTCACGTCTCACCTCAACTGAACCAAAGCAGTTGAGCAATTGTGCACCCCGCAACCCTTGGCCTTATTCTAGTAGTGAGATGCTGCACTTGACGGAGGCGCAGACAGCAGCCATCAGGCCTTGTGGAGAAGTAAATGACAGACAGCCCCGCTGTCTCTCTCTCTCTCTCTATTCCCCTCTGTCTCTCGCTCCTCTTCCCCTCTCTTCCTGATCTTTCTCTCTTAGCCGACACTATTTTCTCTCTTACAGACTCTCTTCTCCTCTCTTTTTTCCATCAACTCCCCTTCTGGCGATGCAGCTCTCCTCCCTCTGTCTCTTCTTATTCTCCTATTCCCACTCTCATCCTTTCTGTCGGTTACATAGTGTCATCTTGAGTGGACGTGACAGCCTGTTAGATGGAGAGAATAGACAATGACTTAACAACCCCCCCCCCCCCCCCCCCCTCCCAACTCTAACATATGCAGCGGGCGGTCTGCAGCCGGCGCCGTGAGCGCGCATTAGCGTGTGAAGCAGGCGCTTAACGGCAGATTTTGGGAAGCTGACAGGATTCACAGCTTTGGTTCAGCCGGGGCAGCAGGGCACCGAGGGGACACGGAGAACAGCCCTAATACAGCGGGCAGGGGGGGGGGGGCAGGGGATGACCACACCCTTCAACCACCTCCCAAAGTGTGCACACACATACTCACACAACACGGAGGCACTAAGACCATGAGGACGAAGTGATCCAATGTGGCCTTTACTACCAGCAGTGCAGAGGAGGGAGTGGGTGCTGTGACGAACGATATCAGCATGTTTGTGGCACTTTACATAATAACAAAAGTTTTTTTTTTTTTTAATTAACAACACATTAACATTGCTTCCCATGGTCAGAAAAAGTCGGCAGATTTGTTGCGCTTTTGAGAAATAAAGTCACCAGGGGGCTCTGAAAAGTAGCCAAATATAGCGGCAAAGTCGCCAAGTTGGCAACACTGACTCTCACGGGTGGCAACTACGGATGTGGGTTTAGGTCTATTCTATTCACCTTATTCTTTGCCCATACAAGGACGCTTCTGCATGACGTCATTTTCTAATCGTCTTTCCGGTTTTAGACACGGAAGTAGATTACGCCTACCGTAGTCATTTTTAGACTTGCCAAAAAGCTGTTTTCAAGCAACAAAAAAAAACCCAAACTGTTTTGAAGCTTTAATATTTTTCGGGTGAGAACGTAACATATATGTGACCAGTTTATCAGAATAACGCCTTGAATATTTAACGAGCAGCGAGGACTGGGAGCGCTGGCTGTGCCGACACCGGTCGGACTAGCTATCTGTCAAACCCTACTGTAGGCTACTAGTGAGAAAACACTGTCGACGTGCTTTTGTAACTAACGTTAAATGCCCACCGGGTACAGCCATCGGCTCCTCGCAGCAGTAATGCTATGAACATGTAACTGAAGTTGGCCGCAGTGTAGCTTAATTCTGAATGTTGCCAAACTTCATTCATTATTATAGTGACGTTTTGTTTTGAAATTGGCTGCCAACTAGCGATGAACCGGAAGAACAAATACAATTGCGTGTAACGCGGAAGAGAGAAAAAGTGGGCGTGGTGAATAAGGCGAATAGGCTGACGTGATTATAAGTAAAAGTGACCAGCCTGATGAGGTCAATTTGCTTTAGTGCAGGTTGGTGTGATACAGGAAGTAGGTTGGTGTGATACAGGAAACTGTCTTTAGCAAAGCAAAGTAAAGGACACATCAGAGGGCGACTTCGATGGGCTCTCTTTGAAAAATCTCTCTTGCATGGAGAAGATAGGGATCAACGCTGTATGCAGGGGCTGTGCCATATGATCACTGACACTGCAAATAGGCAGAAAAGCCATTTCAGCCAGGAAATGAGAAGGCAGCGACTTGTGGAGGCTCTCTAAAATGACACTTATCTGCCAATCAGAGATGGAATCAGAGATAAGGAAAGGGAGATCCTACAGTAAGTGAAGAGAGGAAGGTGTAGGGAGAGTGAGGTGAGGGTGAGGAGGGTGCAGGGCAGAGTGATACAGTAGTGAGAGATACAGGGTTTTAGAGAGTGAGGTGAGGTTGAGGTTTATTTGCACTCGGTCAGGTCCCCCTAAGCGCACTCCCCAAGTTTGAAGTCGATCCGAACAACGGTTCTGGAGATACACGAAGGACAGACATACATACAGGTCGAGTGGAGAGGAGAGACGAAGTGATCGGCTGATCGGTGTAGGGATACAGTGGATGGATCTAGAAGGAGGCGGTAATGCAACATAAAGGATGCCAGCTGCCATAAAACACCACAGAAGAAGAAGAACTAGAACGACCGCAACGCGGACTTATGCCTCCGCCATTAGTTCATTCTGGAGTCCAAATCGCCATTTGAGGCAAATTGGAAGAAATTCCGTCAAGGCGCACCTGTGATGTTGCGTTACAGAGCTTGGAAATTGGGTGTGTGAGAGGTCACAGTGACCTTGAACTTTGACCACCAAAATGTAATCAGTTCATCCTTGAGTCCAAGTCGATGTTTGAGACAAGTTTGATTAAATTCTGTCAAGGCATTCCTGAGATATCGCGTTAACAAGCTTGAAAATGGCGTTCGAGAGCTCACCTTGACCTTTCACCTTTGACCACCAAAATCTAATCAGATCATCCTTGAGTCCAAGTCGATGTTTGAGACAAGTTTGATTAAATTCCGTCAAGGCATTCCTGAGATATCACGTTAACAAGCTTGAAAATGGCGTTTGAGAAGTCACAGTGACCTTCACCTTTGACCACCAAAATCTAATCAGTTCATCCTTGAGTCCAAGTCGATGTTTGAGACAAGTTTGATTCAATTCCGTCAAGGCATTCCTGAGATATCGTGTTAACAAGCTTGAAAATGGCGTTCGAGGGGTCACAGTGACCTTGACCTTTGACCACCAAAATCGAATCAGTTCATCCTTGAGTCCAAGTCGATGTTTGAGACAAGTTTGATTAAATTCCGTCAAGGCATTCCTGAGATATCGCGTTAACAAGCTTGAAAATGGCGTTCGAGAGGTCACAGTGACATTGACCTTTGACCTTTGACCGCCAAAATCTAATCAGTTCATCCTTGAGTCCAAGTCGATGTTTGAGACAAGTTAGATTAAATTCCGTCAAGGCATTCCTGAGATATCGCGTTAACAAGCTTGAAAATGGCGTCCGAGAGGTCACAGTGACCTTGACCTTTGACCTTTGACCACCAAAATCTAATCAGATCATCCTTGAGTCTAAGTCGATGTTTGAGACAAATTTGATGAAATTCCGTCCAGGCGTTCCTCAGATATCGCGTTAACAAACATCGTACGTACGGACGGACGGCCGTACGGACGGACGTACGTACGTACGTACGGACGGACAACCCGGATCCATAATGCCTCCGGCCTGGCTATCGCCGGCGGAGGCATAAAAAGTTGTCTATCCCTACTAAACATGTTGCAACACAAAAACCATGTTATGCCGTTGATCTCTATCTGCTTATGTCACTGCACAACTACAATTGTCATTTCTGTCCCATAAAGTAGTCAGCCACAGTGTGCTTGTTTTGTATTTGTTGGCACAGTATTTGCATGTTCCCAGCTCATGTTTGTCCAGGTAATGGTTGTTGTAAATAGCAATGTGAATAATATGATCCCCTGAGCAGGTGTGGAGACATAAAGATGAGGTGCTGTGAGAATCATCTAGCCAGTCTGATTTCAATATTGTGATTGTGTTAAAGCTGGTTTTCCTATCAAAGCAGTAAGCCACATGGCACTCTGATTCCTTCAACATTCCCTAGAAAGTGTGGAGTCAAGATGATGAGCTTTGGTGAAAACACATCAGTCCCCGTCTTCACCAACAGCTCCGCCCTTCAGCCGCTTCGTGCTGGAAATGCAATCAACTTGATTTCTTCTCTTCTCGCTCAACCTCACTGTGTCTGAGCTGCTTTTTGGTTTGTCAAATATCTGTTGTTTCATCTCCTATCACAATGTCAGTGTCTCGTTCTCTTTTTCTCTGGTTTTATCTACCTCGGCCGCCCGCTCTTCCAGACCTGTATCTGTGTGGAGCGCTACCTCGCGGTCATCCATCGTGGCTGTGCTCTTCCTCAGGCTGAAGTCCCTCAGGTACAGGCTGGCCTGCTGCTCTGCGGTCTGGCTGCTGCTGCTTGGACTCTGTTTCATCCATGGCTTCATGTTAGAGGGAAAAACTGCGTTAGAATATTTTGTCATGAGCAGGGTTGGGGGTAACCCATTACAAAAGTAACATATTACATGTAATATATTACTTTTAGCAGTAACTCAGTAATATAACTTATTACTTATAGGATTTCAGTAATACTATACCAGTTACTTTGTCAAGTAACTCAAGTAATCAAATTGTGTGTTTTTATGCAAATAACCACTATAGATGACAATAACTAAGGAAAAGAATAACATTTAGAATTTTGGACGGTTTACACAGACTTCAAGGCGGTTGAAATTATTTTTCAGGATGGTTCCGGGGCGGCGATGTAATTTGCTACTGCTGTTGTTGGTGAAAGTAATGCAAAAGTAGTGTAATAGGTAACGAGTTACTCTACACAGACAGTAATATTGTAAAGTAACGTATTACTTTCAAATGAAAGTAACTAGTAATATTACATTTTGAAAGTAACTTGCCCAACACTGGTCATGAATCTGTTCTGCTGCCTCTCAGCTCTCAGGGCTTTGAGGAAGCCTGGGCCGGGGAAATAGAAGGGGAGAGGGAGAAGGGGAGAAGCAGTGATCCAAAGATGAAGGCCTTTAAGGTCATACTGATCATCACAGTGTCGACGACCTTCAGCTACCTTCCCTTTGTGATAACACTTATTCTTAAATCTTATATAACCTTCCAGGAGTTCGCCATTTCCTATATTATTTCATCACTTATCGCTGTGATAACTGGGTTTGTCCAGCCATTCCTGTACCTCCACCGGGCAGGTCAAATACCCTGCATGACAACACGACATCCATGCAGCCTTGAGCCATGTGACGTCACCTCATGTCATTGCCTAAGGTTGAGTCGGCTACAATTAAGACATGTAGAAAATACTGTTATTTATTAGCAATTTATTATTAGCAAAACAATATCAACAATTACCAAATAAGTTTGAGTTTTGTTTGTTCTTTGTTTTTGAATTTTGATCATTCTGTTATGCCACTGTGTTAGTTTGCATGGGACAAGTTGTATGTGGGTTTCTATATTATTTATATGCTTGTATGCTCATAAAAGAACAATGGCCATATGCATAAAACTTAATTTACTTTGGCTGTAGTTTAATATGTATTTTTTGTCCTTTGATTTCAAAATACCAATAAATATATCCCTAAACAGTAACCGTGACGTTTGTATCGTTTGGCATTTGTTTGTGTTTTCCGAGCTTTCTTTTAATTTCTTTATGCCAATGCATAATGCCTCTATCTATATCTCACTGTGTGGCTTCAAAACACACATTTTGTTACTGAACAACAAAGGTCCCATATTCTACACTTTTCAGTGTTATGTCTTGTTATGGCTCCATTAAAAGCTCTCTCTCTCTGTGTGTGTGTGTGTGTGTGTGTGTGTGTGTGTGTGTGTGTGTGTGTGTGTGTGTGTGTGTGTGTGTGTGTGTGTGTGTGTGTGTGTGTGTGTGTGTGTGTGCGTGTGCGTGTGTGACTAGAAATCGAACGCGGTGGAGACTGGAGATGATGCACCATGGGTGCAGTACGGAAATCGTTCACTTCGCGCGCTCGCAGATGCATCTCCCGCCTCGCCAGCTCCGGAACAGCTGGCAACAGCTTGGCTGCTGCGTGGCCTCGCCTGCTCTACTGGCATGGCATTTGTCCCACATTGTGATGTCACTGATGATGTCACATATTTCCACCCCACCCCACCATTGCATCAGCCCCGGGCTGATGTAATGGTGAGTGCTGGCTGAAAATCCTAGTAGAAAACAAAACAAAAAAACGAATTTCTGACAAGAGCACAGTAACGCCGTTTGTATAGGGAAGCTTTCCACGCAAATAGGAAACATTGATCACACTGACAAATTTTACAAGTCGTGTCTACCTGAATGTTTAGTAGGAGAAGAAAGGTGTACAAATATGTCCGAGCCCTCCAGCACGAACTGGCCCTTTATCTTTTCCTGCAGGGGGAAAGAGTCCTCCTCTGGCAAGCTGGGTGGCTCAGATAAGGAAGTGCGCTGTCAACTCAGCACCTTGGCTCAGTGGTAGAAAACAGTCTAATCAATACGTCATTAATCATTGGTTTAATGTGGCCCAGCCCCCCATGTGGACACGCATTAAAATAGGGGGATTAAGGGGAGGAGGAATGAGCTTGACGCTTTGCATGTGAAGTCAGGGAGCTTTGTGAAGAATTACCATAAATGATGGCAGCGAAATTTGTTCTGAGGGTTGAAACCAACCTGATGGATTGTTATAGTTAGAGGTGTGTGTGTTTATGCGCGCGTGCGTTCGTGCGTGTGTGTGTGTGTGTGCGTGTGTGCGAGTGCGTGTGTGTGTGGGGACAGCAGTGTTGCCAGATAGTCTTCCAGCCCAGACTGTTCAAAAAACGCCAAAACGCACACAAAACCACCCAAACAAATGCAGGTCTATGGAAACAAGCGGCTCTCTGAAACTGCCCAAGCCCATTTTTTCCCCCACACAATGGATGGAACCCAAAACAGCCCAATTGGCAGAAAACTGCCCAATCTGGCAACTCTGGTAGGCAGGTGTGTCTCTCTGTGTCTGTGCTTTTCAGCATGTGTCCAGTTTCATCTACCTTTCTTATACAGTTTGTTCATACTAATTGTAAACCGCTTTTCCACATAAGCATCCTGCAGAATTAAATTAGAAAACGGTGTGAATGAAATCCCTGACTCATGCGTTTGATTTCCGTCGCTGACATCAAACTCTACCAAGAGACAGCCTGCTTTTGGATGCATCACAACAAAACCATCTTATCAGTGAAGATAGTCCCTCAATTAAATCCGGTGGAATAAAATCATCGGTTCATTTCTGAAATTAATTAATCACTGGATCAGCATGAAATGGATGCCAGCGTTTTACTTTTTGAATCTCACACACAAGGCTTTGTTACGCTGCTGCCCGCACACAGAAACGGCGTTCAACTTTTCTGATGGGTGGAAGAAGTGGAAACTAGCAGACTTGGCTTCTTGTGAACGAGAAAACAACTTTTGGCTCTACTACATTACTGTAGTAATGTGAGCCACTAAAAAGCCTCCCTATGCCTTGGTGTAGTTCCCTACTGTGGGGCGCTGAGTGACAAGAGAGGGCCAGCAGTGTCACACACACACACACACACACATTTCTGTTCTTTTCCTCTCCGCTACAAATTTTGCACCAATTTCTCAAAGCGTTTGGAACACAGGCTATAATGCCACAACCTCCTATGGTGCCAGTGTGGTCAACTTCTAAGAAAAGATTTAGACGAAATGTTTGGAAAATTGCTACTGGCAGGGAGCGGTGGTTGGAGTAGAAAACTTAAAGGAACACTCTGCCAATTTTCAACCAGCTTTGTTACCATTAGAATATCAGTAGTATATCAGAAAACAGTTTTGAAATAATTCATTTCGTTTGACAGTTATTGAGAGTTGATTTGAGTAAAGTTGTGGACCTGTGATCTCATTCGTGCACAAATGACAACACTGGTCCACAATTTTACTCACATCAACTCTCAATAACTGTCAAACTAAATGAATGACTTCAAAACTGTTTACAGTTTTCGGATATACTAATGGGAGTTTACGGAAGTTCTACCAAGAGACGGAACTAGTTACGTCATCACATTCAATTATCCAATAACAGCCTGCCATTCGTCCAAGCGGTCTGGTTAAAAGGAGTGCCCCTCCTACCTGTCTATTGCTCTTGTCTCCTATGCATTGCAGCATCAACCCACCACCTCCCCGGCTTCCACCCCAGTACCACCAGGTGAAGGCTCCTTTCCTAGAGGGGGAGGGTTCCGACGCCCCTGCCAATCCATGGCAGGTCCGCCGTCACGTGGCTGATCATCCGTCACGTGGCCGATTCCCGGTCACGTGGCTGATCCCCCTTTTGGCCAAGGAGCTCTCCGCCAAAGACAATCTTACATTCAATAAATCTTGTTAAATCTTACATTCAATAAATATTGTTAAAGCTTGGTCGGCGTTGTGTGTAGTCTCTTAAGGTAGAACTGATGTTCTAATGATACAAAGCTGGTTGAAAATCGGCGGAATGTACCTTTAAAGGAGGACTTTCAACCAGCCCTGTATCATTACAATGTCGATGCAGATTAACAATGTTTACCTTCTGTCCATGTTTCCTGCACTGAGAGATCCCCATTCATCTGCCTGCAGAACCCCCCTCCAGCTCATATGGCTCATTAAGTCTCGTTAAGGCTCTTGATGCGATTCTCCGTGGATGCGCGCATAACAACAAAAATAAATAAAGTAAAATCTGTCGTCGAACAACAGCCCTCGAGCAGAACATCTGTTCACTTCCGTCTCCAAATGACATAAAGTGAGGAAAGTGTCTGTGAATTCACTGGCAGCTCTCCGGTGTAGGCTGGATGGAGGGAAGGCAAACACTGTTACTTTGCACATACAGTAGGCCTACTACCACCATTGCAATGCTGGTTGAAAATCTGCAAAGTCCTCCTCTAAGGAGTTCAGGCACTCGGGCGTGTTGCATGTGATCAACTCTCACTCGATAGTGAATGTCATTGTGTATCGTTCAGCAGAAAATGTCAAAAAGTACAAGTGTGAAAAATGAATCATCAACAGCAGTTGAACTTTGACCTTTGTCCACCAAATTCTAACCAGCTCATCCTTGAGTCCAAGTGGATGTTTGAGCCAAATTTGAAGAAATTCCATCAAGGCATTTCTGGGAACTCACGTTAACGAGCATGAAACAGGGCAGTCGTGACATCACAGTGACCTTGAACTTTGAGCTTTGATCACCAAAATCGAATCAGTTCATCCTTGAGTCCAAGTGGACGTTTGAGCCAAATTCGAAGATATTCCGTCAAGGCGTTCCTGAGATATCCCGTTAACGAACATCGGACATACGTACAGACGGACAACCTGAAAACATGATGGAGGTATAAAAACAATTTTCAGATGACAATTCAATTACATCTCCAAAATTAATTAATTTAAAGCGAATGTTTAACTATCACGACTGTATGTTCCATTATTGTAAGCGCTCCAATCAATATTGTGTGTGTGTGTGTGTGTGTGTGGGGGGGGGGGGGGGGGGGGGGCAAGGGAGGAGGCATCTTTAATCAAAACGAATAAATCCGAAACAAAACCAGTAAGGTGGCGTTCACACCCAACGCGCTTTTCTCAGTTAGAACGCTATGGAAATCATGTTGAGAGCGCTTCCATTGTGCACAAAACACAGCGCACGGAGCATTTTTTGTGTGCTCCGTTTTGTTTTCCCCTGCAGTCGCGTGCAGTACAGTTTAGGACCACAACGACCACATGAACGGTAGCCAGCTAGTTTTGTCTGTTTGATGTTGTTCATTGTCAACATGATAGCCAGATTATTGCCAATTGTGGTAGCAGCTTTTCTCTGGGTGGAGAAAAGCTAGGATGAGTAAAAAGACGAGCAGCGTGCTTTTCCTCCAAATGTTCAACTTTTTCAGCTTAAAACCCCCCAGATCGCTTCCCCCCAAAAAACGAGACGCCACCAGCGTTTAAACGCCAGGTGCGTTCCTTGAAAGAGGAGCACGTTTAGCGCGTCCTTACATAGAGAATGAATTGCAGAAAGATGCTGGCAGCTCAAATGAGCGGGTTGTGTGTGAACGCCGCCTAATGGAGGAGACGTGGTGCCCTACTCCAGACTGGCTCTGCTCAACATGTTGAAAGGATTCCTTATTTGGAGCAAGAGAAAATGCAATGTACTAACCTTGTGGAACATGCAGGGAATGTGTGCAGATATTCTTTGAAATGTGAATCATTCATTTGAACTCCACATGAACTCTAGAAAAAAGTAGGCAAAATACTAATAGAGGATAATCATTCTGAATCTACACATATCAAAGAATACAGATGCCAGTAATAATATTCTGATTTCAAAAGCTTACGATTGTTGACTAGTGTGTTAAGCTAAAGCTGAGCCTACTAAATTGAGATTGACCCAAAAACCCAGTGATGACCGATTCTACCAGCACTTTGTCAGCGAACTTCATGTCATGCTAGCTCAATTTAGCGGGCAAAACGTCCTGCCTGCCGATGTTCACACCTCCCCTCCTCTTTCGGATGTGCGAGGGTGAGGCGTGTCACCTTCTCAGCGAGTCGTGTTCTCCCTAAACCCTGACGTCGAATGAAAAGCGATTAACCCGTTAGCCGACGCCTGTTATCCCGCAGATTACCCCGTTAGCCGCAGATAAGAATGGAACATGAACGCATTCTGATATGGCCTTTTTCTTTCGTCGGATTAGTCCAATTCTGTCCGTCATCCGATAGAGATTCACCTTGTGATCCTTGCCGGGGGGGGGAAATATGTTGCGGCCTTTGAACGACCCCCCGCCGAAAAACCTCGTATAGCGCCCGAGTCCCACAGCTCCATCGCACCTCCGCCACCGTCCGTCCCCCTTTCGCCCCGACAATGTGAGAACTGACAGGAGGCAACGATTACCCGCCATCTATCTACATTGTCCGGAGGATTTTCACAGCGCTAATGCCTAAAGCTTGCTCATCTCCTGAACGCACATGACCTGATAAGAACACTGATTCCCCATTCAGTCGCTCAGTTAGCTCCCTTGAAGAATCGATATGATCAGGGGATAGCCGCAGAGAATACGTGCTGTTTCATACCTGTAGCGTTTTCAATGTCACAATGGGTGTGCATAGGAAAATGCAGGGGAGTGGAGTACGGCGGCGAGTATATAGGTCACAGAAGGGTCTGACTATGCATCATCTACCTCCCACTTAAATGAATTAGTTGCCTGTCATGGAGCTAATGCGCTGAAATGAGTTGCCGCCAGCAACTGTCTATCAAAAGGTGATTTCATTTGGCGTACAATGTAAAAAATAAATAAAAACGGCATGTTCTCATGTGTTGTCCGCAATAATAACCAGGAGGACACCAATCCTAGAAGCCCAACATTACTGTATAGGTCTATGCTGCCTGCTCATAGACCCTTTTCACGGGGGCCATTTTGTGTCGAAAAGGCAGGGTAAACACTTCCATGAGTCTAAGTTGGAAACCCTCATTAGTGTTTTGCTTGCACCTGTGCTTACCCTGCCTTTTCGACGCCCCAACCTTCCCCCCGTGAAAAGGGTCTATTATTCATTTATGTTGATGGATTGAGGTTATGGCTTAATTTGGCTAATCACGCCTTCATATCTACATCCCTGTGTTTAAGATAGCCTTGTCCAGTCTTTTGTAACCCTGGCTGGGAACACTGTTTAGGCAATTGCCTGCCAGATATACAGCATGTTGACAGTTGATTTAGAACGAAATTCCCAATTGGACAAAACGGTTTCAAATACACTGTATGTTTTGCCACGACCGTGAGTGAATGCTTGTTCAGCTATTAGCGATCGCATGACTCATACATTTGTGGCGTTCCTGTGTTAATGACTTAGAGTACACAGTGTCACAGTGTCAGCCCCCGCTGCAGTGATGGACTTCAAACAGGCCCCAAAGTTAATACAGCTTTTGGCAGCGAACCCTCATCTCGGCCATGTCTCCAGCATTTTTGGCACGGTCCCGCCGCGCACAGGGGACCGTTATCAACAACTCATTAATGCATAATGAATGGGCTTGCTAAATGCAGAGCGCCGGGATAACGAATGCGTCGCGGACGCTAGCGCCGCAACTCATAAATCACGCTCGCGACCGTAAACATGCTCTCACACGCACACACTCATCCGCCTTTATGAATGAGCTGTCAGCATCGCTCTGTCCGGCCATGGCAGCTAAAGTACAAAGCTCTGACCTTTGTGCGCCGCTGACTATTTCATTGGTTGTGTGCGAGGCTGGGGGTAGAGAGAGAGAGAGAGAGAGAGAGAGAGAGAGAGAGGGGAGGGAGGAGAGGTTTGACCCCCGACCCCCCTCCACTAGTGGGGGACGCCGTAATTAAGACAGACGTTCGCAAGCGGCTCGAGACGCCGCCGCCGCACTTTTTCCTTGATGCGCATCAGCGGGGGAAATAGGAAACAAATGTTGACACGGCTGACCTGGTGGCACAAAGTCGCAAAGTCGCAGGGAAATACACACACACACACACACACACACAGACGCCAGGTCAGCTGGCCGAAGAAAGTTACGTTAAGTTTATTTATCGCGCTGCAGGGCCCCTATCCCTTCAATTAATTGGCTAATGTTTATTGAAACGGATGTGACGGCTTCAATTACAATACACGTCAAACAGCTCTCCCCCATTTCTCTTTCGCTTTATATACAATCCGTTCATTGAAGATTCATCGCCATCTGGTGTGACTTATAAAAGCCAGGCCCTCTCCGCCCCCTGTCCCACCAGCATCAGCCTCACTCAGAGAGAAAGACAGGGTGTGTGTGTGTGTGTGTGGGGGGGGGGGGGGGGGGTCGGGAGGAAACAGCATCGGAAAGCCAACGGGAACCATGAATCATATCCTCTTCCCCCTCTCATCCAGTCCCATTGCACCGAGTGAGACTGATCACCGCCACGAAGCCGTTTGCTAGTCTCTCAGTGGGCCTCATCAGTGAGCTTGTAGCATGCTATACATGAGCGTAGCTCTGTCACGTAGCCCCTCTGCCTCCAACCAACCCATTACTGCAAACCCCAAACGCTGCACGGCACGCCGCTGTTACACTCAATGGAGCCTAGATTGAAGGAGGGAATTGCTGCGCGTGCTGCATCTGTGTGTGTGCGTGTGTGTGTGTGTGCGTGTGTGTGTGTGCGCGTGTGTGTGTGTGTGTGTGTGTGTGCGTGTGTGTGTGTGTGTGTGTGTGCGTGTGTGCGTGTGTGTGTGTGTGTGTGTGATTGCAAAAACACTTTGCAAATTGCAAATTGCAAAAAAAAACTAAAAATTCATGCAAAGGAAATCTGTATACTACAGTCGGCCACGTTACTTCCGGTACACACGTACGTGTGTGTGTGTGTGTGTGTGTGTGTGTGTGTGTGTGTGTGTCCATGGGGATTTCCCCCACGCTGACACATTGACAGGTTGAAAAATACCCAAATCCTCCTTTAACTCATTGAGTGCCATGGACGAGTATGTTCGTCAATTGGTTTAGTAACGTAGAGTGCCAAGGACGAGTATGTTCGTCAATTGCGTTTTTTGACGGTGGGACGTGCATCAAAGCCAGATCCATCTCCTGTGAAAGTATGGTGGCTGTTGAATGTGTAAAAGCTATTTTAGGGACCCATTAGGTGGCGACAGTGCTCTCCAGATTACAGAAAGGCGAGGAAAAAACAGAGAAGAAGTCGTTGGGGAAACGGAAATCGCATCGCATCCGTATGCATCGATATGCATGAAGCATAACGTTAGCTGTGCCTGCAGCAGCCAATCTGCTGCCACAATTGAGCACCTCCGTGTCCGCTGCGATAGCCCATCCGCATGATTTTGTTTAGGGATGTCCGATATTATCGGCCTACCGATATTTTCGGCCGATATTAGCATAAAAAAAATCGATATCGGAAAATATCGGTATCGGTTTTCATGCCGATTTTTTTTTTTTTCTTTTTTTTTTTTTTTTTAATACAGGGGGAGTCTCACTGAGAGCAATGCTCTCTTTTTCAGGAGTGCCCTGTTCACATTCACACACACACTCATACCTGGAAGCTGACCAGTACAACCACAGTCTGATCTGTTGGCCACTGAGCAGCTCCACTGGAGCGGTTGGGGTTAAGGCCTTGCTCAAGGGCACCTCAGTGGTGGTAATGAGGGAGGGGCAAGCGCTGCCTTTTCGCTTTCCGGTCCCGGGGATTGAACCGACGACCTTCTGGTCACAAGCTCGCTTCTCTAACATTTACAACTTTAACACAACATGCATATTATATATTAAACTCTTCAGCTACATTAAGCTACATAATGTAACTTGTTACGTGAAATTTTGGTGGAAAAAAAGCCCGCTTATATCGGTATCGGTTGATATCGGTATCGGAAATTAAGAGTTGGACATTATTGGATATCGGATATCGGTAAAAAAGCCAATATCGATCATCCCTAATTTTGTTATTAGTTGTTATTATTCTCAACTGGAAGCATGGGAGCCGGTGACAAATACACGCGGAACGCTGTAAAAAAGCTGGATGTAGCGGACTTTTCAGTGCAGAGCAAACGCAGCAGAAAGCCCCAGAGACACTCCCACATGGAGGAGGAGTGTGCAGTTGAGGGGGGGGGGGGGGGGGGGGCACGCAGAGCAGCATACAACACAGACCCAGACAGCAGCTGGACAGGATTGGCAAACGCAAGCTAGAATATCTGATGCCCACCAGCAGTAAATCAAGACCAGCAAGAAGCTGCAACCAGCAGCGCACGCAGGGGCCAGCGCTGCTGGTTGCAGCTAAAAAATATTGTTTTGCCAAACAAAATTCCTTGGTTTTCGCTGTTCTATTGAAGGAAATTATTTTTGAGGTGTGACTACATCAGAAAATATTAGCTTCAGTCAGTGATGTGCATGAAATGTTTAATTTCACAAAAGGCTCATTATCTCAGCTTCTAGAAAAAAACGGCTGTTTTTGGTTAAATCAAGCTATCTTCTCCGGCTGATAACTAAAGAACGGAAAATGATATCAATAAACCTGTTTTTGCTGATGATAGAAGAGAGTCTCATCGTTCTTTTTGCGTGTTCGGTGTTTACATAGTAATATCACACAATATTCTGTGGGCCTCGAGAAATCACTGAAAACGCTCTGAAACTCTGGCACTGGGAGCGTCCGTTCTCCAAAAGTGGCTGGCACTCAATGAGTTAAAGGAAGGCATGGCTGATTTTCAACCCTCTTTGTATCATTATAATCTCTGTAATATAAAGCAGATGGACACAGTGCTTACCTTCTCTGTATGTGTTCTGCATCGAGTAATCGAGTCATGTAGAGAATGATGCGTTTTGCATCATTCTGTACAGGAAGTGCTGGAATAAACTGCGGCACTCTCTGTGCCGGAAAACATGAAGACGATGTAAAGGCTGCAATCTGCATAATAATTACTGACATTGTAATGATACAAAGCGGGTTGAAAAATGGGCAAAGCCTCCCTTTAAGTTTGAATGGTTCAAAAGGATTTCAATAATTGTTTAGTGAGGTGAGCCAATCAACACCAGTCGTTGAGCATTGACTGAAGTTAGTCTGCAATTACCTGGGAAAAAAAGTATTGATTCTCGATAACTGCTAATTGTGGCAATAAATCAAAAATGTAACCACTCAATCAAAATCAGATTCACAATGTCTTCATTCAACATCTTTAATCGCACATGTATATAAATAGAGGAACATCTGAATTCCTTTAATAGGGCTTGGGGCTCCTTTAGCATGCAGAGGAAGCTATCAAACCTTTTCACCAAGAGGAGAAGGCTCCCCAGGCAGGAACACAGACCGATGAGTGTTTCAGAGAAGGAGCAGGATCCGGGCAGATTTCTGTCACTTAGAATAATCTTTTTGTTGGATGATGCTATCTTTTCCATGTTCTGTCCTGGGATTGATGAGAGTAATGTTTTTCCTTGAGAACATCCAATTTATTTATTACTCACTTGAACTTTGTTTGACATCTCTAAATGAGGAGCTCATGATATTCCAGCTATTCCACAACCAAACGATGTGCCAGATCTGAATGGGGGGGGGGGGGGGGGGGGGAGTGTAGGCATACTGAAGTGAAGTAAAGCTGTATGTTCAAGTGTGCAATGTTTGGCTGCAGCTGCCATATTGGTTCTTGCACAGCTTGCGTGAGACTGCGTGAGACCAGGCGTTTCCCACAGCACCGCAACACCACATGCTATTGGGCATTGATCGGGGAGCTGCGCGATCACTGGAGAGGCGACCTGTCAATCACACCCACTTTTTTTTTTTATCATCTATTTTACTCTAAACAGGTATATACTGTATATACTGTATACAAATTCAATTCGCCATCGAGACCAAAACTGTTTTTTAAACTAGGCTGTAAAGGTGTTTTGTTTTTGCTGTAAACTCTGGCATTTTAACATGGGGCGAATGGGGATTGACTCCCTTTTGGAGCCAGCCTCAAGTGGCCATTCGCGGACCTGCAGTTTTTTACATGTCCGCTTTGGCCTCTAAGTGACCAACTGAGACTGCTCCGTCTCTTGCTATTCAAAGTAGAACACGTCTTCACATGAGAATTGACCTGGAATTGGATCATATCGTTACCGTTATGTCTCCTCCACATAATCCCTTCCTGATGATCCCTTCCATCAGAGAGGAGCCAGCTACTGATTTGCTGATTACAGAGGCAGTGAGGGGATTCTTCCTGGCTCTGCACCACCAGAGAAAGTCAGCATCTCTGAACGTCAACAGATATGACTTGACGAAAGTGCAAACCACCCCCGCAAACCACCCCCATATATATATATATACACACAAAATATAACAACCTATAACATATCCTGTAGCAGCTTCATTTTTGCATCAATCATCAAACCCATTATCTCCTGTGCTTTCCAAAACAACATGGAAAACAGCAAACCCACAAAGCTCCAACAAATACACTTAGCAAAATGAAGACATGACAAATGCCCAAATCAATATTTAGCATGCCTCTGTATTGCCGGCTGATATCCTGTAACGTGTCATTTAACATTGGATCACACCCATTTTCTAAATCGGCCTTCATTAACTAACATACCTGTAAAGTTTCAGGATTGCATCTTGCACGGTTCTGACACTATTGTGTTGACGAAGTCTGTCCACAGACAGACAGACAGACGGGACAGCCAGACAGACAGCCAGACAGACAGACAGACGGGCATAGAACCCTGGCAAAGTACTCAAAACTGCTTCTGTGGTAGTTCTTGCTACAATAGGGGTATCCCGGACCACATTTTGCCCATTAAGCCACACACAAACACACGCATGCACACGCACACACACACACACACACACACACACGCGCGCGTGCGCACGCACGCGCACGCACACACACACACACACACACACACACACACACACACACACACACACACACACACACACACACACAGACACACACACACCCCCCCACACACACACACACACACGCACACACACATCATAGAAAAGTCGAGACATTGCTTTTGACATATAATTCGTCTATTGCTTTTTTAAATCGTTTATTTTTGCTCAATGCTGGTGACCAGACGTCCCGAAAAATCTGGGACAGTCCAAAATTACAAGCACTTGTCCCGGGATGCCGAATCCTGTACTGTTTGTCCCAAAAATGAACTGTTATAGAAATAGATGATATGAACAAGCTGCTGGGCTGAGAGCTGTCTAGGTATCCTGCGAGACTCACCTACTTGAAGGCAAACATGCTGTGGAGACCTGACTTTGTGACACAGTGACGTTCATGTTGAAAAATGCTTCACTGGCAGCCAACTGCCTTTTGGAGTGCTGCCAAATTGTCATGAATAATTAATAGCATAATGTGCAGCTGCAGAGATAGGCGCAAGGAGCTGCTGCTGTTTTAGACCAGATGATGGAGTATAGGGTACAGCCTCCACTGTGGGAGGAGTTTGTGATCAAAATAAAAATAAATCTTTAAAAAAGTGTTTGTAAACTCCTACAGCTTAAGGCTGGTTTCACACCGACGACCCACGCCTTGCCTTGCCTCAACCCACGCCTACGCCGAGCTGGGCGTGAACCTGTTACACGCTTTTGCGATCACACCGCACGCCTTTTGCACGCCGATCCTGGAGCCGAGTCACAAGCGCCTCTCCTCTCTCCCGACTGTATTTTTTCACATGTTGTCCAGAATTGTCATGGGTAGCCTCTACTCTAGGTAAAATAAATCGGATATATTTAATGTTCTATTGATGCTGGATATGTATAACCAGGTCTGACTATAGTCGGACATTTTAGAGAGGTGATCTTGCAAGAATATGTGCTGGCAGCCTGGCACACAACAACATTGTCCATCTTGCTTCTTCGGTCGCTATTCTCTCTCATGAAGATTTGTTTGCCGACAGGGAGAAAGCCCCACGTGATAGCCACCCGTCAATCTCTCTCTCGCTCTCTCTCTCTGCTCAATACTGTTGTAGAAACTCCATTTTATTTTGAAATTCAGTTGACTTTGTCAGTTCCCACGGATATTGTCGCGTTTTTCTTTCATGGCTTGACAGAAAAGCCTGCCTGCACGCGCCTTGTCGGCGTGAAAATAGAACTCTCGCCTATTCGATAAAATCGGCAAGGCACAGGCAAGGCGTGGGTACACGCAGGGTTCACGCTCAGGCGCCCGGTGTACACAGCCTCATTGACTAAAACGGACGCCTATTTAAAAGCGTGGGTAAAGGCAAGGCATAGGCAAGGCTTGGGTCGCCGGTGTGAAACCAGCCTAAAGCCCCAATCAGTAAGTTTTCCAACTGCGCCCTCTGCGTGCATTAGTATCGATAACGATATCGCCGTTCAAAGTCAACAAAACACAGCGCCAGAAAGCTCTATGTACATGTTGTGACATTGGGTACTCACCACGTGATGAAATAATAATCCATAGTTCCGTGAAACATCATTTTCGTAGCAAATCCGAATCGAGTTACTTCCTTGCTTTCCAGCAGACAGCGCTTCCGCTGTACAGCGCATGCGCACATCCTTTTCTTTTTTTCTATTTTATTGACACGGGACGCTGACAGCAAACTGCTTAGTCCCAGTGCTGGCCAATGGAGGGCGGTGTGGGATAAATAAAGCCGAGAGTCTCCCTATTCCAAGTCAATCTACCATGTCCTGTGACTAAAAAGCTGCTATATTACAATAAAAAATGTCAAAAATCTTACTGATTGGGGCTTTAATGTCAATCTTAGTTGCTGGAAGGACATTTAGATTGACTGTAACATACCTGTGAGCTGTGCATAATGGTCCATGCATCTTGTAACACAGCCACTGCACTTCATATCATCCTCACAGCCAATCTGTCTATTTTATCCATCTGTATATAACTGATCTTCATAATATTCATAAAGTCCGGAGGTGTCAGAGTGAGTCATGTTACTCTAAATTATTTAAATCCAGATGATGTTTAAAATTAAGCTATCATTGGTTCAGGTGTAGTTACATGTTTGAGATATAGCCTACTGAAGGACGTCCCCCCCCCCGCCCTCCAGCTCCACCAAAGCAAGCTGGGAGATGTAGTCCCTCTGAGGAGCATCCAGAGCAGGTGCATTAACAGCTCACCTGGTTCCTCTCAATGTGGAGAAACTAGTGAAAATATTAAAGTACTGACAGGAATATTCACGTTTTTTGTATGAATGAAGTACGAGTATGAATAAATACACAGTCAATGATCATAGACAAACACTTAATTGAGTTCAAAGCATTTTGTAGTGTTTTATTATCTAAGCCATGCAACTACAGTATTAAAATCAATTTCCAGTAAGCTAGGAGAATATTCTTATTTATAGCACAATCAATATTACCATAATTTCAACGTGTCTGGATTGACTAACAAATTAATTTCAGAAAGTTCTTTAAACTTGTACCCCCCCCCCCCCCCCCCCCCCCTAGAAGCATCAGGCCTAGGGAAACGCTGCATTGACAGAAATTATGGTGTTTGTTAATATGAATGAAGTATGGGTATGAATGTACAGTATAACATCAATGATTATGGACAAACACTTAATTGCGTCAAAACAGCTTTATTGGGTTTTTTCTTCTTTAAGGCATGCAACTACACAGTATTCATTCACTCCCAATTACAGTAGCAACATTCAGTCGATCATATTGATTCTCAAATCAATATCAAATCATTAAAAATCAATTTCCAGTCAATTAAGACTATCACAATCACCCATATTACCATAACATGTTGAGATTATGGTGATGGGTTGTGGCATTAGCAAATTCATTGCAGAAAGTTCTTCAAACTTGTATTCAACCTTTATTGTTTCAATAAGATATCGGAACACAGAATTGTGGACCAAGGCAGCTCAGCAGGCAAATAGTAAACAAAAATAAGAAGGGAGCTCCTTGAAGTTTTTCAAAGAATAGTATTTAATCCCGAAGTAATATATTCGTGTCCACAGCAGTGTTACAAACAGAATATATCTTCACAAGGGTACACGGGCAAACAAAAACGCTACGCGCGTTTCAACCACACAGGGTCTTCATCAGGCTGGAAACGAATATATTACTTCGGGATTAAATACTATTCCTTGAAAACTTCAAGGAGCTCCCTTCTTATTTTTGTTCAATAAGATATCAAAAGAAAAATACAAGGAGACACAATAACTTAATTCTCAACAATTCCTAAACATTACATCACAAGAACAGAACAAGGTCAGAGTTTTCTTCAAAATATTTTCAGATGTAAGTGTCATGTATCTATATGAACGTCCAGCAACGTTGTTTAACCTGTTATCTACATCTATAATACATTAAGAAGATGTACAATAGTGTGGTTGAAGTTTCTATAGTAAATGAATAACTCGTGGCACATTAAAGTATTAAAGTATGTTGTTGGTCTAACATGGTATTCAACTAAACATAGGCTTTTATTTCACACTCTACACTAAATGGTTTGGCAAGAGGCAGAGGCAGGATGAATGAGTAAAGGAGCCACTAATTACAAATTCCTGCAGCATCCAAACTTGAAACGATTAAATTTCCCAAGATTGTTTAGGTGGAGGATGGGCATGACTGTAGACCCGACGGTGGAGGTGGTAGTTATAGGAATGCCTATAAAGCACATGTAGGTGGGGCCATGGGTGAGCAGTGGCCTCCCAATCATGATCAGCAGTGCTGGAGGTACAAAGGAAATGACTGCCACCACCAGGCTGGTGATGATGATCTGAATAGCTCTCTGCTTCTGCGGGTGGATGCTTTGTCTTCCAGGGTGAGATCTCTTCAGGGTTTGGAGGATGAAGAAATCACAGATCCCAATAATTAGAACAGATATGAAGTATGGCACAGCGGTCAAAATAGAGAAGAATAAGCTTGGAAGGAGAACGTTTGCAAACCCAAAGGCAACTGTGATGACCCAAACACCAGCAACCAGCAGGAGCCTGGGAGTCAGGCTCTTCCTCTCCCGGTAGAAGATTGGATGAACCACAGCCAGATAACAGTCCAGACAGATACAAGCCATCAAGAGAGGTCTTCCCCACATATTGAAGGTATAAACAAAATTCCACGTTGCTTCAATTGGCCAATGGTGCCAGACAAAAAAATTAGGCAAACCAGGTAGGATGAAGACCAAGAAGATGAGGTCCATGACAGTGAGGTTTAGCATGAAGACGTCGTTTGGCGTGAAGGAGGCTCCTTTCCTGTGTGTCTGAAACATCTCCCAGAGGACGGCAATACATGCGGGAACCCCAAAGATGAAGCACAGACAACAGAAAAAAGCCCAAACGTAGATGCCTCTTTTCCTGTCATTGCACATGTCAAAATAAAATTCAAAGCCAGATTCAGCAGAGATGTTGGATAAATTCTCATAGTGAGGATGTATCTGAAGCAACATTGCTGAGCAGAGAGCAGCTGTTGACAGACCTGAGAAACCAAAAAGAATATCATCAGAACTGCAAAAATGCATTCACAAGCACATATTCCAAAAGGCAGAGACACACACAGAAAGAGAACATTACAAGATGCAATACAAAAAACAAAGCTATGCAATTTTTGTTTTGGGCAAATTATTTTTTACTCTAGGCTATCGGTTTGGAATTTACTGGACAATAGACTTCCCTGTCCAGTCTATCCCCAGTCTATCCCTTATTATTACGTTTTCCAAATGTACAAAAGAAATACAGACACATGCTTTACCTTTTGCTGGGGTTCCTTTGGGACGTTTGTATGGAGATGCTTTCTTCTCCTTGCCTTGATAAAAGTGTATTCAACATGTCCTGTAGCAGCTTCTGGACTTGTTTTTGCATCGATCATCAAGCAGACCCATGATCTCCTGTGCTTTCCAAAACAACATGGAAAACAGCAAAGCCACAAAGCTCCAACAAATACACTTAGCAAAATGAAGACATGACGAATGCCCAAATCAACATTTAGCATGCCTCTACTGTAATTGCCACGAACTATGAACATGATCGAGTTCATTTTGATGTGTGTGAATTGAACTTTGAGCTCTCTCTTGTGAAGTGGGAACTTGCACATCACTGGGGGCCAATGTGGAGTGGATTATCATAAATAGCAGCATAGCCATGAACAACGTCCCAATCACTACTGATAAAACATCAATATAATGCCAGTAATATTAGGAATAGATATGACATGAACCTGATGCTGTGAGAATCCAGCTGCCTTGCAAGGTTAAATATGATATACCAGAGGATGAAAATATCATGAAGTAGGTTACGGCAACTAAAGCAGGGATTCCCAAAGTGGGGTGATGCTGAATAAATGCAGTATGCTTAATTATTATATTAATTTATATTATTATACGTATTCATCTATGCTCAGGAAAGCCACTGCCACAGCTTTTGCGCACCAAACGCATGCAATTTGCCATCATGCACAGCGTGTAGAGGAGGCTGTGGTGCTAGTTGGAATACTCAGTGGAAGCCGGCAGTAGACAAATTTCATGTTTCACAGCAGCTCTGGGTGAAGACGCCTGGAAGAGCTTCCCCGTGCCTGCGACAGAAGAGCCCTGATCCGCAGTTTTTTACAGCAAGTCCCGTGTTTTATTTTGAAAGTACACCGTCCCGCCTGTCCGCCTTATACTCTGTTCATTCGGTTACTCTTTGCTAGTCCTCGGGGTGGTGCATATCAAACATTTCATTTTCAATTGACATCATCAGTGATATCACGATGTAGCAGGGATCATTAGCCAGTCACACTATCTGTTAAGCTGAGACAGGTGATTTTACGTGCAGACGCTTGAAGGTCTCGAAAGACTTGGTAAACTGGGACACTGGACGCGTGGTAGCCGGAATCTGTAAGGTTCGAAACTGGAAACTGTTGCAGAAGTTATGCCGTAAGAAAGATCTACGAACTGTGGAAAACCCGCTGTAATCGCATTTATAGTTCAACAAGAACATGACATCACTCAACAAATGACATCATCAGAAATATGACATCACTGTAGGCATCATCAGTGAGGCACGATCCGAAATATGACATGATCACTGTCGACATCATCGTAACTGTACTGTAGTTATGACATCATCTAACACTGTCTCCATTGTTCAGTCAACATGGTTTGGTTTTGGGTTATTTCCCCACATCTCAACTGCTCATCCCCCATCCCCAGCACTTGATATGTATGCATGCTAATTTGCCTAGTCACAGTTTTGCATAATGGGCCTCTCTTCTTCTTCTGCTGCTGCTACTCTCAGGTGTGCAGGTACATTCATTCATCACATGCCAAGCAAGGTACAATATACAGTAAGCAGTGAAATCAGGATCGGAATCGGCAGCAGGACTGTGCAAAACACACACACACACACACACACACACACACACACACACACACAAAATAAATGAATGAATAAATAAATAAATATGATACATTTTTACAAATGCCCCCATCCAACCCCCCCCCCCCCCCCCCCCCCAAAATATATATATATATACCGGTATATATATATATATATATATATATATATATATATATATATATATATATATATATATATATATATATATATACTTAGCCAGTATTTGCACACACTCAGTTCTCCATTGGACCTCCATGATGGCGTCAGATGTGGTTGCTAGGAGATTTGTATTTTATATATATATATATATATATATATATATATATATATATATATATATATATATATATATATATATATATATATATATGTATGTATTTTATATATATATATATATATATATATATATATATATATATATATATATATATATATATATATATGTATTTTATATATATATATATATATATATATATATATATATATATATATATATATAAGAAAAGAAATAAGAAAAAAGCTGCAGGCCTATGGAAACACTGACAGTAATAATCACGTTTCTTTGGTATGAAGTATGAATACACAATCAATGATGATAGACAAACACTTAATTGAGTCCAAACCATTTTATTGTGTTTTAAGGCATGCAACTAAAGTATTCACACCCAATTATAATAGCAACATTCAGTCGAGCATATTGATTCTCAAATCTATGTAAAAATGAATATTGAATCAATAAAAATCAATTTCCAGTAAGTTAAGAGTATTTCTTAGTTATAGCACAATCACTCATATTACCACAATTTCAACTGTCTTGGATTAGCAAATTCATTGCAGAAAGTTCTTTAAACTTTTATTTCCCCTTTATTAGTTCAATAAGATATCAAAAGAAAAATACAAGGAGACACAATAACTTAATACTCGACAAGTACTAAACATTACAGCACAAGAACAGGACAAATTCAGAAGAATAGGGGTAAACAAACACAACACAACAAATAATATACAAGAATAGGGTGTTGCTCTTTCTTTTTTTACCCTATACTTATGTGACTTTGATTATCATTCCCCTTCCTCATTTGACTTCTTAGGCTTTCTTCAATATTTTCACATGTACAAGCTTTATGTATATCTATATGACTGTCCAACAACATTGCTTAACCTGTTATCTATAGTATATCTATAATACATTGAGAACATGCACATAGTTTGATTTAAGTTTGTATCGTGAATGTGGCACATTAGGTCTTGTACATTAAAGTGTGTTGTTGGTCTATCAGGGGTGTCAGACTCATATTAGGTAGAGGGCCGGATTTGTTCAACTGAGACCTCATGGGGGCCGGATTTTTTTTTTTACTAAAATCAATTAGACTCATTTACCCATTTACTTTACAAAAGAAATACTGCTCTTTCCATTTCTCTTGAAACTGCCTGCATTCCGTGTCAACCTTTCTCTTTTTCGACAGCATCTTGTTCAGGGGCGGACTGGGATCATAATTCAGGCCGGGCATTAGATACCAAGCAGGCCAGGCCGACGTGTGCCGGCGTCCGAAAAATTTGGGCCGTTTAAAGCTCAATTTGGGCCGTTTGAAGCCAGATTTGGGCCGTTTGAAGCCCAATTTGGGTCGTTTACAGCCAGATTTGGGCCGTTTGAAGCCCAATTTGGGCCAAGTCCAATTTTACAATAAGATGCACCCACTTTAACCCTGAATAAAGTAATAAAACCACTAGTAAACCAGTAGGCGGCGCCTGGCCTGCTGTTCAGTGAGTGGCCTGACTGCGGGCACAATTTTTTTTTTTTTTTTTTTTTTTTGCAGGCCAGGCCACCGGGCATTTGCCCGACGTGCCCGATTATGCAGTCCGCGCCTGATCTTGTTGATTCTTTTGTTTTTTGGTAGGTAGCTGAATGCTCGATTCAATTCCAGCGTGGCATCATGGCGGCTTTGTTTACACCTGATGACCTACTGACATACTTCCTTGTAGTGCAGGTTAATTAACTTATGAATGAACTCTTAGCTTGCTTATTAGCCACACGTAGTTCATGATAATGGGGTGCGAATTTAATAATAATAATAATAATAAAAAAATAATAATAACAAAAAAAATCCAAAACATCTCGCGGGCCGGATGAAACCTGCCCGCGGGCCGGATCCTCTGACATCCCTGGTATTTGGAATATTTTAGGAACAGTCCTTTAAAGTTTAAACTAAACATCGGCTTTTATTTTACACTTTACACCACATGATTTATTTAAAGGAGCCATGAATTACAAATTGCTGAAACAAACAACCTTGAAACAATTCAATTTCCCCAGATTGTTTAGGTGGAGAATGGGCATGAGTGCAGAGCCGGCAGTGGAGCTAATAAGCATGGGGATGCCAATAAAGCACACGTAGGTGGGCATATCAGTGATCAGTGGCCTCCCAATCATGATCAGCAGTGCTGGAGGTACAAAGGAAATGACTGCCACCACCAGGCTGTTGATAATGATTTGAATAGCTCTCTGCTTCTGGATGCTTTGTCTTCCAGGGTCAGATCCCTTCAGGGTTTGGAGGATGAAGAAATCACAGATTCCGACAATTAGAACAGATATTATGTATGACACAGCGGGCAAAATAGTGTAGAATAAACGATAAAAGAGAACGTTCCCAACCCCAAAGGCAACTGTGATCACCCAAACACCAATGGCCAGCAGGAGCCTGGGAGTCAGACTCTTCCTCTTCCGGTAGAAGATTGGATGAACCACAGCCAGGTAACAGTCCAGACAGATACAAGCCATCAAGAGAGGTCTTGCCCATGTATTCAAGGTGTAGGTAAAAATCCACATTGCTTCAATCTGCCACTTGTGCCAGACAAAATAATTAGGCAAACCAGGTAGGATAGAGACCAAGAAGATGAGGTCCATGACAGTGAGGTTTAGCATGAAGACGTCGTTTGGCGTGAAGGAGGCTCCTTTCCTGTGTGTCTGAAACATCTCCCAGAGGACGGCAACGCATGCAGGAACGCCAAAGAAGAAGCACAGACAACAGACAACAGCCCAAACATAGATGCCTTCTTTCCTGTCATTGCACATGTCAAAATAAGATTCTTCCAAGACAAAGCCAGATTCAGCGGAGATGTTGGATACATTTCCATAGCGAGGATGTATCTGAAGCAACATTGCTGAGCAGAGAGCAGCTGTTGACAGACCTGAGAAACCAAAAAGAATTGCATCAGAACTGCAAAAATGAATTCATACTGTAAGGCAAGCACATATTCCAAAAGGCAGAGACACACAGAAAAATAACATTACAAGATGCAACACAAAAAACAAACGTATGCAATTTTTTGTTTTTAGTGAAGTCTTTTTTTTACTCCAGGCTATCAGTTTGGAATTTACTGGACAATAGACTTCCCTGTCCGGTCTATCCCTTATTATTACGTTTTCCAAATAAAGGCCTACAACTTCAATCAGTTAATGAGAGAAATACAGACACATGCTTTACCTTTTGCTGGGGTTCTTTTGGGACGTTTGTACTGAGATGCTCCCTTCTTGCCTTGACAAAAGTGTATTCAACACGTCCTGTCGCACAGTGCTTCTCAACTGGTCTAGCCTCAGGACCCACATTTCCCCTTAGTCATTAAGTTGTGACCCACATTTCTGATTTTTTTTTATACCTCCCAAATTTATTTCACAAAAAGTAGTGCAGAAATACACGATGCCTTCATGCACTGTTAAAACATGAAATAAACAAAAAAGTGCAACTAGGGATAAACCCCCCAATGAAATAAAAAAGATAGACTTATCTTGAACTACATCTTTTTTAAACAAGTTAAGGGTTCGAGTTATGGGGGGGGCTTGTGGGGTTTGGCCCCCATAGAGAGTCTGGACCCCCAAGAACACCTGGGGGTCTCTAATATAACTTCTTTCTCTTTTTTTGCTTCCACATAATGCATTTTTTCCACCATTTCACAATAACTAGGACTCCTCTTGAGCGCGTGTGTTCTAGACGACTACTACAACCCAATTTTGGGGGAAGAGGAAGTCACCATGGTGCCACCACATGTAAATCAGCCAACTAACAGTAATCTACCATGCCACTGAAGAAAAAAATCAATTTTGTATTCCATTTGTCAAATTAAATTGTTGTATTTTATCAGATGCAAGTAAATATCATGGCATATATTGGCAGGTGGAGTTGGAGCTGGAGTTTATCGTCGCCCGTTTGTTGTCTATGTCGTCCGTTTGTTGTCTATGTGGTTCGGAACGGTTGGCTTTCACACTCGCAAGTGTTCCGTGCCCGGGCACGCCAAAGCGCTTCCCAGACCACCTTTTCAAGTGGATCCTGTCACGGTTCCCTGTTGCGCGCCCGGGCGTAGAACGGAACAGAACGCAACATTCACACTCGTCAAATGTTCCGAAACTGGGATCAATTTAAGGACAAGTGTGCTCGGGAACGGTACCGGGGTGCCAGTGAGAAAACACCCTTAAACGAGTCAAGACAAGATTTGGGGATATTTGGAGCTACCCCCCCTCCCCCCAGTGAATCAGTTAGGCTTATAAACACTGCAGAGAGGTTAACAAAGACAGCACAAGCAGAAACCGTGAAATAAGGCTGAAATCTGAATGTACACACAGGAAAGTGAAGCATTTATTAGCATCTGTAACTGTCAGTTCCCCCAAAACAGAAAGAAGAGTATAGGGCGGGCCATGCCTTTGCCTTGGGATGTGCACTGCTTCATGGTACTGTATGCCCTTCAAAATAAAGGCGCAGCATCAGATTTTTTTTTATTAATTTCTTTCCCCATGAGCGTCCGTGACTCAAAACGGCCCCGCGACCCACGTTTGGGTCCCGACCCACCAGTTGAGAAACCCTGCTGTAGCAGCTTTCTGGGTTTGTTTTTGCATCAAGAATCAATCAACCTCATTACCTATAACATAACATGGAAAACAATGAACCCACAAAGCTCAAACAAATGCACTCAGCAAAATTAAGACACGAAAAATAGCTAAATTAACATTCAGCATGCCTCTACTGTAGGGGTGTCACAATATATCGTCCCACGAAATTTCGCGATAGTAAAACGTCACGATATGTATCGTTGAGATGAAATCTCATATCGCAAAAAAAAAAAAAAAAAAAAATTTTTTTTTTTTTTTTCAAAAAATAGACTAAGAAACGTCTTTGTTTGTTGAAGTTCAATGTGTGGAAAGTAGTTCAGTTGAACAAGTCTCTGAAGAGACACATGAGAAGTTATACAGGAGAGAAACCATTCAATTGAGTTTCTGGCAAAACTGTTTACTTGACAGGAAAAACTGAAGATGCATAAAAAATAGATTAAGAAAAGTCTTGTTGTTTGAGTTTGAAGAAAAACTGAAGATGCATAATGAGAATTTATACTGCTGAGAAACCTTTTAGTTCAAAGTAAATCTAAGTGACGGTGTAACTCATTCTATTTCAAGATAAGCCTCATCTCCAATCTCATGTTTTTTCTAGTTGTTATTGTAATAACAATTTCCCACAACAGCATGTTTTGTATTTGTGCATTTCAAATAAAATACTACTTTTCCAGTCATATATTGTCATTATTCAAGTTTAAAAAAATATTGTTAAAATCGTATCGTATCGTATCGTTATCGTGAACCCAGTATCGTGATACGTATCGTATCGTGAACTGAGTGTATCGTGACACCCCTACTCTACTGTATTGCCAGCTGATATCATGTGTTGCCTAGCCAGTTTCATGCCCTCACCTTACGGTGAAGTTAGCCTATCCGAATCTCTTGAAGCTAGTTACAAGACTAGGTTGACATTTGAAAAGAAATGCAGGTAAGCAGAATTTGTTGTACAATAACCACTTTGTTCATCACCTATCTCAACCAGTGTGATGATGCAAGTCTCAGTTGACTCTCAAGGGAGTTTCCAGCCAGCCAGACGCTGACAATGGCATAAACCATTCCCGAAATAGAATAGGACCCCAAACAGGATGTGAAGCAACTCTGTCTGATCATCTGGTTCTGTCAGGAAGCCTAAGTGGCCGTTCACGCTGAAACAACACCAAAGCCACGCTGAAACCACACCGTTTCATTTCGGCGTCCTTGTTAACAGGTGAGAGCGTTCACACCAGCCGCATGCCACGCCACGCTGAAGCCACGCCAAAGCCGCACTGAAGCAATCGTTCAGGATTCAGTCATATTTTCCAGACGTGACGCGTGAAGCTCGAAGCTGCCAGGCATGAATTGAATGGGAGTTGTGGGCGGGTTCAAGGCACGCCGAGGAGGTGCTGAGAGGAAAAGAGAAGGCTTCTTGTGTGAACGGTTAAGCGTCAGCCTGCGTCAAGCTTCAGTTCTGCCTATGCTCTGCCTATTGTGTGAACGTGCATTAAAGCTTTCTATCCTTTCTGGCTGAGCCGGGTCTGCCAAACCTCAAGGAAGCTGTTTGAGGCCATTACTGTTCTGTATCTTCACCAATAATCTTCATCGTGTTCTAAATCAAGCAAGAGCAGTTATGTATGCTGATGATACAACACTATATGTACCAGCCGTATCAATTGACTAATGAGGGAACATGGGCAACATGTGGGCTGTAAGAGCACACAAGGACATACAAGACCAATTAAACTGAGTTCATGACAGGTTTACCATCAGACATTACAAATGTAACAGGGAAAACTGTTAAAGAGTCTAAAGAAATAGTGACTTTTGCTGTTGGCGTTGCCCTTCCCATTCCATTCCACTTCTCAGTCTTTGTCATTATTTTCAGATGTACAAGCTCTATGTATATTTATTTATTGTTTAACCTGTTATAATGGTAAATGGCCTGCATTTATATAGAGCTTTTATCCAAAGCGCTTTACAGTCAGTAGGTACATTCACCCATTCACACACCGATGGTGGCAGGCTGCCACGCAGAGTGCTGGCACACCCAACGGGAGCAATTTGGGGTTGAGTGTCTTGCCCAAGGACACTTCGACATGCAGACTGGAGGAGCCGGGAATCGAACCACGGACCTCTTTTATCCAAAGCGATTAGTGGACGACCCGCTCTACCTCCTGAGCTACAGCCGCCCCGTTGTTATCTATGAGTAACTACTTTGAATGATCTCTCCTGTGTCAATAAAGTCTGAGACAACCCTACATGGGAATGTTCTTAAATGTACCTGTAATTCTTTACAATAAGAAACGGGAACATTTTGAGGTTTTGTCATTTATAGGTTATTATTGATAATTGATTTTCTTTGTCTGGCCCACTTGACACCAAATCTTGGTCACATGTGGCCCGTGAACTAAACTTTAATTTCCACTGACTAATTCTTCTGCTCAATGATGGTAGGAAAAGTCTGAAGGGAAAGAGAAGATGGCCGTGGCCTCATCATGTCTGTTTCATGTTTACTTGACGGACTGCAGTAGCGGTGGTTGTGGTCGGATGCTGCCTGTAACTTGCTGAGTGTGTATAGTGCAGCAGATACGTTGGGGAGTGCAGTGCAGGTAGTAGGCTAAGTACGTGTGGGAACTGCTTTGGTGGTCTGTGGGAGGAAGCTCTAGCAAGGCCCCCTACTATATACGTGCAAAAGTTCAGGTACGCATGCGTAGCCCACGCATCCAGCCTGTGAAATTTTGTATCAGCTGACTGTCAACAATAATTCTTTCAACAGACTATCTGCAAGGTACAAAATGTTCCAACAAACGATGCAAGTCTACCTGCTCAAATTAGGCCACTTACAAATGATGGTTGGTGGACTGTCTACATTTGGTTATGGTCAAGTTTATTATAACCTGACACTGCCAAATGGTTTTGTTTTCACAAGTGTGATCTGATCTCATGATCTTGTGTGAATCCAGCTGCCTTACAAGGTTTAGTTTATTATGCACATAAAATAAACTGTTTTGGGCAAATTGATTCCCATTCTTCAGCTTGGGACCCAAAAGATAAATTTGGTGTTTCCCAGGTGCCGCGTCTATGTGCCGACAGACCGCAGTGCCGACATAGCCCACAAGCAGAACCAGCTGAGCGAGGCGGTGTGCAGCGTGTCGGGGGACCGGCTGGAGCTAACCTCTCCCAGCCCCCACGCCTAAACCTAACCTCTCCCACCCCTCATGCCTAAACCTAACCTCCCGCAGACCCTAAACCTAACCTCTCCCACCCCCCACGCCTAAACCTAACGTTGGCATTGCGGGCTGTCGGCATAGCGGGTGGACCCCGTTTCCCAGGGACCCAAACCCATGAATATGCATGAGTTGCCATGACACAACAGGAGAAGTCCTGGCTTACAACTATAACACGTTTTAAAAAGTGTGAAAATGCCGTTGTTTTGTCAGTCAACCCCCACTCATTTGGCAGATTAGCTGGCCAGCCGGTCAGTGATGTGACGGTGATGTGACGTTAGCCATCAAGCTAGCAGTTAGCCAAACAAACAAAAGACTTACCTCAAGGTGCTTCTTCAAGTTAGATGTGTAGATCTTCCGATCTGGAAAGCAGCTTTGTGGATGGCAAACAGAGCTTGCACTGCACCATAAAGTTGTGACCTTCTTGACCCAGTTTGCAAATAAAATGTCTTTATGTTTCCATGTCAGGAGTGCATTTCTCAGCGTCCTGGCAGCATCTCTTTGCTACATATCACCTCGCCATCTGGTGGTGTGTGGAAGCAGGGAGGCAGGTAGGCTACACTGCACGTGCACACAAGTTGCATGCTTAAAAACGAATAAAAGTATTCCCTTCAAGTATTCTATTTTTTAAGAAAGTAACTATTCAGAATACCACCAATTTAAAATGTAGCTGGACTGAATACAGAATACTTGTATATCTTGTATTCTAAATACGTTACTCTGAATACATGTATTGCGTTACTCCCCAACCCTGCCCATAGGAGAGACCTCAAAACTTGAAATTAAGTAAAATTCCAGGTTATGGATACAACCCAGGTTTTACGAATCAAGGGAGAGGTCTCTTGCCAGACGGCCCTTCTTGACTAGGTCGAGAAGGATGTTTGTCAAACTGAATCGGCTCCTGAAAAGGTTTCTTGGCCAAAAAAAAATCGTATTGTCTCAAATGAAAGCAAGAAGCTGTGTATACCTGTTAAACATAAAGTGTAGCTACAATTAATGAATCGTCCCCATTAACTGAGATAGTGTAGACTCACACTATTTGCCCAAATAAATAAATATCAGTGGTACTAGCAGGACACCCCTGCACACAGGCATTCAAATACAAAACTGTCCATGCGGCTGTTAGCACCATGTGGTATTGTAACATGTTTTTGTTGTTGTTTTTTCCTTTCTCCTTTCCTGTGTTTGAAACTGCAAACAGGCCATCTTTGAATTGTACAGTAGCTACACCTTTAACTGAAAGGTATAACGTGGTGAAGGTACGGTGATTCTGATGTAAATCATGTCGCACATGTGTCATGTCATGTCATCACGTGAATCGTGCGTATTCATTTCAACCATCTTGTCCTAAGCCGAGCATCATCGATAGCGAGCTTAGTGCTCGGCTCAGCACTCACCTTCAATCTGTTATCACAGTTTGAAATCCTGTGTGCTCCACATCTGCTGCACTGCTCCATTCCTTCCTTTTCCCGGGGGCATGGTGGCTCAGTGGTAGAGCTGTCGCCTCACAGTCAGAAGGTCCTGAGTTCGATTCTCGCCTGGGACACTGTGGGCGCTGTGGTTGTGTTCCCCCCCATATCCTCAGTGCCTACTGCCCAGGTGGGGTATCTCGTCGTAAGGGCCTTTCTCTCTGTGTGGAGCTTGCATGTTCTCCCCGTGCTCCCCCAGGGGGTTCCTCCGTATATAACCCCCCCACTAAAAACATGCAGAAGATCAGATCGTCATCGTCATCCGACCAGTGACGACAACATCCGAAGTTGGTCCCCGGGCGCTGTACGAGAAAGCGACCACTGCTCCTGGGCTGCCCCCCGGAGGAAAGGACATGCCTGGATGGGTTAAATGCAGAGGACACTTTTCACCGGCCACCGTCAGCATGAGTGTGTTGTAGCCGCATGCATGTATTGTGGTGTTCGTGTGACAATAAAAGACGGGGCTTGTCCCGTTACAAGAGTTTTTTTTTTTTTTTTTCGTACTCAACATGGACGATCATCTTCAATCACAGAAGTGCAGAGTAGGTGGATTCTGTCCGACCCACAGCATCCGTTCGACAACGATCTGTTGAAGAAGGAAACTGAACGGGTATCAAATTTGCAAGTTTTCCTAAATTCAATGAATTGATGCACAACTACATTAGCTTGACAACGAATAGGCGAAACTCCTTGACTCGGTAAAAATGTATCTCGGCGATATCGGACGAGCATCGGCAAAGGACAAATTAGGAACAATCTGTGTGTGTTCTTGCGTTCCTTTCTCTCGCGTTAGTTTAGAAACACGTTGGAATGATACAGCACAGTGTTGCAGACTGTGGAACTTGAACCTCTGGACGAATCGAGACATCTAATCTGAATAAGCTGCTGCAAATGCTAAAAGACGATATTGACGGAGGGGAAATGAAGACTCTTGGAGGGACTGTATTTGTACTCTCTTTGTCTCCACTATCTTGCATACTCTCTCTCTCTTCACACATTAGCCAATTACGAACACGAGGTAATCGAATCCGCCATTTAAATCCACACCCTGGTCATCTGCCGGGCTAGAGGGATAGCATTAGTTCTCCATCAGCGGTGATCTCTGGGTCTTGTGTGTCTTATTGCATTATGGAGCTTGGCTGCATGGGGCAGGTCAATTGGATTTGCCTTTAAAACAGCTGCTCTATGAAGGGGTTTTAGGGGTAAACTTGTGTGTTGATCTCTGTGTGTGTGTGTGTGTGTGTGTGTGTGTGTGTGTGTGTGTGTGTGTGTGTGTGTGTGTGTGTGTGTGTGTGTGTGTGCGTGCGCGCGCGCATGCATGCGCGTGCAATGTCTGAGTCTTCCCAAACGGGCCTGCGGGTTTTGTGTGTGTTTGTCCATGACCATGTGTGCCTGCGTACATTCAATGTGTCTTTTTGACTGTCAGAAAGTGCTTCTCGGACTGTTTCTTCTTCTCTGGCATGGGTTAAAGGGGCTGTTTCTTCTTCTCTGGCATGGGTTAAAGGTTGCTTGGCGGACGGTGGAGGATAGAAGGCACACAGGAAGCGGCATCTGCTGTCTGACGTCTGACAAGGATGGATTGCATGAGCGACGCACATGGGGTGCATCGGGGGTTCCCGGGTCACACGGTGCTCGCCTCGGGGTCGTCAAGGGTCGCAGCCCCTCTAGAACGTCCCCCCCCCGATGGACTCTCGGAAGCCAATCAACTTCAAATGCTGTTTGATCATCTGGGGGGGGGGGGGGGGGGGGGGGTGATTGCTAATCAACCTCCTCTTTCTGGTAGACTGTACGGGGTATCATGACAAACAAGAGGCCACTTCCATTTCCGTCCTCGATTCTTTCTTTGCAATTTGTCTCTCCCCCTCCATCGCTTTTTGATGGATGGCAACATGATGCATATCATCACTTTTTTAGCAGACACAAGGTCCAGTATAAAACAGACAATACATAAAAAAACATACAACATCCCAACATACACATACGCCAATACATGACATTAAAAGGTTGTACCGATGTACCCAAATGCTAGACTGGTACTTAATAGCATTGAGACCAGGTTGAGACAGCAGCATAATGATCAAGTTCTGAGATAATATCAAGACGACAGATAAACGTATACGTCAGATTTCTCAGCAGGGCATGAAAGGTGTAGACTCCTGCACCACAAAACATTTCACTAGCACTGCAACACCTTGGCTTTCTGAGCGGAATCCTCATGCAGTCATTGTAAGCAACCTGAAGCTTTTGAATTCTAGCCTGCTTGAACTTGACCCACAGGGGGGCCGTGTAGAGAGGAGTACAATAGGCTCTAAACCGGTTAATCTTGACCTCATCAGAGCAAAAATAAAACTTTTTCCTCAGCATATTAGCATAGTTTCATTAGCTTGTCAGTTGGCCCCACCATGTGATGAAGGTGTTTCCAAACGGTTACATGCTGCCACTCCGACGTGCTGCCACTCCGACGTTCTGCCACTCCGAAATATCGGCACTCCGAAAGGGGGTCTATATTCCCCGTTTTTCACTAACCTCTCCCAACCCCCACGCCAAACCTAACCTCCCCCTATGCCTAAACCTAACCTCCCCCAGACCCTAACCCAAAACCTAACCTCTCCCACCCCCACGCCTAAACCTAAGGTCGGCATTGCGGCTTCTAAGGTGAACGACCGCCAGTCCGAATGATGGAAGTTAACGTTCGGAGTGGCAGCATGTCGGAAAGGCAAAGGAACCCCTTTCCAAACCATTCCTCCTCTTGCATGTGGAAACCGAGGAGCGGGTAGCACACGCAGAGACACAGACGCATGCAGCAGGCCAATATTTGTTTACTGTTTATTAATAGGGATCCCCACTAGCTGTACACAATAGTGTCAGCTACTGTATTCGTCCAGGGTCCCACTAAAACACAAGATACATCATCATCATATCATCATCGTGGGTTTTTTCCGGGTGCTCCGGTTTCCTCCCACCACCTAAAGACATGTATGTTAGGGTTAATACTCCTGTCAGCAGGGGCGGAGCGACCCTATCAGCCCACGGGGGGCCAAGCTCTTAGGCCCCCCCCCCCCCCCCCCCCCCCCAAAAGGCCGGTGGCGAAGAAAAATTTGCCTTTTTTGCATGTTTGAATCTGTTTTAGCCATATTTAGTGGAATATCTCATTTTAAACACACCAATGTTATTGTCTATTGATTGAATTGCTCTCACACGTTTTTTTTCTTCTTCTTTTGGATGGGGGCATGGGCCCCGGGGGGGGGGGGGGGGGGGGGGTGCACCATCTGCCCCGGTGTACACTCCGCTACTGTCTGTCAGTGCTCCTGACCAAGGCAATGCCAAAAGAACTGGAGTTGGTCCCCGGGCTCTGCACTGCGGCTGCCCACTGCTCCTAGTTCTAGAAAGGTTCCTAGTAGAGGATGGGGTCAAATGCAGAGGATGAATTTCCCCATGGGGATAAATAAAGGATTAACTTTTTGGGGCCGGTTGTGCATGCACAGCCAGGACCCCTACATTCGACTCTGTCGCCGATTTGCATATTTGAGCAACGATTCAGGTTCTAAATGTCTTTCCACACTCCCAGCATGCATTTCGGCATAAGCAGAGGCACAGAAGCAGAGAAGACGCCATAAGCTCAGGAAAGTTTTTTACAATTTAAAGTTTTATTTCATCACTAAATTAATTTCTGATGACTTTTGATGCCTACAAGCAGGGTAGTAGGTTTCAATAAGTGCCACTTTACGAACATTTATGGCGAAAAATGGCAAAAAGTTCCAGAGCACAATTGGCTGCATCTACATCAACTGTGTTGCTGCGCGCATAGCGTACTGACGGTCATCTGTCTATCTGTCTGCACGCGCGCACACACACACACACACACACACACAGCACCGCAGCAGGCAGAGGAGAGGTTTCTACACACCGCCGACGAGACTAATCTCTGCTCTGCCACTTCGAGTGCACAGCGCTTCTGTCTCCCTCCCACCGTGTGCCGTGTTCGCTCTCTCTCTCTCTCTCTCTCTCTCTCTCTCTCTCTGAGAGAGAGAGAGAGAGAGAGAGAGCTCTGTGTCACTTCCTGAAAGTCTTCGCTCTTAAATGTTTATATACTTGGCCAATACCTATCTATCATACAAACAAAGCAAGCTGCCAAACGGTAATGTCTTCATTTAATTAATGTAGAACGCAAAACATCGTTGTTTTCATGTGTGTAAGCTATGGATGCATGTTGTGTGATTGGAAACTGTGTGCACTGTGTACAGTTTGCATAGACTGAAGGTGCGTACTTGTGCGTACATAATGTATGTTTTCTAAAGGTGTACTAACTCACTGTAAAACATGGAATGTACAATTTGTCAGAAATAGATTAAAAAAGAATTAGGCCTAATTATTAAAATCTAAAGTAACCGTAGTTATTGTAGAACCTAAATGGTTTCATAATTGGGAAAATAGGTCCAGATAAATAATTCTGTTTTGGATTGCGGTGCGTGGGACCCTTACATCATGTCACAGCTTGCTTTTCAGTTTGAGTGTGGAAGAGGCTGTCTGACAGAAAGAAAAAGCAAAAATAATAATTGAGGAAAAAATAAAACGGAATTTAGAAATAAATCTAAAGGATCTCATTGCTGTGTTTTGTCTGTGTATAAATAGTTGGTGGTACAGGACATCGCCATGCAGTGCAGAAATGGAAATTTTACCATGCACCGGCCCTATGCCAGGTTTCGACCTGGCCTTGTTTTAATTGCCAAAGTGGCATCTGTCTGTCTGCGATTTTTGGTCACGTTTCTGGTCCCACATTGTGAGATTTGTGATGATTTTGGTCTATAATGATGTCACTGATGCGGTCACAATGTCTATAAAATCATCAGTGATGTCACTCGAGCACTCGATGATGTAATCAGTGATGGTCACTCATGCAATTGTGATGTCACTGATGATGTCATAGACATTGTGACATCATCAGGGACATCACATTGTTCGATGATGTCATCATGACTAACCTATTTATATTAAAGGAACACTCCGCCCATTTTCAACTAGCTTTGTATCATTAGAACATCAGTAGTATATCAGAAAACTGTAAACTGTTTTAAGTCTGTCATTTAATTTGACAGTTATTGAGTGTTAAAGTGTGGACCAGTGACATCACTGGTCCACACTAACTCAAATTAATAACTCATTAACTCAAATCAACTCTCAATAACTGTCAAACTAGATGACGGTTTTGAAGTCATTCATCTAGTTTGACAGTTATTGAGAGTTGATTTGAGTTGCATCAGTGATGCAAAGTTGTGCACTGACTAATGTCACTTGAGCACTCCATGATGTCATCAGTGATGGTCACTCGAGCAATTGTGATGATTTTATTTTCATGTTACTGTTCTTTTTGAGGACCAAACCCTGTAAGACAAAACTCCCAATTCAATGTGTTTAAACTACAATGGTATGTGTATGTAGGCTGCTACTCTATACATGTACCTTTGTACAGAAGGCTACCGTAAAACTTAAATTAAAAGCCTGGGCGTTTACTGTAATTGCTTCAATCACTGAATTCACTGAATTCCTTTCGCACAAAGTTCTTGCTGAGCAAAGATTGGAAATAATATAAATTCAGTGGCACGGTGGCGCAGTGGTTGCGCTGTCGCCTCACAAGAAGGACCTGGGTTCGATTCCCGCCTGGGACGCTGAGGGTGTGTCCCCATCCCCATGTCGTCAGTGCCTATGGCCCAGGTGGTCGTCAAAAAGGTCCTTTCTGTGGGGAGTTTGCATATTCTCCCCATGCTCCCCTGGGGTTTCCTCCAGATAGGAACCCCCCACTAAAAAAAACATGCATTTAAAAATAATAATATCAATGTGTTTATTTGAACCAGTATGAATAGTACTTGGATAAAAATGACCGTATAGAGATCTGGTTTGACCGCGCCACCTGCTTTTTAGTGTGTGCAGAACCATCCTGTTGATGGCTGATGACATCAACGTTTCTCAGCCAACAAGCTTGTTGAGCATCCAAATATTGGCTGAGGAAATGGACGTCACTATAGACTCTAGAAATCTAGTTCTCTGCTTTGAAGGGATGTTTTATATGAGCGGGGGAACATCAGGATCGTCGATGAACCCTTCAGAGAAGCAAGTGTGATCTGTGTCAGCGGGCTGTGGCGTCCCAGATGTTTCCAGTGGAGCTGAGCACTCTTCTGCATTGTGGCGAGGGACGATGTTGGCCAGGTCGACGGCGGTCTGCCTACTGGGGTCGACCTCTAGCCTCTCATGGCCGGGACTGTTCCTTTTCTTCTCCTCGGGCCTGATGTTGTTTTGACGTGCTCTGGCTGGACGTGGGAAGCTTTCTGTCACTTTGATGTCACCTTCAGCCTTGGGCATGGTGAGGACCAAGTGTCCGCTGGTCTCGGACCTCTTGGCTGTGGAGCTGTCAGGCTTTACCTCAGCAGGCAGGACCAGCTGAAATATCTTTCCTTTGACAGTCACTTTGGCGTACGTCGGCTGAACGTCCACGTCCAGCAGCGAGGAGTCCATATGTCTGTACACTG
>NC_139627.1:48724457-48936957 GCF_964638095.1 Poromitra crassiceps | reverse complement strand
TTGTGCATGTCCATCCGTGCACGTGCGTCCGTCCGTGCGTATGTGCGTGTGTGTGTTGTGTGCATGTTTCACACCAGCTTGGAGCCGCGGTGCCTTCTGTCACTTCCTTGCACAGACGTTTCTTAAACTTTGGGTGCACGCACGCACACGTGTGCATGTGTGTGTGCGTGCGTGCGTGTGTGCGTTCCTTACCAGCGTTGAAACGCTATCGTCCTCAAGACAAGACTCTCTCTCTCTCTCTCTCTACGCCTGCCTGTGTCTCTATGCAGTCAGACCAGGGAGCTGGGGGCGGGGCCTAGGCTAGATATCGCAACCTCTCGGTGTAATGGCATTTTCACACATTATGTTATATTGTGATATCATTTTATATACTACATTATGTTGGCATTTTAATATAATCATTATGTAAGAAGTCTTAAATCTGCCCTGTCTGCTATTTGTCTCAGACAGTGTGGTAACATACATATGTAACGTGGCAGGATCTTGTAGATTTTTGGTCGATTCACCTGCGGATCAGGGTCTTACAGATTTTTGGTCTGTTCACCTGTCCGGAGTGTTTTCATTTCTCCCCCCAACATACACTGACAGCCAGAGAGAGTTAGTTGTACCTACAGGCTATAGAGACATTAGAGAAAACATTGACCCGTCATGTTTCTTATGTAAGGGTTAATGCACGACGAGCTGTCCATTATCACTTTTTAAGGGACGACGCGAGAAGCGTGAACCGGTCCGAGGCGCCAGCCGAGGACCGGTTGCTTCCGCGAAGTAACACTTTTTCACACTTTTTTCACACTTTTTTTTTTCACACTTTTTCACTTTTTCCACAGGCTGTGTGGAAAAAGTTGTTTTAGTTCTTCCACGGATAACTCCTTGTGTCGTTTCACAGCTTTTTTTTCCTCTGCCTCTGCAAGCTGAGCGGGAACGAAGGGGGACAGAGGGCTCGCGCAGGTTGCTGCAAAGGCCTTTGACAGTTATCAGCTGATAACTGTCAAAGGCCCGGCTCGCGCCGGGCTCGCCCCCGCAGGGCGCAGCTCGCCCCCGCTCAGCTTGCAGAGGCACGCGCGTCACTTAATGGCTCAGAGCCGGCTTCTGTCAGGAGAGGGAAATCTCCGAAACGAAAATCAAAATTGTAACTAAGAGTTATTTTTGATAAACTGAGCACACAGGGGTGATTTAAATACTTACTTTGACCGACTATTTTTTTTTCCTCAACTAACAAAAGTGCCATATTAACCCTTAACAGGGGTATAGAGCTCAAACTGCTCTCTTGATAACACTGTTGACACTATGGCGCATTGATATGAATGGTGAACAGACCATTTGGCACCCTGCAGCCAATCAGAATCGAGTATTCACCCAGACCATGTTATAAAGGCAGATAGATGCCCACTCATACGCTGATCGTCTCTGGTCACCCAGTGAATGTCTCATGTTTAACCCTCCTGAACACACATAAAGATCAAGTGAAAGTCATTTTGACTGACAGGGAGGCTAAGACAGGATGTGTACAGAAGCCACAGACACACACACACACACACACACACACACACACACCCACGGCACACACACACACACACACACACACACACACACACACACACACACACACACACACACACACAGTAGATTGTTGGTTTTGGAGTGATGTTACCTCACATGTCAAAGCAAAGGCAGCCCATTTTCAGTGGCGAGGTTTATGGCTCACACTCAAACCCCCATGGTTCACCTTTTTAAACTTTTAAACCTCTTGTTACACCCCAAGGTCTAGGACTTCAGATGGAACACAAAGTTCACGCAGAAACAAACTTGAAATGACCAAAATATATTTTTTATTGGTAAACTAAACAAGAACGTGAAAGAATTGGTGGGCGCGCGGTGCTCTGTCTGACAATGAAAATCTTACCTACACATTGAGTAGCACCTCGCCCACAGACATACAAGACATGATTGACAAAACATTGAATTAAAGTTTGAGCATGAGAAAAAGCATCAAATGGTGGTAGGACGCGACTGAGAGGGTACT
Source organism: Poromitra crassiceps (assembly GCF_964638095.1). Taxonomy (NCBI): domain Eukaryota; kingdom Metazoa; phylum Chordata; class Actinopteri; order Beryciformes; family Melamphaidae; genus Poromitra; species Poromitra crassiceps. Next base: position 48,934,934 of record NC_139627.1, on the reverse strand, counting down.
GAGCCAGCCGGGTCAGTACACACTCTGCCATCTCTGGGGAAACCCGGAAAACGAGAGCAGGAGACGAGGAACCAATCAGCCACCGCCACGTCACCTAACTCGCCAACGAGCTGCATCCGGGAAAAACAAAGACACACGCGACGGCAAGATAATGCTCGCGACGCGGAAGAACACCACGAAAGTGGTAGCAAACCGGAAGAAGGAAATAGAGAACCGGTCTATATTTTAATAAGAATATGGACACTGGCCATATTACAAGTAATGCCAAAATATAAGAAGTATAAGAAGAAAATAAACGACGTAGTCGTAACACCTCTACAACTCACATTTTCATTGATTTCAGTGTAATGGCATTTTCACACATTATGTTATATTGTGATAACATTTTATATACTATGTTGGCATTTTCATATAATCATTATGTAAGAAGTCTTAAAGCTGCCCTGTCTGCTATCTGTCTCAGACAGTGTGGTTAAGGTGTTAGACAATTGACGTCATTACCGTGGAACCTGTTCGACAGTTAAGCTTTATCAAGATGAGAGCTTCCGGTGTCAGCCCTGTCGTGGGTTTGGAACATCTGCAGAACTGTGTTCTCACCAATCTCTGTCAGGGGGCTTTATAGGCAGTGTTGGGGGTACACATATTTAAATAAAGATACAATCATTCGCTAATCAAATTGTGTTTTTATGCAAATAATATGTGATTTGATGGAAGAAGAAGAAGAAGAAGAAGGTAACTCAATTTGTAACTTGTGTTACTTGACAAAGTAACTGGTATAATATCAATGAAATCCTATTGGTAATAAGTTATATTACTGAGTGCTGCTAAAGGTTGTATATTACATGTAATGTCTTACTGTTGTACTGAGTTACCCCCAACACTGCCTATAAAGCCCCCTGACGGAGATTAATGGGGGCAAATGCTAAATTGCGAGGAACTTTTGAAGCTGAGACCAAGAAGGCCCCTTACGCATGGGGTGACGGCGATCTTCCCGCCACGGCAGAGGGAGAGCCGAGACGGATTTACCAGGTCGCAGTGACATAAGTAGGACCATATAAAGACAGCTTTCCAGCCACAGCCCAACATGGCCAAAATGCAAAGCTGCAAGCAGAAGGAAGATGAACTTTTATCAACAATTATCATCAGAGACTGACAAGCCTTTGCAAAGGCAATTGCGAAATGGAAGACGACAGCAGGCATGGGTGTTTTTCTTTGTGGTTAACATGTTTACTATAAATGTGGTGATGCCCCTCGATCTGTTCGGGGCTTTTTGAGACTCTGTCAGCAGCTTCCTCCTCGCTGAGAGGGACAGAGTGAGGGAGAGAAAGAGAGGGGGGGAGACATAGCCCTTTACCTTTGCTAGGAGCCTTAATTGGAAAAAGCTAGTTTTTATAACAGAGCGAACCTGCTTATCAAATTTAAAGGCACTGTCAAAGGCCACAACAAGGTTTTTGACAGAGGAACGGATGTTTGGAGTGAAGGGGCCCAGAAAACCAGCAGGATAATCTGAGGGGTCACGCCCCAATATAATGATCTTCATTGAGATTTAAAAAGTTCATGTTCATCCATGATTTGACATCCTTTAAGCAGAGTCCTTTCTCTTAGATTTTAGGGGCAGATAAATCTGTACATCGTCCGCAAAACAATGAAAAGAAATATTATGTTTCATAAAAATTGACCTTGAACCTGCATGCCAACCAAACTTGCGTTCTTTCCCGACTAGAACACTCTTTGGAAAAAGTAGGTGTTTTTCAGCTAAATGGTACAACAGATACAGTTGGCTGGAGTACAGCATTAAAGTTGATGCTGTATTTTGCCAGCCTTGCCGCCATTTCAGCACTGATGTGAAGGAGGGAAGATTTAACAAAGCGGGACTGAGAGACTGGGGGCATATTAACACAGGTTGTGCTTCTATCTGCTAATAATGAGTGCAAAAAGGAGCAAACATTGATAAAAAAAAACTCTCGTAACGGACAAGGATGGTTATGGTCATATGGTCCTATCTTCATATTCCTCTAAATCTGGCTTGAAAAGGCCCAAATTTGGTGGGGGCATTTGATGGAGGCCTTGCGGCCGCCACCAAGTGGTTCGCCCCCTAGCTGGCACACCCTGTCTTTCTGTGGCACTCCCAATGTGCCAAGTCTGGCTATGCCAGTGGTATCACACCTTATATATCCATTTGCTCCCCTTTCAAAACACTGGTGGCCGACAGCAGAGAGACCCACATGCAGCACGTGCATGGAAGTGTGTGGCAGTGCGGTCAATTGCTGGAAAATGCTCAAAACATTCTACTAGCATAACAACAGACAGTTAATACAGTCAGTAGCATTTCAGAGATGCTAAATAAGAACAACAACATGAGGCTACTGTTTCAAAATGAAAGAACACATTTATTAATCAGAGTAAGAAGCAAGGTGACACACAGGCAACGTTTTTCTGATTCTCATAACAGCCCTTCAAGAATCCTATAGAACCTATGCAATCAATATGAAATGCAATATTAATGAACAAAAACAATATTTCTACAATAGTCTAGATATTGTGCATACAATGAGTAAAAAATAAAGCTTTTTTCAACCAAGCTAATATATGAAGTAACTTGTAGCCTATCCAGAGCTGAAATATTAAAAACAACAATTGGCTGTTTTTGGTCAAAAAAGAACAAATTAATAATAATAATAATAATAATAATAATAATAATAATAATAATAAACAACAGTGCAGGATATTCCATACAGTTAGAATGCATGACTGAAACAAAATCCAACAAGCTTCATCCAAGCTTCGCATAAAAACTCATTGAACTGATTCATCATCTTCTGCCCATCATGTCATGTCTTACAGTCTCCACAAGCACAGAGATGAATGTATCTCTATCAGCTCAGACAGTTGTGCTCTAAATGCAACCGCTCTCATTATCAACAGTAAAGTACACATGGATTCAGTGAATAGGTGACCACACATGTAAATAATCTACTATGTACATGACAGGATAGCCAGACCTATAGACCATCCTCACAGCTGTTCACTCCTCACAGATCAACAGCTCTCTCTCTCTCCCTCTCTCCGCCTCTCTCTCTCTCTGCCCCTCTCTCTCCCTCCCTCACTCTCTCTCCCCCTCTCTCTCTCTACAATGGGGAAAAAATTGAATCAGGACATTTACAAGCGAAACAGAGCTAGGACAAAGACTGCTGTTACCACTGATATCAACTACTGGAAACACATCTGTAATAACACCTTTTCCATGTCGCCAAACACCAAAATACAACTCATTCAGTCTCAAATCCTGCACAGATGAAACACTTCACTCAACAGAAAGTGTTCAAAATAGGATTGTACACACTGCCTGCTAAACACCACAGACAACTGCTCTCATGCTAGCTGGATCTGCCCACCCATAAGCTATCCTCCATTTTGAATTGCAGCATTGCAGTCTCCCCATTCGTTTGTCTCCTGGGAGATGTCTCCTCAGTTCAACCGCCACTCAGCATTGAGCAGCCAACTTTGATCACCTTAACAATCGGCAAGAAAACAATGGTACTGAATTGGAAACACAGACACAAGCTATCAGCATCCCAGAGGCTTCACCTATTATCACAACACATCACAATGGACAAACTTCAAGCAAATACAAGAAACCAAGCTGAGCAGTTTAACTCACATTGGGCACGTCAAGTGGCCTTTCACAGCAGCAACTGTGTGTCTAAAAGGCAAGAAGTAACACAGGTGCAAACAAACATTAATTCGGGTTTCCAAATTCCACTCCATTTAGGTGTTCCAGTGCTGGGGCCCGGGCCCTAGTTAATCACTTGGTTGCACCTGTGTTTACCCTGCCTTTTATTTAGACACAAAATGGTGGCTGTGAAAAAGTCCTGTTCCATTTCCAATGATGCTATTCACATTCAGATTTCAATGCAATGATTCAAGTTCAACAAGACAAATACAAAAGATGTGACTCAAATTCAGTTCATCAAGTTGAGCACCTTGAATGCAAATAATAAAGACTTCAAATTCAATTTCTCTCTCTCTCTCTCTCTCTCTCTCACACACACAAAGCTAACAACGTTCTCTGTTCTAAAGAGGACCTGTCACTCTGAGGACATTTTACATCTCAAACTTTTACTGCAGTGGATTTTCACACCAGCTCTACTTAACTCTTTCCCTGCCAGAGACAGTCTTATTTTGTCACACACACACACACACACACACACACACACACACACACACACACACACACACACACACACACACACACACACACACACACACACACACACACACACACACTCACCTACACACCTACACACCTACAGTACACACATACACACACACCCACACGCACGCGCACACACACACACACACACACACACACACACACACACACACACACACACACACACACACACTCACTCACCTACACACACACACACACACACCTACACACACACACACACACACACATGCACACACACACATACACACACACACACACACACTCACTCACCTACACACACACACACACACACACACACCTACACACACACACACACACACACTCACCTACACACACACACGCACACACACACGCACACACAGACACACACGCACGCACACACACACACACACACACACACACACACACACACACACACACACACAGTTGTATTGGAGGATAAGGGAGAGCTGAGATGCATTTTCAAAGTGAACATTTACAAAGTGTAGATTAAGAAGCCACTGAAGGTGGAGTGGTTGAGTGAACTGTCGTAGATCGTGCTCCCTGAGCGTAGTTTCATGTAGACTGAGTCTCCAGGCTGCAGCTGCAGGACCAGAGCGTTGGAGAAGTAGGTGGTGGTGTCGTTGCTGTCAGTGGGGCTCTCTTGGTTAACCATCAGCTGCTCGTTGTTCCTGTAGAGCTTTACTCCTGTATATTTATCGGTGTTGATGTTGTAGGCAGTGAATCTGAAGTAGTAGACTCCTCTCACTGGTGCTGTGAAGACGCCTGCAGCACAAACAAGCCAAAAGAAAAGTCTCCATGAAGTCAACTCCATTCCTGTTCCTTCCAGGAGAACAGTGTGTATTCAAAGGTATATTCCACTGAGTTTCAACATGGCTCTTATTCTGAAAAGCAGATTCTAATCTGCTCACCAACATCACATGCAGTGTGTGCACGCGCGCGCGCGCGCGCGTGTGTGTGTGTGTGTGTGTGTGTGTGTCTGTCTGTTTGCTGTGTGTGTGTGTGTTGTGTCTTTGTGTGTTTGTGTGTGTGTGTGTGTGTGCGCGTGTGCGTGTGTGTGTGTGTGTGTGTTGTGTCTTTGTGCGTGTGTGTGTTGTGTCTTTGTGCGTGTGTGTGTGTGCGTGTGTGTGTGTATGAAGGTCCATACGTCTCAATAAACATGCGCAGCTACGACTGAACGTGTCACACAACGCATGCTTTGACACCTGAGTAGCATAGTCAATTTCGTTACACGTTCACACACACACGCGTTCGCAGTTTTTGATACTACGCGACCGGATCTGAAGTGCCAAACGACTCAATAAACATGCGCAGCTACGACTGAACGTGTCACACAACGCTTGACGTGTCATGTAGTTTCCCCATTGACTTGTAATGGTCATGCGTGTATGCGTGCGCTTACGCGCTCTGACTGCGCAACCCGTGTACATTTACGCGTAAAATTACGCGTACATTTGTTCATGTTGTGCGCGATGCAGATACACTTCCGGTTGCGTAACACTCAAAACTGCGAACGGGTGTGTGTGTGAACGCGTAACGAAATTGGTTCTATTATCTTCATGCGTGCGTTTACGCGCTCTGGCTGCGCACCCCGCGTACATCATTACGCGTAAATGTACGCGTAATGATGTACGCGGGGTGCGCAGCCAGAGCGCGTAAGCGCACGCATGAAGATAATAGAACAATTTTGTCACGCGGGCACATGCACGCGGACTATGATGTGTGCAAACTACATCACGCGTAACAACAAGCTGCGTAGCACAGCTACTTCCAGCGTGTACACGTGTGACCAGTGTTGGAGAAATTTCGTTACGCGTTCACACACACACGCGTTGGCAGTTTTGAGTGTTACGCAACCGGAAGTGTATCTGCATCGCGTACAACACTGCGCGTACATGAACGCCTCGCGTACTTCTCTTCTGTTTTATTCTATCTCTTTCTATGTTACATTTTCATCCAGTAGATGGTGCCAGTGACCAAACCAACCAGTTGATCAAGCATGTCGCTTAGAGGATCGAGCTGTCCTGCTTCTGAAACAGAGCAGCGTCACAATCACATAGCCTGCTATAATGTTTATTAATGTTCCAGATGTATTTTATTTTATTCAGATTCATTCATTTATTTAGAGAATGGGACTTTACACATTAATGAACAGTACAGCCGTACAGTAAATATGCCAGGTTATAGCCCAAGGGCTAGTTTCCACCTGTAATCCCATGGCAGGTTGATGTAATCATGAAAGCGAAAGAAAAATTAATAGTACAAAAAAGATTAAAAGTACAGAAGGTTAATAAAACCAAAAATGATTAAAACACACACAATTAATAGTACCAAAAAAATTAATAGTATAAAAGGTTAGTAAAACCTAAAATAAATAAAACACACAGAGCATGCTGCAAAACATGGCAAATGATATGTTAAGTATGTTAATTGTGATCACATTGTTGGTTTGATCTGAGCCATATTTTCAACTGGCCTTTGAAGGTGGCGAGACTAGGGCATTCTCTAATCGAGGGAGGTAGATTATTCCAGAGAGTGCTTCCCATGTAGGATAAGGTCTTCTGGCTAAAGGAAGTTTTTCTAAAGGGGACCTCACAGACCTTGTTCGTGATGGCCCGAGTGACACGGGTCGAGTTGGCGGTCGAACGATATTTGATAAAGTCAGCAAGAGGAGGCGGCGCCAGTCCATGTAGAACTTTGTATATTAGACAGGCAGAGGTGAAATTTCTAAAGTTCTCAAAACTTAGCATGCCATATTTACGTAGGACATGACAGTGGTGATGAGAAAAGGGTTTTTTATCTAGTATTTTCAGGGCTTTTTTATAAAGTAGTTCGGCTGGTTTGAGAATGGTTACTCCTGTCAGCGACCAGCTAGTTATACAATAATTCAGATGCGAGAGGATCATCGAGTGTAAAAATAAAAACGCAGCGTCTGTGGACAGACAGCTCCTTATTTGTCTGAAATTATACAGGTGGAATTTAATTTTTTTGGAGATCATTTTAATATGGTTGCTGAACGTTAGGTTGGAGTCTAACATCACGCCTAAGTATTTAAACTCGTTAACTACAGATAATTCCTCTGACCCCAAGAAGACATTGGAGCGCGGAGGTGCAATGTTTCTTTTAGAAAAGAACATACAAACTGTTTTTTTTGCATTCAGCACGAGACAAGATTTAGTTAGCCATGCCTGGATATGAGAGAGAGCTGAAGATAGGACACGTGCCGCCTCCACTGGGTTTTTAGCCCTTGTGAAAATAACTGTGTCGTCAGCATAAAGCTGGACATCTACATTAAAACAGTAATCTGGAAGATCATTAATGTACAGGGAAAAGAAAATTGGGCCCAAAATTGACCCTTGGGGGACCCCTACTGGACAGCTCAGGTAAGGGGAGCTGACACCGCCAACCACAGTGCACTGCTCCCGGTGAGACAAATATGATTCAACCCATTTAATGGCCTCAACAGAAAAATTGAAGCTGGACAATTTAGAGAGGAGCACACTGTGGTTGACGGTGTCAAATGCCCTCTTAAGATCGAGGAACACAGCTCCCACACAACCATCCCTGTCCAAGGAGCCTTTTATTTTCTCCAAGAGCAGGACCAAAGCAGAGTCAGTTGAGTGGTGTGGACGAAAACCAAACTGCATGGGGTGCAAGGGGGTCTGGCTCGTCTCAAGAAGTCAACTCCATTCCTGTTCCTTCCAGGAGAACAGTGTGTCTTCAAAGGTTGTTTAGCGACCCATTTTTCAATGATTTTAGAGATAATTGGTAAAATACTGATGGGTCTGAAGTTGTTCATGTCAGATTTATCACCAGCTTTGTAGATTGGGGTAACTGAGGCCAGTTTCCATGCCTTTGGGACGGTTGAGTGCTTGATGGATAAATTAACTAGATGCATAATAGGTGGCGCTAATGTCTCTTTATTTAATTTCAAGAAGCTGGTGTTAAGACCATAAACATCTTTAGCCTTAGAGCTGTTCAGAGCACTAATTATATCAATGACCTCAGGTACAGAAATTTCCTGGATGGTAAAAATTGGTACTCCATTGACTGTAGGGTTATTCACCATATTTACAGGGCATGTGGATACGCCAAACTGTTTCGAGATGTCATCAATAGATTTTATGAAGAAGGTGTTGAGTTTTTCTGCCAAGGTGACAGGGTTGTTCACCAGCCGGTTGTCGACCTTTAATTCCATAGCTTTAGTGTCCTGTTTCATTTGTTTACCTGTCAGTTTATTAATATTTTGCCAGATTTTTTTGCTGTTCCCCCTTGCACTTTCCATAACAGTGATAAAAAAGTTGGCTTTAGCCTTCCTTAATTCAGCAATCACCTTATTTCGAGCTGAAACAAACAATTGTCGGTCAGTGCCTAGCCCAGTTGTAATTGACTTTTTAAGCAGTAGGTCCCTGACTTTCATCAGTTTCAAACACGACGAGTTGAGCCAGGGGAGGGAGGTGGAGTTCCTCCTCCTATGGCTCCCTCGTCTGGAGAAACTGAGGATTACATCCTTCAACCTAGAATGAAACATATCGCTGCTGATGTCTGCATCATCACACGTGGTGAGATTATCCCACTCAATATCTTTTAGAGCTCTTGCCAGATTTTGTTCTTCGTTTTTAGGGACAATCAAAGTGTTTGTACGGTTATCAGAAGTACTAGAGAATGGGTTTTGGAAGCGGGATTTATTAAGTTTTCTGGAGAAGAAAATCGCATTATGGTCCGAGATTCCTGTTAACAGGTTGTGTATTTTCGTAACACTTCTAGGTTTGTTCGAGAAAATTAAGTCAATTTTTGATTGAGATCGATGAGTGATTCTAGTGGGTTGGTCAATTAACTGAGTAAAATTAAAATAATCCATAATTGATTTCAGGCTTTTTCTATCTTTTTTCACGTCCCAATTTATATTCCAGTCTCCAATCAAAATAATTTCTTTTTTGTGGTCACATGAATTAAGGAGCGTCTTGATATGATCATAAAAATCAATTTTAGCCGAAGGCTTGCGATAGATGCAGACAATCACCAGCGACATTTCATCGGACAGAGAGATATTTACACCAACACATTCTAGACTAAAATCATTGGGCCATATAATCTGGTTGCATTTCAGATGTTCCCTAACATACAAAATTACCCCCCCCCACCCCTCCCATGACCCCCCCTATCCCTTCTAAAACTAGTATATCCAGGTAGTGAGATAGCAGCTTCTGGTGAGGAGCTAGTTAGCCAAGTTTCAGATATCCCCAGAAAATCAATGTTAGAGTTACATAGCAGGTGTTCTAATTGCTCCCGTTTAGGTAGCATGCTACGGGCATTTAGATGCCCCCCGAACAACCCCCCCTTTTTACATACAGGGTCCCAAATTGTCCTTGCTTGATTTAGTGTACGAAATATTTTTAAGGATCGATGTCTTTTGATTACAGGGTTTCTATACTTAGCTAGCTTAGAGGAAAAAGGCAGCCCAGTTCGATGGGCCGCTGCTATGGACCTCTGGGTGTCACCTCTGGGTGACAGTATTTCATTGTTAATATGAGCTGCTGCAAGTGTTAATGCTCTGCTGTTCCTTAACAGCAACATGTGAAGTTGTTATTTTTTATTTTGTAGCCTATTATAAAAGCCTGCTGCTCTCTGTTTTTGTTAACTTTATTCCTCATTCATAGGCTATATTTATTTATTTAAGATTTATTTGACAGGGACAATACACATCAATCCACACTTTAGTTCACACTACAGTGTAAATGTGTCAGATTTAGCCAAGAGGCTAATTTGCATCTGTAGTCCCTGGACAAGTTAACAATATGGTCAACAGGTCACAGTATAACAATAAAACAATTAAAATTAAAAACAAAACAATATCAAGTCAACAATATAGCAATTATGATGAAAAACAAAGCAATGGGTTAGAAACAATGTGGGATTAAAAATACAGAGTGAGAGAAATGTCCACACATACAGTAGATAGATGACAGTGGTGCACTGTCATCTATCTAGAAATGAGTACAACTCTGGTGTTCCTTAAGCCAATTTTTTTAAGTATTTTTAAATAGTCCAAATGTTGGGCAGCTCCTTAAATTGAGAGGCAGGCTGTTCCAGTACTGTGTGGCTCGGACAGAGAAAGCTGAACGACTAAAAGTGCTCCCTCTAAATGGAACCACACATTCCCCTCTTGAGACTGACCTCGTGAGTCTGGTGTTATTTTTTATTACGACAAACTGATTCATTGGTGGAGGGGCAAGTCCATGCAGGATTTTAAAAACAAGACAGGCATCATTGTATATTTTAAGACTGTCCAGGGTGAGTAAGTTATACTTTTTAATGATGTGACAGTGGTGGTAACGGCGGGGCTTCTTGTCCAAGATCTTTATTGCTTGCTTATAGAAGGACTGGAGTTGGTGAAAGGTTGATGATCCTGCTTGTGACCAGCTAGTTATACAGTATGATAGGTGGGAAAGAATCATTGCGTTCATGTAAAGCAGGGCTGCTTCTGTTGACAGGAAAGGACGGATGAATCGGAAGTTGGCGAGGCCAAACTTCACTGTATGGGTGATCTTTTTTATGTGTTTTTTAAATGTTAAGTTGGAGTCCAGAGTGATGCCGAGGTATTTAAAATCAGATACTACTTTAAGTTTTTCACCATCGATGAAAAAAATAATATTTTTATTTTATTTATTTATTTATTTGTTTTATTGCCTAAACATTTCAGAGGCCATTTAAAAAACGTTATGGTACATGCTGAAAGATCGCCTGGTTTTTTATTTTGTGTTTTGTAGCTATAGCCTATTATATGGTAACACTTTACAATAACGTACACAAATACTATAGTAGGCTAGTATATAATATTGATAATATTGATAGTAATGATAATAACAATAATAATGAGTACTAAGCAAAATACAGGTATTCTATATACACATGAATTGTACTTACAAAGTGTCAAATACACAAACTAAATTTCTATATATCTATGAATGTAATAATATGTTTAAATATAATAATGTAATATAATATAAATATCAATCTTGAGTTTTATATTTGTTAATAATCAGATTTTTTAACATTTTTTTAAATTTGTTGATTGTTTTACACATTTTTATTTCATTTTCTAGTCCATTCCATAATTTAACTCCTTTAACTGTTATACATCTTTGCATTGCATTTGTTCTGGTTTTTGTTCTTGTAGTTGTGAACATGCAGTGCAAGTGCTTTCTCTGGTTCATAGCAGGCTATGTGATTGTGACGCTGCTCCTTTCAGCAGCAGGACAGCTCCTCTTCCACTCAGTGCGCTGTGCGCGGCTGCCGTGCTGACTGTCTGTCTCTCTCTGCTGCTGAAATTGTGTTGCGAGCCCTTTTTTCGTTCATAAACTGATTATGATTATGACACACCCTGTATCCCTCCTATGGAGGGACAAAAAACCAAGGATCAGCTATAAAAAATTAATACAGCCTTGAAGCAGTGGAGGAATAGGACTTCCAGATATCCACCAGTACTACATAGCATATAATTCAAGATACCCCTTGCAGTGGGCTTATAATGGTGTGAGACAGATTGGTGGGTGGGAATGGCTTGAGGAGAAAATCCTACAAGAACACAACAAGGTCTTAACCCTATCAATGTTATGGTACAATCCAAAGATCACTCTGAGAATGAATAACCCACTGTTTGAATTCTCATGTGAAATGGTGAAAATATTGCAGAAACGTTTGACTTTTAGTGGAAATTCTCTACCATCATGTCCATTATGGAATAACCCTTTATTCACTGCGGGTGGTGAAACCCTTAAAAACAGTGTATGGCAGCAGCACAACATTAAACATGTGGGGCAAGTGGTGAGTAATGGAAAAGTGGTCTCTTTTAGTCAATTGAAAACTGTATTTGGGCTGAAAGACTCTGAATTTTTATCATATTTGCAAATTAAATCTATCACAATGTCACTACTCTCTAAGAGTATGGACATTGGAAACAAGAGAGACCTGGAAGCTAAATGAATGAGGGCTGCTGTCGGGAAGGGCACAGTTTCAGCAGTATATAGGCTGCTGTGCTGCGCCATCCCTGACCGCAATCTTCTAAGTAAAACTCATTGGGAGCGTGACATGGGCTTCCCCATAACTACATCACAATGGGATGCAGCACTCAAAAATAGTACAAAAATATCTAACGGTGTTAGATATAAGATCATACAAATAAAGATAATACACAGGGCTTATATTACACCCTGTACATTAAAGAAAATCGATCATACATTATTTAAACTGTGCTGACATGGATGTGGAGTAGAGGGGACGCTCATGCACTTGTTGTGGAACTGCCCTCTTGTCAAACAGTATTGGTCCGACATTACTGTAATCTTGTCTGGTCTCCTTGGCTTTGATATTAAACCTTGTCCTGTAACCTGCATATTGGGGGTGAAACTGTCTATTGAGCAACCAAAAATTGTCCACGATGTTATAACATCGGCCTTCCTTGCAGCTAAACGGATTATTCTAATGAATTGGAAACAACGGAAGCCAAACTGTTTCAATATGGAGACCTGGCGTAAAGACTTCATGGACTTGTTGTCAATGGAACAGGCAGCTCTACTCCTCCAAGAAGACAGGATTCAGGATCTTTATGGACCCTGGAGCTTTGTCAGAATCCTTACTGGAATTTCTTGAATAGACTTTGAATCGCTGAATCTTTGTTTATATTCTGTACACCCCCCCCCCCCTTTTCTATCGTCTTTGTCATGTCCTGTTTGTATTATGGAAAAAATATATATATAAAAAGAAAAATAAATAAACATTATAGCAGGCTATGTGATTGTGACGCTGCTCTCTTTCAGGACAGCTCCTCGAAGCGACATGCTTGATCAACTGGTTGGTTTGGTCACTGGCACCATCTACTGGATGAAAATGTAACATAGAAAGAGATAGAATAAAACAGAACAGAACTACGCGACGCGTTCATGTACGCACAGTGTTGTACGCGATGCAGATACACTTCCGGTTGCGTAACCAGTGTTGCCAGATGGCAAATGTTGAATTATCGTACCAGAGGGTAAAAATTATCGTTTTTGGAGTGAAATTATCGTACGCCCCCTCCCCAGCGCGGCGCGCCTTTGGCGCGCCAAAGTCGGGCGGACTGCGGCTGATCACAGGCTACTTTTTGGACTTGGCATGATCTTTCAACACTGTGATCTCAGCCTGCGTTGCAACAACAACAAAACACCCTGCACGTATTGGCTGCATATATGTTGTTTGAAGAGATGATTGTATAAACAGATAGAGTGATAGACGTAGGATTCGTCTAAATGTCACAAAATGATGAAATTATCGTACATTTGGGGGATTTTGGGATTATTGATCGTACATCGTACAGAGGTCAACATTATCGTACAAATACGATAATTAACGTAATTAACGTAATTAACTGGCAACGCTGTGCGTAACACTCAAAACTACCAACGCGTGTGTGTGTGAACGCGTAACGAAATTTCTCCAACACTGGTCACACGTGTACACGCTGTAAGTAGCTGTGCTACGCAGCTTGTCGTTACGCGTGATGTAGTTTGCGCACATCATAGTGCGCGTACGTGTGCACGCGTGACAAGATTGACTATGTTAAGTCACGCAGGCACACACACGTTGCTGCGCATGTGTCAGTGAATAGTGACGTCGATAGGACTCCACAGTGTGTGTGTGTGTGTGTGCGTGTGTGTGTGTGTGTGTGTGTGTGTGTGTGTGTGTGTGTGTGTGTGTGTTAGGGATGTCAACAGTTACAGCATGTTCTACACAGGACCTTCTGGCAGCGTGTAACCGGTTAACCGGACGTTTTTGGTTTGTTTGTTTTTGACCACATCTCCATTAAGGTTACTGCACTTGTGTGAACACTTTAGTGTCACGTTCACCCGCTTGCTACCGATGTTGACGGAAAACAATCCGCTTTTACATTGTGTTGAGCAGCAACCTGTCCAGACAGCAGTGTGACACAGTCCACGGAGCGGGTCCGAGAGGACGACAGAACCCACAGGATCGGCATCTCGCCAGGCAGGGCGAGGAACGGGGAGAGAGGTGAGAGGAGAGAATCCATCATCCTCGTCATCAGTGTTGTGTTTAATAACTTGTGGACCACGACGTAACTGTGAAACGTTTTATTTTCATGCGGTCACACTGGCTCCATGTTTACAATTCCAACCACAGCACTTTCCAGCAGACTGTCGTAAAAAGCTGCCTGTCTTAAAGGTACAGACACAGCTGATGTGACACAGACGTGTAGTCGCTTATTGTTTTTTCTAAACGGTTATGATTTCATATCCACTTAGCCGTGTACACGGTGACATCCCTAGCGTGCGTCTATGTCTGTTGTGTGTGTGTGTGTATGTCTGTTGTGTGTATGAGTTTATGTGTGTGTTGTGTTTGTGTTTGTGTTTGTGTTTGTGTTTGTGTTTGTTTGTGTGTGTACTAGGGCTGTCAGCGTTAACGCGTTAATCGTGATGCGATTAAGGGCCGCCCGTTATTTTTTTTTAATCGTGTTAATCGCATGCTGCTATTTTGTCCCTTGGTCGCACCCGTACTTTTAGTCAGGCCGTTGCCTGTGCAGGCATGGAAGACAAAGACAGCAATGCGCTTCTAATAAATGGCTCGTTTTACTTTAAATAACTCCCAAATGGCACAGTGGACAAGTCAAGAGCAGTAGTTTGCACCTTGTGTAAAACGGAATTAAAATATCACCGAAGTACATCGAGTTTGAGCTATCACCTACCAGAGCAGCTAGCGGCCAGCTAGCGGCCAGCTAGCTAGCGCGAGACTCATCACTCATTCTTCCTTCAGAGTCTCGGATGCGCGGGTCCTCTAACCACTGGGAGGTCGGCTCCAATGGCTTCACGTACACGTTATCAATACACAGTTTCCAATACCGAGCCATTATTCACATGGAAGTGCCAGCGTTTTTAGCTCAGATACAGCCTTCTTCGGCTGTGTCATTTTGGGTTTCGACTGCTCCACAGCGCCGCCACCGGAAGTATCGGTTCTGGAGCGTTCTGGAGTGTTTACAATTATTGTGCATTTATTTTCTATTCAAGATGCATTTTGTAGACATTTGGAGACCTCCTGTCTACATTGCACTTCTATTGAATTGAAAATAAATCTAAAATTCAAGATCACAAAGTACATTTATTTGGATTCATTTGATTCCCAATCACGACACACTGGTAAGAATTATTAATATCTAATTAAAAATGCTTTGCAATGCAAAATAATGGCATTTTAAACATGCGATACGAAGATGCAATTAATCGCGATTAACTATAAACTATAGTTAATCGCACGATTAATCACGATTAAGAAAATTAATCGTTTGACAGCCCTAGTACATACGTGTGTCTGTCTGCTGTGAGTGTGTGTGTCTGTCTGTCTCTGTCTGTCTGTGTGTGTGTCTGTCTGGTGTGTGTCTGTGGGTGTCTGTCTTTTGTGTGCGTGCGTCTATGTCTGTTGTGTGTGTGTGTGTGTGTGTGTGTGTGTTTATGTCTGTTGTGTGTGTGTGTGTGTGTGTGTGTGTGTGTGTGTGTGTGTGTGTGTGTGTCTGGTGTGTGTGTTCTGTGTGCGAGTGTGTGTGTCTGTCTGTTCCTCTGTCTGTTGTGTGTGTGCGTGTGTCTGTCTGTCTGTCTTTCTGGTGTGTGTGTGTGTTGTGTGTGCGAGTATGTGCATGCATCTGTGTCTGTTGTGTGTGTGTGTGCGTGTGTATGCCTGTTGTGTGTGCAAGTGAGTGTGTGTGTGTGTGTGTGTCTGGTCACTGGCGCCGGAACAAGGGGGACATGGGGACATTTTGTCCCCCTTAAAATTTGGTCCCCCTAAAATTTTTTTTTTTTTTTTTTTTTTTTTTTTTTTTTAATCTGAGGGGGCAACTGCCCCTGACGCTTAGAGCCCACTTTACACTGTTTACACAGCCTGTGATGCTTGTTAAAGCCGTGATCGTTGTGGGATTATTACACCTGAGACAGACAGACCCAGGGATCAAGTTACAGAGAGCCCACTTTACACTGTTTACACAGCCTGTGACACTTGTTAAAGCCGTGATCATTGTGGGATTATTACACCTGAGAGACAGACAGACCTGGACTCTGTACTGCACTCACTGTCATTGGCTGCTGCTATAATCATATACGGTTATTGTTATTTTATTTTTGTGTTGAGATGACAAGTTTTGCACTGTGTTTCGAAGTGATAATAATAATAATAATAATAAGTTCAGTGTTTCTGCCTGTGTTGCTGTCTGTTGTAGTGTAATTATAAAATGACCTAAAGGGAGAGCAGGTCACCAAGTGAGTGAGAAAAGGAAAAATACTGAATAATTACATCACTACAGTATAATCCTAATGTTAATTTAAAATGAGATATTCATCTAAATATGGCTAAAAATCATCCAAACGTCCATAAAAACGTCAATTTTTTGAAAAAACGGCGCCCTTTGGGCGCCGGGAAGAAAAGATTAAAAAAAATATATATATTAAATTGTGTCCCCCTTATTGCAAACTCGTTCCGGCGCCACTGTGTCTGGTGTATGTTGTGTATGCGAGTAGTGCATGCATCTGTGTCTGTATGTCTGTTGTGTGTTGTATGTGTGCGAGTGTGTGTGTGTCTGTTGTGTGTGTCTGTCTGTGTGTTGTGTGTGCATACATATGTGTCTGCCATGTGTGTGTGTGTGTGTGTGTGTGTGTGTGTGTGTTTGTCTGTTTGTTGTGTGTGTGTGTGTGCTGGGTCACTACCTGTCCTGGAGCTGTAGTGTCCAGAGTTGGTGAAGACGTTACTGTAGATCAGTGTTCTGGTGTCGCTGTAGGGTCCCCTTGTGTCTCCACTACTGCCTCCACTACCCAGAGAGGCAGAGAACGCCACCTTTACCTGTTGACTGGTTCTGTCTGTGTGTGTGTGTGTGTGTGTGTGTGTGTGTGTGTGTGGAGGGGGGGGGGGGCAGGAAAGCACACAATTAGAAGTGAAACAGTCGTCTGAGTTGTGTGTGTGGACAGAATCATGTGTATTTGAAATCCTGGTGAATTTGAGATCAAATTAAAGCCTTTTTTGAAAGGAAATCATTCACTCTAATTATGAGTTGTGTCACCAGCCACGTGCACACACACACACACACACACACACACACACACACACACACACACACACACACACACACACACACACACACACACACACACACACACACACACACACACACACACACACACACACACACACACACAGCCTCTCTTACCTAGTGTGTGGCTGATTGCTGCCAGTTGTCCGTTCAGGCTGCTGTTGACACTGTTCACCTGAGACATTAACAACACAGGTCTTAATGGGTTAATGGACCTTGTTACATTTTAAATCACTTCTGTTACAGAGTCAAATAAATCCAAAGTTTCCACAAGTTTTCTATGAACTGTGCACCAGAAACTGTTTCATCTATTGGCCGTGAGGCCGTCACTAAGTGACGCACACCCTGGTCCCACTCAACCAGCCCTGCCTCGGTGTGACGGTGCCTGTAGCTGCACCCAGCGAGAGCCCAGCAGCCTGCTGCCTCCATGTTTAGTCCAAGTTGATTCATATTCAACATGTCACATGTCCAAAATGTCCCACACTGAACTTCAGATGAACGCTTCTCTCGCTATGTGAAGGACAGACAGCGATTCATGGCATTAGTAGAGAGACTAAAGCTGCAATTATGCTTCCCGCATCGGCGAGGGCCGCGAGTGTCCGTGCGGAAAAGTGACGTCAAATCAGCCGACATGCCCCTCCTTTTCGCCTGGCCGTGCACACCCCGAATTTTGTAACTACGCGGACGCGGCTGGGCGGACAAAGTGGAGTTTTCAGAAACCGCACGGAGTATAAAAGCTCCACACGTTTTCTCGCCAGGATTCTCTCATTTCCGTGCGGCCGGGCCAAACGTCAAGCATATTCCCAGCTTAAAGGGCGGGACAAACTCCACGCGCGCTTCCAACCGCGAGGGCCGTGCGGCCAATATGACGTCATCGCAGTGGGGGTGAGGCCACCGCAGCCGTAAGCGTGTGTCACCAGATTTTTGTAACATGCGCCGCAACGCTGTGCTCCGCTTTGCAGGGAGAGACAGGAAGAGAAATGAAATGAAGACTGAGCCATGTTTTGACCGTGCACATTTCTTGACCCATGTGGTAAACTTTGATTTCTGTTAGTTTTACTTCGTTTCGAACTCAAGCTCTCACTAGTGCCTTAAACGCTGCAACGCAGCCCTATGGAAGACTGTTATTTTGCTCCAAAATTACTTTTCATTAAAACCTGACCACCCACCCGTAGGTGGCGTGGTACCCCCTGGGACTGACACGGATCCACGTGACTACGTCACGTCCTGCCAGCCCAGGGAATAATCACTTCCGCTTTCTTCCACCCGCTGTGAAGACGTGTTTTGTGAAAGCTCCGCGGTTAACGAGGAGTTATATTATATAGCTTTAGATACTAGGCTCGTTCCGGCTGACTTGCCCACCTCAAGAGGGTCGTGTGGACGGGATAAAGCAGGCTTCGGAGACCGACCCTGTACCCTTCACCCTGCGGCGTCGGAACAAGTCATCTAAAAAGCTAAGAGTATCTTCCTTAGTTAACTGTTGTCAGACTGCCGCCGTGCAGTCGATGTGAAACGTTTCCCCGGAAACGGGGTAACGTTGTTAGGCTTGAGCGCATGACTCAGGTCTGCACTCATAACTCTAGCTAGGTTTGCATACATGCAGAATAGCTTGTACCGTTAGCACTAGAACAACAGGCTAAATAGCACAGTTGTCACAGTAGCTAGCTGCATCCGTGCGGTTGTTTCTGTTGCTAGGTACTTTAGGAACGCCGGCTTTAGAGCGCGCGCGTTAGATAGTTAGCTAGTTTGCTCAGTGCAGCTAGCTTGGACTACCTTGTAGCACTCCATATCTGGCTGCGTCCCCAGACAGGGTAACGCACCCGGTTTTTGTGGCAGATAGCTAACGTGCACACGTGCAGTTAGTGTCTGTGTGCTAAGTACTTCGCGCCAGCTACCTCTGTGTAGGGCGCGCCTTAAGCGAGAGTAGTAGCTAGTAGCCATGCTCTTCAGTGAAATAGCTAGTTAGCTAGCTTGCTCCCGTGCAGCCAGTATCTAGCGATGTGTAACCTTGTTTTCCTGTTAGCAGAGAGAGGGGGGAACAGCTAGGTGCTGTATTAGCTGTGAGGCTACTGGCCGGTTACGACCGGCACAATTAATTTGAAACCTACATATATGTAGTGTAGCTTTTATTGGCGCCTGAGATTTTAGCTGGGCGATTCGCTAGCTAGGTGAGCTCGCCCCGCACCTTGTGTGGGCCGCTTCTCTCAGTACTTACGCCATCTTAGCCAGCTTGCTTGTCTGCTAAGTGTTGCTTGCCTCGTGCAATTAGCATCTACTAGATTGCAACTCCCGCTGAGGAGTTTTCTTCTGAGATTGACTAGCTTCGCGGGCCGCTGGCCTTTGCTTGCGGTCACGCTTGCTTCCCCGTGTTACTCAGGGTAGAGACGCGCTGCACCGGCCTGTGCGCAGGCTTGTGTTAGCGCACGCTTGTCTCTCAGTGCTTATGCTAGCTTAGCTAGTGGCTTCCACGTCTGTTCTCTCGGGTTAACAGGTTGTGGGTATTGGTGCCCCCCCTTCGGGATGGGCTATTGCCGCTTACGTTACCATTGCACGCGCACGTTCGCTAGCCTCCGGGTTGCTTACTGTCTAGCCTGTGCTTCTTGCTAGCTTGCTTAAGCAGTACTCCCGCTAATAGGGTGCGCCCTGCGGGAGCTTGCTATTAGTGGTTAGCTTCCTGCTTCCTCTTGCTACTGAGCAGGGAAGGTCAGGGAGGGGATGGGCCGTGTGTAAAACTACTTGGCCGAGTATGAATCGGCACGTTAAGTGCGTGTTCGGCCTTGGGCACGAGCACGGCACAGGCGCCTTGAACCTTCGGTCTTGTCCGCAGCTAAGCTCTTTAGAGCTGACCAAGGTCCGCTCTCAAAGAAGTGTTAAAGCTAGCTTGCCTTGCATAGGTGCAGATAGCAATATTAGTACTGTTTAGCACAGAACGATAGCATTTTGCAGATAGCTGGCGTGCACCCGTGCAGTTAGTACCTGTGTGCTAAGTACATTGGGCGCGAGATACCTCCGCTACAATAGACATACTGCTCCTTGCTGGCGCTACGCGTCCAGCAGGGCTTACAGCTCGCCAAGGTCTGGGCTCAGTGCCAGCCTTTGGCTTGAAGCTCTAAGGACAAGCCCACCGCCCTTGGTGCCCAAGGCCCGGGGTGGTTGGGAGCTCTCCATGGGTCGCACTCCCTTGTTGGGGCGCCCCCTGCAAGTGCAGGGAGCCTGGCTGGGGGCACAGCGCACCTTGGTCCATGGCCACGGCCTGGCCTCGGTTGGCAGCGCCCAGGTCAAGCCCACCGGTTGGCTCACCAAGGCTGGGCTTAGTTCCAGCCTGCGGCTTGTAGCTTTAGACCCACCGTCCACGGTGCCCAAGGCCCGAGTTCGGTCGGGAGCTCGCCCAGGGTCTCATACCCAGCATCAAGACTCGCCTTGGTCCATGGCTACGGCCTGGCCTCGGCTAGAGGCTCCTAGGACAGCCCACCATCAATGGCACCAACGGCTCATTGCTGGTCGGGAGCTCGCCTGGGGGCCGCACTGTCGGACAAGTCCACGTGCGTCTCGAGAGAGAACGTTACCTCCGCAGTCCCCCCAGCCTGCGAAAGGCGCACGGCAGGGGGGGGGGGGGTTACTTCGATACAACAGCGCGTCAGTAGGCGGAGCTTGCGTAAGAAGTTCTCCCCCAGCATGCACAGCTTCTACGGAACTGTCCATGCGGCGGGGGGGCGTAGCCTCTCACGTCCCGCCCCCCCATCAGGGCACCGGATCGAAAGGTCCCGGTGCCCAGCAATATGCTCATGACTATATTTCAGGGATCATTTCTATAGTTTCTAACTTGAGAAATGTGTTTCTAAAATGTTCAGTCTCGCTATCCACGATGATGAGACGGTGATACTCTTTTCTGAGCGCGAAGCGGGCAGAGAGACTTGATTCAGTTCATATGCTCTCTGCTTTTGATGACCGTTCACTGTCTCCTATGGGGACATTGAGGGAGAGAGTATGATCGGAGTGGTGGAACGGGTTCCGCTCCGTTGGCCACAAGAGACCATCTTGTCCAACAGGCTCGATGCCTGGGAGCATCTATGTTCCACCGTCCCCATTACGGCGCACCCTCCAGAGGGGATACGCGCTACAGTTGGCCCACCCACGTTTGACGGGACCCCCGATCTGGCCGTGGAGGAGGAGGCCATGGACGGCTCCATGCGTCCAAAATTGGACCTTCGGCGTCTCAAAACAAGACGCTGAGGAAGTCCCATCCCGAATGCTCTCTTCCCCGCCTGTTCAAGTTGAGACAGGGGGATTTCTTACTTCCAGGGATCTGGAAGGTGCGGTCTTCCATGTCCACATGGTCAGGAGACACAGGAAATACCTGAGGTTCTCCTTCCTGGGGAAGGCTTACGAGTTCTGTGGCTTGCCATTCGGCATGTCTTTGAGCCCGCGAACCCTCACGGTGTGCGTGGAGGCAGCCGTGGCTCCCCTCCGCACGAGGGGGATCCGCGTCTTCCTATATCTCAACGACGTTCTCTTAGCGGCCGACTCGAGGGTCTGTGCCGCGGATCATACCAAGGTGGTGACCGATCACCGGCAAACCTTAGGGTTTTTTGTGAACTGGCAGAAGAGTTGCCTCGTCCCAGCGCAGGCGGCGACCTTCCTGGGGCTCGAGCTATACTTCCTGCGAGCCTTTCGCCAGAGCGACAGGCTCGCACGGTTCGGACAGCAAGCCAAGGACGTTAGGTCTGTGCCCTCGGTGTCAGTGCATCAGTGCACAGTGATGTTGGGCCTGATGGCCTCAGCACTGCATGTGCTCCCGCTAGGGAGGCTGCACATGCTCTCGTGGTCCAAATATGGTCTCAGGCTTCGCCTGGACTCGGCCGGGGACCGTCATCGCAGGGTTCCTCTGACAGGTCAGGCCTGGCAGGCGCTGGCTATATGGGCGGACCCCCGTTACCTCTCGAGAGGTACTCGGTGGGGCCCTGTCCCGCTCAGGATGGTGATTCGCACAGACGCCTCCCTCTGGGGAGGGGGTGCGATTTGCGGGCATTTTTCGGCGAACGGCCGGTGGGAGGCTCAGGAGCTTCGCCACATAAACGTGCTAGAGCTGAAGGCGATTCGCCGGGCTCTGCCTCAGGACAAGCCCACCATCAATGGCGCCATGGGCCCATTGTTGGTTGGGAGCTCTCTTGGGGGCCGCACTGCCGGACAAGTCCGCGTGCGGCCAGACTCGAAAGAGAACGTTGCCTCCGCAGTCCCCCCGGCGTGCGGAGGTAACACTTCCAGCGGCTCACACATGGGCACCATGTGCTGATTCGCTCGGACAATAGGGCAGCGATCGCCCACCTGAACAAACAGGGCGGTGTGCGGTCGGGGGCGCTGAACCATAGCGGGGATTCACCTGTGGGTGTATCCCCGTCTCCTTTCAGTGTCAGCGGTCTATCTGCCGGGACGGCGGAGTTACGACCGGCCTGCTGTCTCGAGGCAATCCCCGTTCTACGGAGTGTTGCCTCCACCCTCGGGTGATGGAACAGGTTTGGGCCAGGGTTGGTCGCGCCTGCGTCGATCTCTCGCATCGCGGCGCGCGACACACTGCCCTCTGTGGTTCTCGATCCAGGAGGACAGCCCCCGTTAGGTCATGACGCGCTAAAAGCGCACGCGTGGCCGAGGGAGGGGCTCTATGCGTTTCCCCCGACCCCCCGCTGATCCGTCAGGTGTTGGACAGGGTGAGGGAACAGCGCCTCCGGCTCGTTTTAGTCTGTTTGGCACAGGCAGACATGGTTTGCGGACCTGGTCTCCCTGGCACAAGATCCGCCCTGGGCATTGCGGGTACGGGCCGATCTCCTATCCCAGGCGGAGGGGAAGGTGTTCCACCCCTCCCCAGGCAGGTGGAAGCTAGCGGTCTGGCTCCTGAACCGGACCAGTTGCTAGCCCAGGGCTTGCCTGATAATGTGGGATGCACTATGCAGCAAGTAAGGGCGTGGATCCAGTGAACCGCAGTGTGCGACCAGTTCTCTGTTTCCTTCAGAGCCTGCTTGTCGCGGGTCAGTCCCCGCAGTCGTTTAAGGTGTACGTAGCCGCGATTCTGCGTGCCATAGGGGAATTGAAGGGAGCCCCGTGGGGGCGTACCCTTTGGTCTTGCGCCTCATGAAAGGGGCGCGTAAACTGCGCCCGCCGTCGCGGTGCGTTTTTTCCCCCAAATCGGACCTGGTTACGGTGCTGGACGGGCTAACGGGTCATCCGTTTGAGCCCTTGGACTCCGCCGATTTAAGGGTTCTGTCTTTAAAGACCGCGCTGCTGCTGGCCTTGTCGTCAGGAAAGAGAGTTGGTGACCTGATTGCCCTCTCGGTGCAGCAGGCCTGTGTGGTAATGATGGGCGCAGGGTTACGTTGCGACCTAACCCGGCTTACCAACCTAAGATTATTAATGTCAGCTTTAGGTCTATGGTCATAGACTTATCAGCATTCTGTCCCCCGCCGTTCAGTTAGAGACGGGCGAGGAGAGACGTTTGCTCATGCTGTGCCCCGTAAGGGCGCTCTCGGCCTATGTGGCCAGGACGCGTTCTTTACGCATTACAGATCAGCTGTTGGTTTGCTTTGGGCAAAGGGCCCAGGGCGGACCCCTTTCCAAGGATCGCTGGATAGTGGAGGCGATCGCGTTGGCATACTCTGCCGTGGGCAAGGTTCCCCAGGAGGGTATCAAGGTGCTTTCTACGCGAGGTGTTGCGACATCCTCTGCGTTGTTGCGCGGTGTGTCGGTGGAGGACATGTGTGCCGCGGCCTCATGGTCCTCTCATCACACTTTTGTCAGGTACTACAGTCTCGACGTGTCCGGTGCGCAGCCTATCATGTGTCTCGCGCAAGTGTCATTTAGCGCTGTGGGGAAGATACGGTCGGTATGTGGTGAGCGCAAAGAGAGGTTTGGGAGGTTTGCCCGTTCCAAAATAGGCGTTCCAGTGCAATGTGTTAGAAAAAATCGCCTTGGGTGCTCTCAATTTTAATGCCAGGAAATAGCTGGTCTTAGCGCAAACGCAGACGTACGCCTGAGCACAGACAGTCTTCACATTTCCGTGCAGTGCACGAAATCCTTCATTGGATCCATTTACGCACGGCATGGATGTCACTGCACTCACGTCTGCACACACTCTTCTCTCCACGGAATGCCACGTTGATTTTCAACCAGTGTTGGGCAAGTTACTCTGGAAAAGTAATTAGTTACTGATTACTGATTACTCCTTAAAAAAGTAATAAAAGTTACTTTACTGATTACTTTTTCAAAAGTAATTAGTTACTTTACTAGTTACTTTTTTTCTTTTTTTTACCCCTGAAAAAGTGACGTACAACCAAGCCAGTTCCTTTTACAAATGAATCCACTTTAATGGAACAGAGTACAGGAGTCCACAATCGGCCAAACTGCATAACATCGCAGCCTCTCAAACTTGAAATGATGGGATACAGTATATATTTGAATGTGAGTGTGTGTGAGAATGTGAATGTGAGCGTATTGAATGTGAATATTTGAATGTGAGTTGCCAGATCTGCATGAACTGTATAAACAGCGGTGCCTCAGGAGGTCCCTGAAGATCATCAAAGACACAAACCATCCCCACAACAGCCTGTTCTCCCTGCTACCCTCAGGGAGAAGATACAGGGTTCCGAAAGCACGCACAAATCGCTTGAGGAACAGTTTCTTCCCGCAGGCCACGAGACTCCTTAACATACACAAATAGTGTAGTAGCCGCACTGTACCGTACTGTAGCTGCTACCATTACGTATGTCTAACGTTTAATTGTATGTTTAATAAGGAATATGCTATTAGCACCTGTATGTCAAATACGCCGAATTTAAAATGCCGAGTTTAATTGTATGTTTAATAAGGAATATGTTATTTGCACCTGTATGTCAAATACGCAGAATTTAAAATGTTTAAGCACGTCTAAAGTATGCACCCGACACGTGCACATATGTGCAGTGAATATGCCACTGTCTCTGACTTGTCTTATCACTATACTGCCTTATGCTTGTTGTGTCTCTTGTTGTTTTTGCACCCATATGCCCTGTTATATTTGTACTATTTGCACTATGTTGTAAACGGAGTCCACAGCACAAGAATTTCACACGTGATACTTGTACCATGGAGTGACAATAAAAATCTTGAATCTTGAATCTTGAATCTATTTATTTAAAAAAAAAAAAGGTCTCCTGAGTTTTTCTGAATAAATAAAGCCAGTCTACACAGTAGTCCTGACTTTTTAACTCTAACATTGTAAACATTTTAAGGTTTCTGCACATTCCATCATGTAAAAAAATTAAATTAAGTCGGTCTCCCAACTTTTTAACCCTGTAACTTAAATATTAAACTTGTTTTTCTGCATATTCCCATATAAAAATAAAATAAAGCCACAGGCTCTCCTGACTTTTTAACTCTAACTGTAAACATTTGAACTAGTGCTTCTGCATATTCCAATATAAAAATAAAGTAAGGCCACAGCCTCTCCTGACTTTCTAACTCAATCTGAACACAAGTATTTCTGAATGCAAAATGAAAATAAATAAAAATAAAGTGTATTTTTTTACTCTTTAACTTAAAACTAAATTTTTTAACTAGTGTTTCTGCATTCATATAGGCCTAAATAAAGTCTCTCTGGAATGTTTTTACTCTTTAACTTATAAATCTTTTAACTAGTGTTTCTGCATCCATAAAAAAATTAAGCACATCTCTGACTTTTTAACTTTTTAACTTATAAATCTTTCAGTTTCTGCATAGTCCATCATGTAAAAAATGGAAAATAAAGCTAGACTATTTTGACTTTTTTTTACTATGTTACCATATTCTATCTCAAAAATAAAATAATAATAATAATAATAATAATAATAATAATAATAATAATAATAATAATAATAATACATTTATTTTATATAGCGCTTTTCAAGAACTCAAAGTCGCTTTACAGAATACATGGGTCAAACATAAAACATAACAGAGACAGACATAAAACACAGACAAACAACAAAAGGAAAGGAAGGGGGGGGGGGGGTTGTCCATAGCAACCAGAGAGCAGCGGCAGCCAAACGCGCCAGCGTTCACTCAACCGGAGCAGGGCCAACCTCCGAACATAAAACACAACAGAGACAGACATAAAACACGGACAAACAACAAAAGGAAAGGAGGGGGGGTTGCGGGGGGGGGGGGGTTGGCCACAGCAACCATGAGAGCAGCGGCAGCCAAACGCGCCAGCGTTCACTCAACCGGAGCAGGGCCAACCTCTGAACATAAAACATAACAGAGACAGACATAAAACACAGACAAACAACAAAAAGAAAGGAAGGAGAGGGTAGGACTGTGCGTGCATGTCCATGTATGTGGGCCCAAGAGTCATTGGAGTTATAGTTATAGTCATAAAGAGTTATATAGAGCAGGGTGGATGGAGTGGGCCTCAGGCTGCAGAGCAGGGTGGATGGAGTGGGCCCCAGCCCCAGGCCACAGCTAGCAGAGCAGGATGGTGAAAGCCCAGGCGACAGCTAGCAGAGCAGGATGGTGGAAGCCCCAGGCGACAGCTAGCAGAGCTGGATGGTGGAAGGCCCAGGCCAACAGCTAGCAGAGCTGGATGGTGGGTGGTGAAGGCCCCAGGCCACAGCTAGCAGAGCTGGATGGTGAAGGCCCCAGGCCACAGCTAGCAGAGCAGGGTTGGTGGATGGTGAAAGCCCCAGGCCACAGCTAGCAGAGCAGGGTTGGTGGATGGTGAAAGCCCCAGGCCACAGCTAGCAGAGCAGGGTTGGTGGATGGTGAAAGCCCCAGGCCACAGCTAGCAGAGCTGGATGGTGGATGGTGAAAAGCCCCAGGCCACAGCTAGCAGAGCAGGGTTGGTGGATGGTGAAAGCCCCAGGCCACAGCTAGCAGAGCTGGATGGTGGATGGTGAAAAGCCCCAGGCCACAGCTAGAAGAGCTGGATGGTGGATGGTGAAAAGCCCCAGGCCACAGCTAGCAGAGCTGGATGGTGGATGGTGAAAAGCCCCAGGCCACAGCTAGCAGAGCTGGATGGTGGATGGTGAAAAGCCCCAGGCCACAGCTAGAAGAGCTGGATGGTGGATGGTGAAAAGCCCCAGGCCACAGCTAGCAGAGCTGGATGGTGGATGGTGAAAAGCCCCAGGCCGCAGCTAGCAGAGCTGGATGGTAGATGGTAAAAGCCCAGGCCCAGGCTGAAGCTAGCAGATGATGGTCTGCAGCCTACTACAGGCTTAGGCTGGATCCAGTG
The DNA here is from genome assembly GCF_964638095.1 of Poromitra crassiceps. Taxonomy (NCBI): domain Eukaryota; kingdom Metazoa; phylum Chordata; class Actinopteri; order Beryciformes; family Melamphaidae; genus Poromitra; species Poromitra crassiceps. Next base: position 48,907,346 of record NC_139627.1, on the reverse strand, counting down.
CAGCAGAAAGAGTAGGCCGGGGTAGAGAGAATCTACCAAAATATCATGGATTACAAACACCATCCATAGCTTTTGGTTGTTTGTCAGTTGCTGTTGCAATAAAAGTCAGTGAGTGCAACAAGTTAAAACTTGCAAAAATTAAAAACATAGAATAATGGTTTAAAAAGGTTGGAGAGTCAGGAGCCCAGAACACATGCTGTCTCACTCTCACCTTCCCTCCCGATAAAGCAAGTCTCTCCTGTCCTGACTTTTTTTTTAACTCTAGTAGATTTTTTTACTCGTAGTTTCTGCAGATTCCATAATCAAAAAATAAATAAAAAGTAACAATACAATAAAGCATCAGTCTGTTCTGACCAACAGCACTAGAGCAGCAAAAACATGAAACATTGCATAACATCACATGTAGGCTGAGTCGTGGCCAGCTTTTGACCCCTTCTTCTTTTTTATCTGCCTGTCCTGCCCTGACATATAAGCAAGGTCCTAATGTTCACTGAGTGAAATAGTGGTTGTATCTCATTAACAGCAGCTTCTCGAACCTCCTATCAGACAGTCTGTTCCTTCTAGGGGTGAGCACCAAACTTCCAAAACTAAAAAGCCGCTCCACAGGTGTGCTAGATGGTGTCGGACTGTTATACTTCAGGAAAATGTTTTTGATGTTTGAGAACTGGTTCAGAGTCTCAAGCTCATACCCCCCTGACCTCAAATAATCCATTACTTATTTTTCTGCTGAGTAGCTCTCCTCGGGGTCTGTCTCAAATCCAAAAAAGGCCATTTCATCATCATGGCTGGACCTGGCTGACGTCGTAGGCACACTGGCAGTGGCACGGTTCTCTGGCTCTGCTGCAGAAGCAATTGTGCGACACTCAGCTGTCAGAAGCTCCTTCAGTTGCTCTCTCCTACCCTCATCTCTCAGCCATCTGAGTTTGAACTTCGGACAACTGGCAGCTGCAAGAAGGGCATCTTTGCTGTCCAGCACACCAGCAAAACGAGTCCGGATGGCCTGAAAAATACAATTTGATTATTATTAGGCCTATTTAATTTGTCATTTGGATTATTTGTCATGCGGGCTATTCACTGTAGACCTAAACCCCTCATGTGGGATCAATATCATAGATTTTATTTTGTTTTAGGCTATTAATTGACCCCTTTATTTGTTTTAATCTTCTGTTGCTATATGTTGACTACTATTATGTTTGATCATTGTACTGACTACTGTCAACAATATTATAGTAAAAGGTCTGTTCTCTGTTCATGAATGGTGCAATGAAACAAATAAAATGCCCAAATAAATTAGCAAAAAGATGAACTGTTTACGAATATAATCATACCTTCACAATGACATCTGGAAGGCCAGCTGTTAGCCTGGAGAGGGTGTCTTTCAAGGCAAGGGTCTTTGACATCAGGCTTTCGAGGGTTGGTAATAAAGCTCCATAAGTACAGGTATCCCCTTGTAAGATGTCCAATGCTGTTGTAAGCGGCTTCATAGCGGTGCAGTACTCTCGCAGGAATTGGTACTCCTTGTCACTAGTCGTGTTTCCATTACCCTCAGAAATGCGCAAAATCTAAATATCGCAATAGAAAGTGGGTAATGGAAACACGTAAGTTTCGGAAAACCTCCCAAATATCGCAAAAACTTTTTGCGCTCTCATGAGGTGGTTTTTCAGACGTGTCGATATAGCAGTTTATCGCAAAAGTGTAATGGAAACCCATTTTTCGCATTTGCATGTCATGTGTGACCCATCTTCTCCTTTGGAAAAGGAGCGGAAAATGAAAGGAAATGAGGGAGAAAAGGGTTCGATAAGCCGTGGCAAAACCTCCGCATCAAGTGGAAAACTTTGAAGCAACGCTACCTAGCAGAAAGACGATTGTGCAAAAGCGGAGCTGGGGAAAATAGATAATGTTTAATGACAGAAATCGGTCCATGGTGACAGGCTGCCTGTCTGTGTGCGCGCAGTAGGCTACCTTTTTTCCTCTGCCTGTCGCGCTCACTGCATTCGCCGCAGCCAGCAACATGTTGACACTCATTTTCTTTTGAATTGATAATCAGGCTCGTTTATATGCGTTGTAACTTCATGTGGTGATTTGCATTGACCATTGGTTGGATTTGAGCATGCAGGGGACGGGATTTGGGGCAGATCCCCATGCGTAATGTGGCAGCTGCTGCAATGGGGAATTGCGTTCAGGTGTGTGCGCCGTCAGTCTAAACTCAACTTCAATGGAAACGCCTACAAGTCGCAATTGTACATTGTCGAAGTTGTAGAAATATTGCAATTATTTTGCGAAAAACTGTAATGGAAACACAGCTACTGATGCCCTTAATTCCCAGTTTGATGCACAGGCTATTAGGGCTGTGGCGATTCACTTATCTCCCGATTCGATACTATCACGATTCTTGGGTGCCGATTCGATTTATATTGCGATTCTTAAGTATTGCGATTCTACGATTATTGCGATTCGATATTACGATTTATTGCGATTTTTGTTTATTTTTTTCTTTTCTTTTTTCAGTTTGTTTGCTTTTTTACACTAGATTAGAACATGGGAAAAGTTGAATCATACACTAGAGACTGTATATTATATATCATGAGTAGGGCTGGGCGATATAGTTAAAAACAGGGGCGGACTGGGATCATAATTCAGGCCGGGCATTAGATACTGTACCAAGCAGGCCAGGGTGATATGGGCCAACGTGCGTGAAATTTGGGCCGTTTGAAGCCAGATTTGGGCCGTTTGAAGTCCAATTTTACAATGAGATGCACCCACTTTAACCCTGAAGTGTAATTATTACTTCAGACAAACTAATAAAGTAATAAAACCACTAGTAAACCAGTAGGCGGCGCCTGGTCTGCTGTTCAGTGAGTGGCCTGACTGCAAGCACCCACATTTTTTTTTTTTTTTTTTTTTTTCTTAACACATTCACTGCCAGACGTTTTTTTTTTTACTGTAGTTAGCTTCTGCCAGAGGGGTTTTTTGAGGATTCTGGCTCATCTTTCAAGACCCGAGGATTCTTTTCTGCTAAGATTTTGTGAACACACAATATCTCAAAAGAACTAATAGAATGTGTGCTTTCTCTGTCTAAAAGAGTTAGTTTGTAGAGTTAGTAGTTATGTAAGCATTAGCAGTTGAATACAGCATGGTTTTAGCGTCAGAAAAAATATTCAGAGATAAACGGCTTTTTGTGAAATTCGATAGAACAGTCACTTTAACCATTCATTTTTGGCTCTCTCTCTCTCTCTCTCTCTCCCCCTCTCGCTCTCTCTCTCTCTCTCTCTCTCTCCCTCCCTCTCGCTCTCCCTCCCTCTCTCTCTCTCTCTCTCTCTCTCCCTCCCTCTCGCTCTCCCTCCCTCTCTCTCTCTCTCCCTCCCTCTCGGGAGGGAGACGCACTAGGTTTAATCCTAGTGAGAGGGGGAGAGGGAGAGAGAGAGAGAGAGAGAGAGAGAGGGAGGGAGGGAGAGAGAGAGAGAGAGAGAGAGAGAGAGAGGGAGAGAGCGAGAGGGAGAGTTGCTTCAACTCCTCCCTCCGTGGGCGTTCTTCTTGGCTGCAGCGGCCGTCACAAGCTTGTCACCAGTCTCAGTGCTTTGCTGCTGTCCTGTGCCTGTCTGCACGGCCGCTGTTTGAGGAAGTCGGGATGGACTCGCTCGCTTCTTGGAGTTTTGGTTGAGAGAAGCTTTTGCGATTCTGGTCATATTTATGCTGCGTGTTTCAAAGTGTGTTCCACCTGTAATCTATTATGTAAATTTGCAATCCCGCATCGCCAGCAATCAGCGCGAAAACGAAAGCGTTTTCCCCCATCCATTTTCATGAGAATGGCTGGGGTGAGAATGGCGTGACAAGTTAAAAAAATGCTTGCCTTCCTCTAGTCAGGAGAGCACTGTTGCCACTTAGTGGGTCGGTGGAATGGGTTGTAAACGTTCGGTGGCTCCAATAATTATATAAGAGATGTAAAAGGGTTAGATGCACATCCCACGGTCAAAAAAAAAAAATCATTTTTTTGACGACTCAACTCGTCGTTGGCAGTGAACAGCTGGATTGTGTTTGACGACTCAACTCGTTCTTGGCAATTAACGTGTTAATTTGCGATTATCGATTCTGGAATAAAAGATCGATCCAAAAAATTGTGACATTAAAAATCGTGATACTTAGGTGAATCGATTTTTTCCCCCACCCCTACAGGCTATTCAGGTCATTCATGGGAATTTCTGTGATTCTGGAAACGGCCTCGTAAAAGGAATTCCATCTTGTTGATGACGGTACCAGTAGCTTTCTTCTTCTTTGGTGTCCTCCACATGTTCTGCTGCAACCGTAGATCGACTTGCCTTTGTCCAAAGAGCTGTGTTTTTTTTTTTACTGTAGTTAGCTTCTGCCAGAGGGTTTTTTTGAGGATTCTGGCTCATCTTTCAAGACCCGAGGATTCTTTTCTGCTAAGATTTTGTGAACACACAATATCTCAAAAGAACTAATAGAATGTGTGCTTTCTCTGTCTAAAAGAGTTAGTTTGTAGAGTTAGTAGTTATGTAAGCATTAGCAGTTGAATACAGCATGGTTTTAGCGTCAGAAAAAATATTCAGAGATAAACGGCTTTTTGTGAAATTCGATAGAACAGTCACTTTAACCATTCATTTTTGGCTCTCTCTCTCTCTCTCTCTCTCCCCCTCTCGCTCTCTCTCTCTCTCTCTCTCTCCCTCCCTCTCGCTCTCCCTCCCTCTCTCTCTCTCTCTCTCTCTCTCCCTCCCTCTCGCTCTCCCTCCCTCTCTCTCTCTCTCCCTCCCTCTCGGGAGGGAGACGCACTAGGTTTAATCCTAGTGAGAGGGGGAGAGGGAGAGAGAGAGAGAGAGAGAGAGAGAGGGAGGGAGGGAGAGAGAGAGAGAGAGAGAGAGAGAGAGAGGGAGAGAGCGAGAGGGAGAGTTGCTTCAACTCCTCCCTCCGTGGGCGTTCTTCTTGGCTGCAGCGGCCGTCACAAGCTTGTCACCAGTCTCAGTGCTTTGCTGCTGTCCTGTGCCTGTCTGCACGGCCGCTGTTTGAGGAAGTCGGGATGGACTCGCTCGCTTCTTGGAGTTTTGGTTGAGAGAAGCTTTTGCGATTCTGGTCATATTTATGCTGCGTGTTTCAAAGTGTGTTCCACCTGTAATCTATTATGTAAATTTGCAATCCCGCATCGCCAGCAATCAGCGCGAAAACGAAAGCGTTTTCCCCCATCCATTTTCATGAGAATGGCTGGGGTGAGAATGGCGTGACAAGTTAAAAAAATGCTTGCCTTCCTCTAGTCAGGAGAGCACTGTTGCCACTTAGTGGGTCGGTGGAATGGGTTGTAAACGTTCGGTGGCTCCAATAATTATATAAGAGATGTAAAAGGGTTAGATGCACATCCCACGGTCAAAAAAAAAAAATCATTTTTTTGACGACTCAACTCGTCGTTGGCAGTGAACAGCTGGATTGTGTTTGACGACTCAACTCGTTCTTGGCAATTAACGTGTTAATTTGCGATTATCGATTCTGGAATAAAAGATCGATCCAAAAAATTGTGACATTAAAAATCGTGATACTTAGGTGAATCGATTTTTTCCCCCACCCCTACAGGCTATTCAGGTCATTCATGGGAATTTCTGTGATTCTGGAAACGGCCTCGTAAAAGGAATTCCATCTTGTTGATGACGGTACCAGTAGCTTTCTTCTTCTTTGGTGTCCTCCACATGTTCTGCTGCAACCGTAGATCGACTTGCCTTTGTCCAAAGAGCTGTGCATTTTGCAATACTACTCCTAAACACAGCCTTGCACTCTGCACTGGAAGTTAAGTATTTCTCAACATCACCTGTGGAAATTAGGTTGATTGTATGAGATGCACACCTGTAGTGTGGGGGGAGAGTAAACTGACCATCATTATCAGTCTCAGTGAGGGCTTCTGTGAGATCTGTAAAAGTGGCATCTTCATCATCACTGGCCTCCTCTTCATCACCCGACTCTGACTGGACAGGCTGATACATTCTGAACGCCTTGACGAAGTTTGATGCATTGTCTGGCACTGTGGCAACAACTTTGCCAAGCAGTCCATATGATGAGTGAATTTGTTCTAGCTCTGCACCAATAACATCAAATGTGTGCCTGCCTCTGATTCTCCTACATGCTAAGGCGGCTTTGTTGCGCTCCAAAGTGGATCTGCTAATCCAATGAACTGTTACACCCATATAGCTCCTGTTGTTAGCTGTCCAGATATCAGCTGTAGTGGAAACGAAGTTTACCTCACCCAGCGTCACCTTCAACTTAGCCTCCATTGCCGCATATTCTCTTTCGAGGTAGCCGGCAAACGTCTTTCTTTGTGGCAGCTTGATACTGTTCTTCGTGGGTATTTTCTCTATGATGCATCGAAAGGAGGGCGAGTCCACAGTGGAAATGGTAGCATCTCCTCCACGATATACCCAGCGACAAGCTTCTTAAGTTCTTCTCCACTTACGGCTGGTTTTACTCGGCTGAAATCCAGTTTTTGTTGTTTTGCCGGAGCCGGAGACGTAGTATCACTGCCACTGGCAGTCGCTTCACCGTCCGTTTTTTTTCCAACCAGTTTCACAGTGCTGTGCTGCCCTTTGAGATGTTTTGCCAAGTTAGAAGTAGTATTTTTCGCGGTTGAAAGCATCTTGCTGCTCGTCGTACATAGTTTACCACGGACAGTAATGTTCTTTGCATCTTTGACCGAGACAAACTCAAAATAATGGCAATACTTCCAGCTTTTGAACGCATATTTCTCTTGCTCGTCTTCTCCCTCTTCTTCTTCTGACTCCATCATGCTTCGGGTTGTTTTGAATTGCACGCTCTGACGCTGTCGCGCACACATACACGTCAATCATAGATGACGTATATGTGTCCGCGACAGGTCTACCCGAGTCCGTGAGGATAAAATGTTTTCTTTTCTTCTTTTTACATAGAAAACACTGCATTCTGGCAGGCAATGATGTAACGCAGTAACGCATGCGTTACTTGGATTAGTAACTGTAATCTAATTACTGTTTTGGAAATTGTAATGCCTTATATTACTTAGTTACTAAAAAAGTAACTAATTATAGTAACGCGTTACTAAGTAACGCGTTACTGTCCAACACTGTTTTCAACTATTAAACAACACACCTTGATTTAAAAATGAGAATTCGTTTGTCATGGTTTTATTAGGCTACATAATTCCCGACCATACAGGTCTGTGGTGTAACATTAGATTACTTTAGGTAGGAGAGGGTAGGAGAAAATAAAAAGCAAATGTTGAACTTTTCCAACCATTATACATTAGCACCGCAATAGCCCTCTCCACTTCCCTCGTCGGGGGAGAGAGAGAGAGACACCCTCTCCCCATCAAGCAGACAGTGACGGAAGCATGTGTCTTTATGTGTGCCAAGGGGAAAATGATGGGCTAAATTGGCGGGATTCGATGTATATATATAGAAACGAATAGAAAATAGCTGATTAATAAAATGTGTGCTGGTGGAACAAAATTAAACTTCAAATAGAGCAGCATCACTCATCGCCGGCTCTCAGTACCTGCGCAATTACGCATGCAGTATATGCCCGCAGCGGAGATGCAGGAGAAGAGAGCACCAAAAGGAGACGTTTGGGCAGCAGCCCTTTTTCAGCGTGTGAAATGACAATAATACACAGGTGATTCACAGGTGGGCATGAGCACGTTATTTGATTTCTATGACAGCCTCACATCTCTCTCTCTCCCTCTCCCCATCTAGGCTATCTTTTCTCTGTCCCTCTTTCTCTCTCTCACTCTCCCTCTGAGTGAGGAGGAAGCTGCTGACTTGATGCTGTGGTTTTATGAGCATGACTCTCGTAACGGGACAAGCCCGTATTTTATTGTCACACGAACACCACAACACATGCATGCGGCCACAACACACTCATGCTGACGGTGGCCGGTGAAAAGTGTCCTCTGCATTTAACCCATCCAGGCATGTCCTTTCCTCCGAGGGGCAGGCCAGGAGCAGTGGTCGCTTTCTCGTACAGCCCCCGGGGACCAAATTCGGATGTTGTCGTCACTGGTCGGATGACGATGACGATCTGATCTTCTGCATGTTTTTAGTGGGGGGGTTATATACGGAGGAACCCCCTGGGGGAGCACGGGGAGAACATACAAACTCCACACAGAGAGAAAGGCCCTTACGACGAGATACCCCACCTGGGCAGTAGGCACTGAAGATATGGGGGGGAACACAACCACAGCGCCCACAGTGTCCCAGGCGAGAATCGAACTCAGGACCTTCTGACTGTGAGGCGACAGCTCTACCACTGAGCCACCGTGCCACCGTGACCACACCGCCACAATGATTTTGGGCATAAACACGCCTATACAGAGATGTGCACCGAGATGACGTGAAGCGCAGCGGGCCGAAACGCCCACAATTAGGGCTATTCCAAAATGGGCGCTAACGCAAGTCGGGAAGATAGAGCCCTAAGACTTTGTTGTGAGCAGTTTCATGAATGAACTATTTTCTTTTGCAGCCTCATGTAGGAACTAGCTAACAGCTAGCGGGTGTAGTTCGGTCAAAAGAAAATAGTTTCTCCATGAAACTGCTCATAACAAGGTCTGTGAATTATCATGAGTAACGGGGTCATGATTTCTGGAAAGACATTGCTGTTGAGTTTATCAAATGTATTTCTTTGGCACTTTGAGCACCACAAGCTGAGTGCCATCCAGTTCCATTTTATTGGAGAGAAGGCAGAAACTCTGTTGCCGATATCTCCAAAACTCAGGCAACACAAAATGATAAAGATTGATAAATAGCACTACAGGCGAGAGGGAATATGTATTTTGGATTTTAGGGTGAGCTGTTCCTATAGCAGTTACCATTCTCCAGCTCTCAAGAAAAGTCTTCCGTATAGCCAATTACTGAGGATCAAGCGGATCTGTGACTCTGAGGAGACGTTCGAGTCTCATGGCATAGAGCTTTTAGACAGCTTCAAGAATAGAGGGTATAAGGACACTCTGCTTGATGAACATTTGCATAGGGTACGCCAGGTACCACAGTCTGATCTATTAAGACCTAGTTTCAGAGACATCTCTACTCAGGGGCCTGCCATGGTGTCTACGTTTAGCCCTATTTCTAGCGCTGTCAAACAAGTGGTCAATAGATACTGACACATCTTAGACAGCGATCCTGGTATTGCCAGTGCTTTTGAAACGCCACCCAGATTTTTCTAGAGAAACCGTAATTTAAGAAACTTTTTGGTTAAAACAGATTTAGGCCCACCTAAAAAGCCCACGCATTTCATGTCTCGGATCCCCAGCGGTAATTTCCCATGCCACAACTGTGTCCACTGTTACAATATGTTGAAGGGCAACACTTTCACCCATCCTGTTACAGGGGTGGTGTTTAAGGTTAAAGGAAGAATTACATGTAGGTCCAAGTTTGTGATTTATCTGTTAAAATGCCCATGCAATTTACTGTATGTTGGAAAAACTAAAAGGGAACTCAAAACGAGAATATGTGAACACAAATGTAACATCCGTAATCATGATGAGAATTCATCGGTGGCTAGGCACTTCAACAGTCACAATCACAGCACCAGTGATTTACACTATATGGGCTTGGAGGTTGTGGAGGCGCCATCTAGAGGTGGAAATAGGGATAGACTTCTCTTACAGAAGGAGTGCCAATATATCCACTCCCTTGGTACTCTCATTCCAAATGGGATGAATGAGGAGATAGTATTGACTTGTTTTCTGTGATGCTTTTTCTGTTTTTTTTCGATATTTTTGATCTATTGATTGTTTGTATCTATTCTCTTGTCAGATCTTGTTTTGAGTGAGGATTGCACTGTAGGCAATTGATGATCAATTATGTTAATGAGGTGACCTGATTTGTTTGCTACTGCACTGATAAAGGGTTAACAGCCCGAAACGTTTGCAGGCAATAAAAGTTTAACTTGGAGTGCTATCCTCTTCTCTTTTATTCTGTTCCTTTAAGCGCCAGAATTATTCACAGGTGTGGCCAGGCAATGCCTGGGCATTACATCAAACAAACCAATCAGATTCCCATCTCGCAATCGCTGTGTGTGCGCGAGGCATGCAATATGCTGTAATTCTCTCCATGCGTAATAGAGTGGACTCACTCGTGCCAAGGACAGAGAGACACTGAACTTCGGACGAACGGTTCTCTAGGTATGTGAAGGACAGACGGCGATTGATGGAATTAGTAGACAGAGTAATGCAGTGCCCGTTCACCCTGCTGCGTTCTGCTACCGGGCTGTGTGTGAAGTGTGTGTTGGACTTTTATTGTGAAGGGCTGTGTAAAGTGTCTGTTGGGAGTTGGGACAAGCACATTCCTCTATATGGGGAAGGGGGAGGGGGAAGGAGTGGAATACGATCCCCAATTATTAATATTGGGGATCAATCAATTTTTTGAGTAAGCTAGAGTAATATGCTGAAATGATTTTGGAACTTATGTTGGTTCATATCTCCTGTTCTTTTTATTCTCGACTGTTCTGTTTCATTTATGATGTTATATGTTATTGTTTATCCCTTCGATGTTGTTCTTTATCCAGAATGAAGTCAGTCAATCAATTAATCATTGTGAAGGGTTGTGTGAAGTGTCTGTTGGACTTTTATTCTGGAGGGCTGTGTGAAGTGTCTGTTGGACTTTTATTGTGAAGGGCTGTGTGAAGTGTCTGTTGGGCTTTTATTGTGAAGGGCTGTGTGACGTGTCTATTGGACTTTTATTGTGAAGGGCTGTGTGAAGTGTGTTGGACTTTTATTCTGAAGGGCTGTGTGAAGTGTGTGTTGGACTTTTATTCAGAATAATACAATGATTACAATGGTGCAAAACCGTGTTCTGATTGGTCGAATTGCACGAAATTCGGCACTGCACTATGTCGGGTCCCCAGCAGCACTGGGGTATATTCTAGCAGTATATTTTAGGCTAGGGCAGACTATACCCAAGTATAGTTTGGCGGAGGGTTTATCTGGCCTGCTACACCTGTATTATAGAGAGATGGCCACTGAAATTGCGCTAACAGAACTAAAGTTAAATCCACTGAACTAAACTTTACTGATCTGAATGAAACCAAACAAAACAAAGTGAAACTGAACTAAATTGAAACTGCCTGGCCAATATGAGATCTGCTCAGTGAAATGGCAAAGTGTCAATCAGACCTTGTTCTGCAGCACCCCCATGTTGCTCTGCATGTTGCTCTGCAGCGCCTCCAGTTTGCTCTGCAGGCTCTTTGTCTCCTGTGCGGTGGCAGAAAGTGAGGACTCCAGCATGGAAACTTGGACAGAGACAAATTGCAAAATAGTTAATTTTCAGTTAAATTGTATGAACTGGTATAAATATGAATTTTAACAGTATACTATTGCTACAACAAATATGAATGTCCTGTTTCCATACTTGGAATTAATGTAACCAAATAACGACGTCTCGTCATGCTATCAGTGATTCGGCAACAGATGTCTGAAAACATTTCAGTAATACCTTTATAGACAAGGAGAATAAAGAGAAGGAGAATAATCACTCCGGTCAGCAAGATGAGGAAAGCAACAGCCACGTATAAGCACCACTGCCTTTTTGGCCGCTTCAACTTCCCATCTGAAACACAAATAAAAAAGCACAATAGAAAACAGTAGAATATGAGCCGTGTCCTGCAGGAGAATTTTGGCTTCTAGAGGCAGCATCTCAATAGAAAACAGAATATGAGCCATGCCCTGCATGAGAATGGCCTCTAGAGGCTGCATCTCAGTAGGAAACAGTAGAATATGAGCTAGGATCAAATCAAATCATGGGAAGGCCGCATTTACCCACTATGCTTCTGCTAGCTGGAACCATCGACTTATAAAGATGGACGCCATTCCATGGTTCCATTAGTGAAGCCGCTGCATGTTAGATCGCCGCCCTGACGGCTGAATCCAGTATTAGGTCACAAGGCCCGCCTCCCCATGTTAGTGGATGGGAAAATTACAACCGAAATAATCACAGTATACGTCAGATATTTTTTTTCCAAAGGTGGTTTGTATCATTTTAGATAGTCATTATCATGCTAATGCCTGTGCAAGTGGTCATTTTTCTGATCAGTTTGTTTTTAAGTAGTTATTTGACATATAAAAAGGGATAAAAATGGATGATTGACAGCTGTGGCAGCCAGTCTCAAGCCGTCATTGGCTGGACAGGCTCTTCACAGTATAGAACTAGCGTTGGTTTGACATAGACAGGACACAGTGCTGCTCTGTGCTTTCATCATGTAACGCTGCCTGGAGGTCTGGGTGGCTCTGTGTGGACCCGGGGCAGAGGCTCTTAACACGGGTAGTGGCTCCCTGGAGGTCGGGGTGGCTGTGCTGGCTACCAGACATATCAATGGACCGCAATAAAAAGAACATTGTTTTGAGAAAGGCACGCGAGGAATTAACGTTGGTTGGGGACTGAAGTAAGTTCAGAAAATATGTGTTTTAGTAGTTACTCCAGCTACGTTAGCCACTTTCGCTAGTCGGCTGTTTTTCATTATTTATCGGCTTAATATTACTATAACTTAACAACCGATAACGATAGCTGGAATAACACAATAATATACACATATTTTCAGAACTTGCCAGGTTGTCAAACTGCCAGGAAATGTGTTTTATAAGATGGGGCGTAGTACGCAAGCACCAGCCATGAGCTAATCGCTAACCCGTTAGCGTCACATAAACAGAGGTTTTATTTCTGGTATTAAAGCAACAAACATTTTTATATGGATATCTCAGAGAAATGCTTTGACTGTGGGGCTGTTCGTTCTTCACAAGCTCCTTTCTTAGCTGTTGTAAGGATATACGGTAGTTAACAGAGACGAGACTAGGCAGCTAGGCTAACGTTACCACTGAGCTATATTAAATGGAACATTACAGCAGGCTGCCCTACCCACACTATACCAGTAAACAACGTAGCGTAAAGCGTCAAGGTTAGATTTGTAAAACCAACATTTACTCCAAAAGGAATTAAATCATAAAGTTAATCAAAATGCCACGGAAACATTGGCTAGCTTAATCAACACAGCAGTGGATCGGATAATTTCCCCAGTGAGGCCGAGAGCAGCCTCCACTTCCGGTCCGGGCTGAGAGCACAGCAGCCCGGAGGAGAAATCTCCGACAACCAAAATCAGATTTTCGTACAGGCGTCATTTTGATAAACTGATCTCATAGTGGGACTCTTCCTGGTTACTTTTGGCGAGACAAAAAATATTACAACTTAAAGTGTTATATTTACAGAGCTAGACTGTGTATAAATACACAACGCACTGTGCGCATTCTAGAAACAGCATCTCTACATAAGAAAGTTCAGAGGGGCGGGGAGCCCACAGAGGTTCTAAATCAACGGAGCTACTGCGCAGACTCTGGTTCACTGATTTTCACAGGATTTTGGCTTCAATAGAGCATACAGGGAGGAGATAGGGACACTCTCTCCATTCATATATCTCAGTGGCTGGAACAAATTGCCTGAAGACCTCAGATCTTCCCCAACTTTACTTACTTTTAAAAATAGACTAAAGACTTTTATGTTTACCGTCGCTTTTAACTGCTGACAGCTGTTTCTCAATCACTATTATACAATTGGTTTTAAAACATAGATGATTTTAATTACTGCTAAAAGCTGCAGGTCTGGGGGATGGTTCCGTAATACGGATATACTCACAAGAGGGTGAGGTGATGCGTCAGGAGGGACGCATGCGTAAGGGGAGCTTACTTGAGCCGTACTCGTTTTAAGCAAGGTTTAGAGAAAAAAAAACGGCCTGTTTGTCGACGGGCAACAGATGACGCAAGGTACAAGTGGGGGTATGCTTGGCGTCCAAACTGCAGTATAGAGGAAAAGAGGACACCGTACCCAGACCTGAGTGCTGCGCTGCAGGTCTGGGGGATGGTTACGGATATACTCACAAGAGGGTGAGGTGATGCGTCAGGAGGGAGCTTACTAGAGCCGTACTTGTTTTAAGCAAGGTTTAGAGAAAAAAAACGGCCTGTTTGTCGACGGGCAACAGATGACGCAAGGTACAAGCGGGGGTATGCTTGCCGTCCAAACTGCAGTATAGAGGAAAAGAGGACACCGTACCCAGACCTGAGTTTTATGAGTTGTATGTGTGTGTAGTTATGTTTCTTATATAGTCATGATGTCGGGGGACTCAATATAGATACATTGATTTATTCTACTATGCAAACCCAATGAGTCCTCTATAAGTTTTTTGCTCTTTTTGCAACTGCTGCGCCTGTTGCTTAATGCACTTTTTATACTCTTTTTTTTTTAAGTTTTGTTGTGATGCTTTTAAATGTCAATTTTATTCTCTTCTTTTATTCTTTTATTTTCCTGTCAACCATTTTATGTGAAGCACTTTGAATTGCCTCTGTGTATGAAATGTGCTATAAACTTGACTTGACTTGATAGACTGAAGACTTGTATAGTTGATATTTGGCGCCACTGGCCACTGACCCGCCTGTGGTCATTTGCATATTAGCAGTCGCCTTCCTCATTCAGGTCCGCATATAAGCCATGAGAGGCAGCCCCACTGTTCTGCTCCCATTTCTTCACAACGAAAGATGAACGAGAAGAACCAACAAGACGGCCCCGCCGGCAACCACCCCAGCAGAGGCCGGCCAAAGATGCTTCACGGCCACTTCTCTCCAGGTACCCGAACCTGCCAGCAGTGCCGTTCTGACTTTATCTATCAGACGACATGCACCATCTCGGTGGTGATGGTGCATTCAGCATTTACATCGGGCATTAACATGTGTTTTCTGTCATCAGATTGCACTCAGACAGTGTTTGACCACATTAGCCTGATTTAATTTACACCTGGCGTTAACATGCGTTTTGAGTGATCATATTGCAATCTAATTGCAATCTGATTAGCCAAAATGCGTGTCCTCTCATACAGTTGCTGTATCCAGATTGAGAGGACACATTGCATTTAAACTTGTGTCAATGTGTACACAATGCATCCATTGGGTCTGACTCGTAAGAATTGGGTCGGACTCATAAGATTGTGCATAATAAGGTTCCCAAATACCTCTCTAATTACTTTAATTGTTTCAGAGATATTCACAATTATGTTACTAGAAGAAGCTCTACTGATTTTGTTCTTTTTAGATTTAAGACCCTAATGGGAAAAAACACATTTTTATACTCTGCAGCAATCGAGTTGAATAAGCTCCCTGTGTCTCTGAAACTTATTGAAGAGGAGGGACGTTTTAGACGGGCCACAAAGAAGTGGCTAGCAAATGGTCTGTCAGAGTAGGGATCTGGCACAACCTGTATTGTGTCGAGTTATGCTGTATGTTTTTGTTTTGTTTTATTGCATATTATGTAAATGAATTACTGTATTGGAATGTTGTGAAGTGAATTAATTACTTTTTGTATTGAAATGCTGTCTTTATGTCATTTGTACATGTAAAATTGTTAATAGTGTATTGTTGCTTGTTGGACCTGCCAGTCTTGGCATCACCCCCCTATCCCCCTTCCCCAAGCCCCGCACCCCAAGAGGATCACAATGGAAATAAGCCTTTGGCTTTATTGTGTACTTAATCCTCGGCATGTGTTAATGTATGTAAACTGTCTTCATTTGAAGCTTTTTTTTATGTGGATTTTACATTGTGTCAAATAAACTACTACTACTATCCCTGTGAGGTGGTTTGGCTGATCAGATTGCAATCTGTCTTCAATGTGTCTTGGGGGCGTTTACACCTGTACTTTCAAGTGGTCAAGCACAATCTGATTGCAATCGGATGACAGAAAACTCATGTTAATGCCAGGTGTAAATGGCATATGTCTCTCCCCAGATCGGCAGAGGGTGGAGCAGCAACCAGGGCAGCAGGGGGAAATTGGCCAAGTACAATTTCAGAGAAAATTTGGGGAACATCAGGAAAAAAGACAGACTCATATAAGCTCTACTTCATGCACTCACCTTTAAACTGTAATTGGCCGTAGAGTTCACTGCTGCTGAGTGGCTTGATGTTGTCATACAGCTCCTCGTACACCTTGTCCACCTCTGTCTCCATGACAACAGAGTGGTCCTCCTCACCTCCTGTAGCAGGAGCTCTTCTAGGCTTCATCGTGAGAAGGGGTCCTCACCTCCTAGCAGGAGCTGTTCTAGGCTGTGTGACGACAAGTGGTCCTCGCCTCCTAGCAGGAGCTGTTTTAGGCTGTGTGACGACAAGTGGTCCTCACCTCCTAACAGGAGCTGTTATAGGCTGTGTGACGTAGGGCAAACGAAACTGCTCTGGGGAGGAAGTATCTGTTTTGAGGCAGAGAAAACTCAGCATCAAAAACATGTGTGTTGCAACTAGTTGGTAGAATGAGGAAGTTGTGGGTGAGTGGTCACAGAGAGCCGTTTGACTGCTCGACACACCAGACCATCAAATTCAGCTTTTGACACTGACAACTGACAATGACACTGAATTGGCATCATGTGTACCAGGCAAAAGTTTGGACGCACTGCATTTTTATTTCATTTTTACTATTTCCACATCTTAAAATAATAGTAGAGATATCAAAACTGTACTATGAAATTGCACAGATGGAATTATGCAATGACCAAAATAATCTGAAACAATTTTAAGCCGTTACATAAAAAAATTATTTTCCAAGCAGATAATGTTTCATTTAAAAAGTCATAATTATAGAACTATATAGGCTGTGTGCTGCCAACAAAGAAGCTTGCACGACATTGTAATCGGAGCACTTCTATACATTGATGTGAAATAAGAAAGTATGCTTACTGCTTTTACGCGCATGCGGTGGTACAGCTTCGACTACAACTGATATAGTTCAGTGGTGTATATACTAAAATAGCTCACGACAGGCCGTGGTATATGCTCATTAAAACATGAAACATTTTAGTTCAGTGGTGTATATATTTAAAGGTGCATTCAGTGATGTTTTGTGTTAAAATAAGTGTAAAATGGCTCTATATTCTGACAGCAATCACTGAAATAGAGTGTTTGGTCAGTGACTTGAAACCCCCAACCCCCCACTGTTCTCTCTCTCTCCTGTAGTCCTGCATGCAGGGCGGACGTATCTCCGCAACCGTAACTCATCGAGACTCACGGATTGCGGCATTGGATTCGGGGTGAAAAAAATCATAGAGTCCTATATTGGCATCTCGATCCAACATTCTGTTTCCCAGAAAATGTCAACTTTTCTCTGATTGGATAAAAATTGGTGCCGACCTCAAACTATCCAATAGATAGATAGATATTACAACTGTCACAATAGATATACTGTATATCATTTCCTCTTTTATATAAACCCCAGTATCGAATTGTAAAAACATTCATAAATGATGTTGTGAAGCTTTTGGCTATAACGCTCTGTTGTTTGGTTGCAGCCTATCTTCCATAATGTCAGGTCTAGCTGGGACCATGTGTTTTAGCAACATTGAACACGCCCATGCATGGTTAAGTTTGCGATTTATTTAACGAGTCAGTAGCTCTCGGAGTCAAAATATCTACCTGATGTATTGTAGCACAGAATCACCTGCACTAATGTACTTCTCTAATTATTGACATCTGGTCCATTTGTTTCACTGGAGAAAAGCAAGATGTTGTGCGTGATTGTTGTATTTGATATTGTTGTGTCTTGTATACTCTTTGGATAAGAGCTGAGTCGCCGAGACAGTAGCACTTCATTTGGATGTCAAATGAATTGAATTGAATGTGCAAAAGGGAGACATACTAGAGATGAGGAATGAGGGATCGGGGGTTATAAGAGGTAACTATTCATTCTTTGCAGGCTTCAGTAAGATGAGGTATGGAGTGAATAATAGATGGCATGGAAGAAAGAACAGGGAGAACGACAGAGAGACGTAGAGTGGGGAAAGAGAGAGGCCGCTTGTCTCCTGTCCTTGTCTGACACCCCCCAGGTGTGACACACAGGTGCCAGATTTCCGGCATATGGACATTTTAGATGCAAGTATTAAAGAAATGAATAAATTAATAAATTGGTAAATAAATACATAAATAAATAAAAACACCACATGGGTTTTTGTTTTTGCATTCAATGAACAGCAAGCTACTTTCTATCACAATTTAGTACCAACTCCGCGGTGTATCACAGCTGAAATATTGAAACAAAGTTTGTGAAAGCTGCAGAGAGGAATTTAAAAAAAAAAACGTTTATAGGTATGGAATGAATGAATCTGTGCGCATGTTTTACTAATCGGTGGGCACGGTTTCAGAGTAAATTGTAAGAAAACTGATTTCCGCACCTTTTCTTTTTTTTTCTTTTGTCTTGGATAACACCTTTGAATAACTCTTGTTATGATTTGGCGCTATATAAATATAAAATGGATTGATTGATTGATTGATTACCAGGTGACCCCTGGGGAGCTCCACAGTTATCCAAATTGCACTAGGTTTATAGATTAATAATACTCTGTGTTGAATGTTCAGTCATTGGGCAGAATCGGCACAGAAATGTGTCAGTTGTTTTTGTTGTTCTTGTTACTGGATAGATAGATAGATAGATATTTTTATTTCTGTGTCATGCACCATATTCAAGGTGCCCAGCCCGTCTGGGCTTACAAGACACAAATCATTCAAGTTCAACAATACAAACAAATCAACAAACAAGCTACAAAATGCTCAAACATAAACAAGACAGAGTTATATATTCAGATGAACAGCTTCTCCATTCTGAGTTTCCAAGCCCTCCCAATAAACCTGGCCAAACTGAAGACTTCATCTCTGAACAACCATTCCAACTTCGCATCATCTCCTGACCAAAATAGTTCCGGTTTCTTATTTTGCATTAACTGAAATAGAGATAATCTTGGTTCCTCATATAGCGTACAATGAAACAAAAAATGAAATTCATCTTCCACAACACCTAATTCACATACAGTACAAAGTCTCTCCTCCTCAGCAATAGAATTGAACCTGCCAACCTCAATAGCCAAAGGGAGGGTACCCGTTCTCAACTGGGCACATAAAGATCTTCTGGATCTATCCAGGGGTAAAGTAACATAGGGTTCTGGAGTGAACATATTTTTAATTTGAACATATGTTCATATGGACTAGTTTTGGTCTGGAGACTTTCGGGCTCAGAATGTCGTTTTCCTTTAAAAGACACTCCCCCATCTCTCCTGGGATGCGGGAGCCATGTCATTATGACACTGTGTCGCCTTTGACTCTCCACTGGGGCTTGATCCCCATAGGTTTACCATACCCGTCTCACTGCTGACACCTCACCGCTGAGCACAGAAATAGCCTCGCACCACGCTGCTTCCTGTGTTTCCTCCAGTGGGCCACATCACGGGAATGATCTGCGGCGGCCTGAAAGCATTACTTAACAGACGCCAAGTCTTTGTTACCGCATTCGAAATGTGTCGTCCATTAGGGCGACGCTGGGCAAGGAGACATGCCAGTACCCTTGACATGCCCCCGATGGTAAATCTGTTTATCTCCCACTGCCGTGTGACAGCTCGTAAATAAAGCATGTCGCACTTAGAGGATGTTGTGGGAGGAACATATATTATCAAGCTGTACACCTGGCATGACAATCACTATCGCTATTGGTCATGGTGGCATGATATCACGCACGCTCTTTTTTCACCGTTCTTGTTACAGTCATACGCACAGATCTGCAGCCTTTCCACAAAGTCCACCTTTCATTTTGAGTGACAGTGCGAAGAGGTGATACCTTGCATGCTGTACTATTGTTGCACTGTTGCATTTGCTAACTGATGTGATGACGTATTAAGCTGTTCACAATTTGATGATTTCATTCACAGAATTGTTAAAGAATGCCCGACCAAGGCAAGAATGAAGGCTGAATTACTCCACAAACAACAGTCAGAGTTCCCCCCTCTCATCCACTACTAGGGCATTGGTTCGCAAACTGTGGTCCGCGGGGCTCCGCCTGGTGATCCGGCAGAGAATTGGAAGGATTTTTTTTTTTTTTTTTTTTTTACAGAAAACAGTTTTTACATACACATGAACCCTTAGGAGTAGCTGGATTGGGCTGATTTTCAGAAATATTGCGATATTTGGGAAACATCACAATTTTGAACATTTACTTTCAGAGGCTGCAGCAGGCTCAGTTTTAAAGCCAGAGTGAAGTTTCTGGTATCATATGAAACTAGAGGACCTAAGGAATCGATTTGTACCAACCATGACATGCTAGTTTGTCAGGAAGGTAGCTAAATAACACTCCAAAGTTAGGCAAAATTTTGGCGAGGGAAAAAACATTTTCAAAGGGGTCCTCTTTTTCGCAGCCTAATGTTAGCAGGTGAGTGTGTGTGTTGTGTGTGTGTCCATTTTGAACCAGTTGTAGTAGCCTTATATTGTAATTTAGCCTTTCTGCTGCTATTGCATGGTTAACTCAGCAAATGGAAGTGGTCCCTGGGAAATTTGGTTTGGTACGTAGTGGTACTTGGACCCCCCCACCATCTGATTGGTAGTCCTCCACCTCCCGCACAAGCTCAGGCTCCTTCTCCTGGGAGGTGACATTCCACAATCCCCCAAATCCAGCCTCTGTGGTGGCTAGCCCGGCCACCATGCGCTGGCTGACAGGCCCCCCCTTCCAGGTCTAGCTCCAGATGGGGAGGGCAGGATAGCACCACTCTCCACAGTTATTGTTAGTATTATTAGTATTATGCTATTATTATTATCATTATGTTATTATCATTATTATTATTGTTATTATTATGTTATTATTATTATGTTATTATTATTATTGTTATTATTATTATTACTATTTTAGTATAGTAAATATATAATTTTTTACCATTCTTAGATTGGTCCCTCTCCTGCGGGACCAATTTGCAATGAGAGTCCATACCAGGAGAAGAAGGCTCCAACACAGCAAACACAACACCCAAACCTCTCCACCACGATAAGGCGATGGGAGATCAAGTCGCAGAGGTCAAATCAACGTGTGGAACAAAAATGTTGAACTCAAACGATTAAGGGAAGGAGAAGAGAAGTATTTTTTATGCAAATCATAGTTTGCACACAGACCCAGCGGTATGTAAAGTGAGTGCCACTGATGTGTTTATCCTGCAGACCCGTCCAATCGTTTAAGGACTCTTCTTTGAGGTTTCCCCCATAGAAATCAAATGAGGAAGAAAAAAAAAATGCATCTCATTTTATGACCTGGGAATAAATATGATTTGCTGTCTGCTGCCCTCTTTCCATACATCATTTTGGGCCATGAATTAAACATGAGATGTGGTGGTATTTGAAGATGTATGGAGGCACAGAAATACCACAAATGTCAAGAGAAATGGTCTCATTATAGCACCATTAAATACAGAAGGTCAATCACAGGACCTTTAAAGCCTCCGCCCGACCTCAGTGGTGAATCACAAGGGATATGTAGTTTTCTAAACAACGCCAAAAATAATGAAGGACTCTCACAAACAAACAGTTTGGCTTTTCGCCATTCCATTGAGGGATGCATGCATCTATATGCAGCAGTATTTTCCATAGTTCTCTCCGCTTACCTTGAGAGGCATTAAAGCTAATGTTAATGTAAGATTTTGCTAATGCAGAAGCCCCGGATTTGGCATTATTTACAGCAACACTAAGAAGATAGCCTGTGAAGTCAAGCATTCCCCAAAGACACATCATTATGGGGGTTTATTTGTTTGGCTTTCCTAATGATATAAAGCCAGCCGTGCTTCCTGGCAAAGCTCGGAACATAACAGAATTATTCAAATCAAACTAATGCATGCCAATGTCAACTTCATAAAGCGCAGCCAGGGGAGCGCACTTATCCACTGATGTGTTTGGATTGAATGGGTTAGAATTGAAATGTATGTCTGTATACATATCCATCTATGTATGTGTATTTGTGAGTGTGTGTGTGTGTGTGTGTGTGTGTGTGCGTGTGTGTTCTCAACGGGCCTGAAAATTCAAAACCGACCTGGCCAAACCCTAGTAAATTGAAGCCCAAGCTTGACCCGGCCCAACAAATTAGCATAAATTGTGGGGCCGAGCCCGTCGGGCTGGGTCGGGTCACGTCAGGCTCCCAAGCAGCAACCCAAGCAGCAGTCCCCCTATTTATACTTACTGTATGTTACTTGGCAAACGCAGGTGTCGGTTCGCCTACCAGATCGTCTCGGGCACGCATTGTGATTGGCTATACGTCAGTCACGTGGGATTAACGTGGGCAAAATGGCCGACACCTTTAGATTAGCTAACAAGCTAAGCTACTGATGTGATCAGACATGATAGACATAAAAAAAAAATATGAATCATACAAACATCCAATGATCATGATTCAAGTGTTACAGGACCATTTCTCATAAACATGAGCATTACTTTTTGAAAATAAATGTTGTGACAGTTTCACTTCATCTGTAGCCGTGGACCCCGAGCCGAGCCGACCCTGTAGGGCGAGCCGATCCTGGTCTACACAGCCACCAGCGCTCACAAGTCACATGACCAGTCACATGACTCTGCTTTCATAAAACCGTCAATGTAAATGGAATCATGTTGGAGAGACTGAATGTTATGAATGTGGTATCAGGAGTACAAGGATGGAAGAGAAATGTAACATGGAAGCAATCAATAATTCATCGAGGCTGTGTTTTTGTGAGTTCTCCATCATGCTAACAAGCCCGACACTGTAGTTTAACACAGACACACACTTAAGCAGACACACTGAGTGACTTTGACTCTTTATCTGGGATTTAACACAGAAACACACTTAGACACACTTAGTGACGGAGAGTTTGACTCTTTATCTGGGATTTAATACAGAAACACACTTAGACACACTTAGTGACGGAGAGTTTGACTCTTATTTAACACAGGCACATACTTAAGCAGACACACTTAGTGACGGAGAGTTTGACTATCTATCTGGGAGTCTTTGTCGAACCTCAGAAAAAGAACAACGCACAGATTGTTTCTTTTTTTTCTTCATTCCACTTTGTTGCCTAATGCAGAGGTTCTCAAACTTGTTTTTGGCTTCAGGACCTCCTTTCGCTGATTTCTGAATCAAAGTACCCCCTTTACCCGACTACAACATTTTGCTTAGAAATGAGAAGATGGAAAACCATAGCATATATGATGCAATGAATGAATTGATAACCCACCTTCTGAAGAATATATAATATATACTATAACAATGAAATGGAGAAATGGAGTGCAAGAGTTGCAATCAGTGCCTCCTGAGCAGATTGCAGATGCATTTTAACACGTCATTCATTTCCATGAAATATTTATTCTTACATTTGTTTTCCATGATCTTCTTTCTCTCAGGAAGCCCCTGTAGTACCTATACCTCCATGTACCCCTAGGGGCACACTACCCCTATAGGAGAAACGTGGACCGAATGCATAGGTGGCTCAAGGCTAATGTATCCTTTCTGCAGTGTGTCTAATATTCACGGCACAGCATCATTCCTGATTCAAAAAGAATCCACACTGCATCCCGTAGGCTGCATTGATTGGAAAGCATGTGGAAGTGCTGTAAGGGCACCTCCCCCCAAGCCACGATCAATTAGTTGTGGGAGGATATAGGCCTATTTAGTTGGGGCTAGATTATGTGGACTATTTTCGACCTCGTGTCGATGTTGGAAAATTATTAAAAAACTTAGGCTATACATTCCCACGTGAAGTCTTTAGGAACAAAGATACATTTTATACTGAAGCAATCAATCATTTATCGAGGCTGCAGCCTTGATGAATTATTACAGGTGATTAAATTATTATAGACGTGTGTTTTTGTGAGTTGTCCATCATGCTAACAAGCCTGACAGTGTAGGCAGACTAGTGATGGAGACTTTGACAAGTGTGTATCACCACAGTGCTTCGTTTAACCTGCAGACTGTGTAAAAGAGATGGACTGAGTGAGTCCGTAGACTGTATAAGAGATGGACTGAGTGAGTCCGTAGACTGTACAAGAGATGGACTGAGTGAGTCCGTAGACTGTACAAGAGATGGACTGAGTGAGTCCGTAGACTGTATAAGAGATGGACTGAGTGAGTCCGGAGACTGTATAGACCATATTCACAGCGCGGCCATCTTGGAATGACGTCACCCGCTGGTCGGGAACGCAACAAGACTCTCATCCAAACCCCTGTATGAACATGGGAGCAGTAGACCAAAAGTTTGAGTTCTGTCACACCAATTTCTTTGGATCACATCGATAAATGGGCAGATGAATGTGTACAGGATTTAAAAAAAAGGGCTACAACAACTGGATTGAGTGTTATATCCACGATATTCAAGGAAGCGCAGCCAGGCCCGGCGCCACGAGGGGGCCTCAGGGGGCTTAGCCCCCTCAGTTCAATTTTCGGCCCCCTCACTTGAAAATTTTTTTTTTTTTTTTTTTGAAGAACAGTTAATCTATAAAGGCCAGTTAGGCAATGTTTGTACCTGACATGTTTAGGCTGCTGTTTCTGCAGTCTTCATCAAATTTGATCAGTTTAAGTTGATGTAGGCTACCCCCTGTAAACATAGCTCTGTTGTTTCAGAATTGGCAGGGAAGCGCTATTTGCTGTGCTTTGGTTGTCACAAGGTGTCAGAGATGTAGCTATTTATTCAATTTGAACCTATGAACCCTTGAACCTCTATTAATGCCTTAATCTGCTGCTGTGAAATAAATGTTTTATTTGATTTTGAATAGTAGTCTTTCTTGTGTTATTGCGCTTTTCAGAGGTTATTATGGTTAAAAAGTCCAGAAATAGGCATAGCGGGTATATAACCTATGTTTTACGATATAAAAATATCATATTAAAAAAAAAAAAAAAAAAAACGAAAAAATACGAAAAAAAAAAAAAAAATCAGCCCCCTCGCCAGTTATAACAGCCCCCTCAGTCATTTCATCCTGGCGCCGGCCCTGAGCGCAGCCGATGGTCTAAATTGTAAACTGCAGTACACCCTCGCACCACTGAGCACCGAACCGATACATCTGGCGCTGTGGAGCAGTTGAACCCGAAATGACACAGTTGAAGAAGGCTGTGTTTGAGCTTAAACTTAGGCACTGGCATTTGAATACTAGCATGTGAATAGACTATAGTGCCTCTTTCCAAGCCAAGAGTAGACAACATCAAATGTAAAATGAGGTTTGTGCCATTGCAAATGTATCAGCCATCTATCCACAACCCCCTGATGTGAGACCGCCCTATTGGTCAAAGAAAGGATTCAGGGGAAAAAAGGCAAACCTGGCTGTTTTTTTGTGTATGTATGTGTGAGCCGATTCATTTCGCAGCTGTCATTCTGTCGTCCTCTCTCCTCTCGCTGAGAAGCCTCTGGGGTGAACTGCAACCTTGAGCCACTTTGGAGACACGTAGACTTTGTCTGTCACCTTCAAACTCCACCTCCCACCGGAGATATATGGGGCTATGGCTGCCCTTACCCCTCCTTACCACAGGCCCCAGGGAGGGGGTAACCAGCTGGGGAGGTGGTAGTCAGGGAGGGGGGGGGGGGGACAAGCTGGGGAGGTGGTAGTCAGGGAGGGGGGGAAGACAAGCTGGGGAGGTGGTAGTCAGGGAGGGGGGGGGCGGACAAGCTGGGGAGGTGGTAGTCAGGGAGGGGGGGAAGACAAGCTGGGGAGGTGGTAGTCAGGGAGGGGGGGGGGGGGACAAGATGGGGAGGTGGTAGTCAGGGAGGGGGGGGGACAAGCTGGGGAGGTGGTAGTCAGGGAGGGGGGGGGGGGACAAGCTGGGGAGGTGGTAGTCAGGGAGGGGGGGGGGACAAGCTGGGGAGGTGTTAGTCAGGGAGGGGGGGGGGACAAGCTGGGGAGGTGTTAGTCAGGGAGGGGGGGGGACAAGCTGGGGAGGTGTTAGTCAGGGAGGGGGGGGGGGGCAAGCTGGGGAGGTGGTAGTCAGGGAGGGGGGGGGGGGTACAAGCTGGGGAGGTGTTAGTCAGGGAGGGGGGGGGGGGCAAGCTGGGGAGGTGGTAGTTGGGGGGCTGATGCCTTTCTAAGTATTCTATAAGGGTGTGCAGGCCGCTCCACTAGCATGATTGATGACTATTGCTACTGTATAGAGTTCACACACACACACACACACACACACACACACACACACACACACACACACACACACACACACACACACATGTATACACCATTATGTATCTGGACAGCAGAGGGCTCACACACACACACACACACACACACACACACACACACACACACACACACACACACACACACACACACACACACACACACACACACACACACACACAGTACACCCAGTAGGTTGTTCTCACTCACTGTTTGTACTCCTATGAAAGTGATTGCCCAATTTGTTTGTGCATGATCCTACGAATGCGTGGTGCGAGCGATGTTGCACCTGCACAGCCCCATGCAATGAAAGCCTTAAACGTACGAAAAAGTGAAGATGTTGGAGTCAAATGCACCAACTGAAGTCCACCCACAACAACAGCCCTTCGCTGAGCCAGATTTTGTCTATTTTCCACAACGCTCAATGAGGATCATAGGTATGCTAAATGGGTATATTTAATCACTGTTTGATGAAATAAAAACAAACTTGAACCTTGGACTAAAAGAGGAGTCATGCCACACCTGTGTTGACAAAACATCTACAGTAGCAAGACCCGTTTCCCTGTGCAATGCTTCAATGTTTAAAATCTCCTGCAGCTGGTAAACATGCACACATGCATTACTTCATTTGCACCTCAGCTTATATAATTAGAACATTTTGATGGGTTTGATTTGCATAAGTGGTCTTAATAAAGCAGGAGCTAAACCGGAGAAGGCTTCACTCTTACTCTCTTCGCTTTAGCGCACAGCAGATAGAGCGCCGGAATAGGGCCCTGAATGCTATAAAACCAAACCATCATTTAAAATAGGCACAAAAGAAGGAGAAAAGAATAGAAACTGGCAGTAACAAGTATGATAAAGTTAATGTAAAAGACACATACTGTACAAAAACAACAAACAGGCAGTAACACGTATAATAAAGTTAATGTAAAAGACACAAAACAACGACAACAAAAACATCCTACCTGTAATGAACTCCACTAGAGCATTGGTTTTCAATGTGTGGGGCGGGGGCCCCTGGGGGGCAGCCATGGGGCACTAGGGGGCCCTCAGCAAATTAGTGGAAATGCTTAAAAAACATCTTCATAGGGAAGGAAATGATTCAGTTATATTTGTTCTATCTCCTCATAGCACATTTGGTTCAGGATTGGTTTTAAGGTCCGATAATGCTTATTGCAGGTTCGAGTTCTAGTGCATCCTTCTAATTTATGGTCCTATTGCACCACATCTAGCACCTAACCAATCCAGAACACATTCTAAACCCCATCTGGAAACAGCATGTAGCTGTATTCACTTGGGGACCGCGGTGTGGAAACACAGTTATAGATTCCTGTCTAACATGGCCTAAATACTATAGTTATATATCACACTGACATACAGTACATATGTTTTCCTTGATTTAGTCTCAATAAAGACGCAGTTTCTTTTTCCTTGGTGGCTGAATGTGGGACACCCCTGGGACATGTTCTAGGCCCTCACGCAGAGTGATTTTACACGCTGGAACAGATGGCTATTATTGAGGACTTGTGCATGACAACTAGTCACTCTCCCCACTGTATCTTGCTCCACTCGTATGCCTCACTGCTCATGAGAGAGCCTGGAGTAGTTTATGAGCTAATCACCAGAGCAAAACAATGGACAGTGATCTAATTTAAGCGTTGTTAGGGAGAAAGGGCTGGGGGGGGAGGGACAGAGGGGGGAACAGAGAGCAGAACGCGTGATATCTTGGTTGAAGATAATGGCAACATCTGTTCACTTGTTTTGCTTTGTCACTGGCACGGTGCATTTCATTCACATTCCATCACTGAATAGCAAGGAATTCCAAGATGCAAATTATATCCAGCGTTAAAGTAGTCACATCATTGTCAAATTATATTCTGTAGAAGCAAGAACAAACATAAAATCCGAATAGTCCTGCCACACAAGTGGCAAGACTATTCTGTAGCATTGTGGAAAAATGTACTTTCTAATGATTCTAAAGATTTAGTGATCATTGCATCACATCCCCCCCTTTATTGTACTTTTGAAAAGGAGGGGGAAAACATTAGACCTATAAAGGTTGGTGGAAAAAGTCATAAAATGAATACGCCCTCAGAGGAAGGAGTGCAAGCTATGCACGTGCGCCCCCCCCCCCCCCCCCCCCCCCAAGCACAAGGAGACATTCATCTCAGCCCCTCCCCTCTCTGTGATCTCTTAATGACAATGAAACAGGCCTGCAAGAATTCAAGCAATTTTCTAAATTGATTTTTCTCCTCAGACGATTTACTTTGCTATTAGAGCGTCATTCATAACTTTGCAGAGGATTTAACACTAGGCTCTCTGTGGGTCTGTCTGTGTGTGTGTGTGTGTGTGTGTGTGTGTGTGTGTGTGTGTGTGTGCGTGTGCGTGTGTGTGTATGTGTGTGTGTTGCATACTTAGACCTGCCCGTAAGGTGAGAGCTTAAATCCAGTACTTGAGTGTATTTTCATTTTGTTTTTCGAGTAGGCTCTGTAGCCTGGCGTCAGCTTGGTTTTGTGGAATATGCTCCCAAATCATGCAACATGTCTGCAGAAAGTGTAGATCTGTGCAGCTTCGCCTGCCAGGCCATTACAGACCTTTTCAAACTGAAGTCTGGAACATTTGTGGTCGTGGGCAAATCAGTGCCTCCATCCCTGCATGGCCAGACCTTGCTCAAACCATTGCATGCAACTTTATATAATATATGGTACAGGGTATGTGTGTGCAGGTGTGTGTGTGTGTGTGTGCGTGTGTGTGTGTGTGTGTGTGTGTGTGTGCGTGCGCGCCCACGTGCGCAGTGTTTGTGAAGGCAGGTTGGGTTGTCCGTCGTGCGTCCTGAAGCTAGCTGAGAATAGCTGCCCAAACATGAAGACAAATGGGGTGCAATAGGAACAGGCTGGCAGGTTTGCTGACGGCTGGGCCGCTCGATAAAAAGAAAGATGAGGAGACGCTGTTCAATAAAGCAGCCAGGCCTGCCAGGCTGCCATCGCCCTACTGGGATTGCAAGAGACTAGAGAGAGTAGAGAGAGAGAGAGAGTAGAGAGAGAGAGAGAGAGAGAGAGAAAGAGGGAGAGGGAGAGGGAGAGGGAGAGGGAGAGAGAGAGAGAGAGAGAGAGAGAGAGAGAGAGAGAGAGAGAAAGGCCAGGGGAGCAGTGAGGTAGAGAGAGGGGTTTTGTGTTGGCTATGGACCCCGGAGTCGCCAATATAATTTATCTCATGGTCACGATTTACTGTAACGTGCGCACGATATGCAATTTGAACCCTCGTTTCAGGTTTATTTGTGTGCACGTGATACTATTCATTCCCTCAATTTCCTCTGTATGTGTGCGCAAACTGCAGGGAATGAATTGTATATATATATATATATATATATATATATAACCTGTCTTGATCGTTAATTCAATTCAACAGTGACTATAACCGTTTTTTAAATGTCACCCCCCCCCCCCCACATTTTTATTTCCCCCCCCTTTACAATACACGAACAGGGCAGACGAACAGGCCCAGACACAGGAAAATAAAATAAAATAAAATAAATACATATATTATCGACATTCAATATTACAATGTGGTGCTAACAGCCACATAAGGTGTTTATGTGCTTGTAAGAGATATTGTGCATGGGGGTCCATGAGCAACCAGCCAGGCGAGTCACCCGTCGCCCCTAACCTCATCGAGGTAGGCTAGAAACGGATCCCAGACAGATTTTTTTTAAAGTGAGTTGTATAACAGAGGTCATGTCCATCAACCACAATTTAAAAGAAGGCGAAGAGAAATATGTATATAATAATATTATGTATATAATACATATAATTTCATGCATAGAGAAAACTGCATGAAATAGGCCACGCCCATCACGGGGGGGGGAAAGCTCTCCATTCACTCCCATACACCAGTGTCATTTTCCTTGAATTAAACATAGCTAAAAGTTGTTGTGTGGTGGGCTGCGCAGACAAATGTAAAAAATCGGCAATTAAAGTTTTTTTGTACTCCCGAGCAAAGCAAGGAAGCCATTGAGAATTGGCGAGAAGAAAAGTGTGGATCTAGCTGCCATGGAAGTAAGTTGGAAGTAAGTTGTTCATCTTCCGTATATATGATCTTTTTGCGCAACACGTGAGATAGGAGAACGCCAGGATTGGGGGGTGGGGGGGGGAGTTTTTGTTTCCCCCCGTTTTGGGCGTGGTTTCTGAACAATAACACGCTCCGCAGTGTCTATTCCTTCAGAATGAGTTTTTTGGCAAGTTGTCCCGTGTCAGAGACTGTTGCACAGCTGTAGGGAAGTTCGGAATAGTGATATTGTGCTCTCGATATAAGACATGCGCTCTTCACAAGCTTATAAGGAGTCAGTGCACATAATTGGTGATTGATTATGTTTCAGTGTAGCACTGTCCTGGATGGCTTGCGGCCACCTGATTGTGTTTACATGGCCTCAAGGTTAAGTGGCTAAATATGTTGCAAATATGGTGATATGCCTATTCAGTGTGAACAGACAATGGATATTAACATACCACATTTTACAAAGCCTATTAACATACCTATAAGGTACTTTTTAAGTTGTATCCCCCCCCCTAAACTGCACAGTTTAACGAAATCGATGCAACGCATTTTACTCTGCAATTCGTTACAGTAAATTGTGCATGCGATGTAACGTTTTCTCTCTCACAGTACTGGCCAGGCTCCACATTAGGCAGACAGAGGAAAGAGAGACAGACATGGTCCTAGAGGGGAGAAAGAACGATTGAGAGGGAAAAGACAGGCAGAGTCTTTCGGCTCAGATCCCATATCACCATCTCCCTCTGCAGTGGCCTGTCTCCTGGTGCAGCTGGGGCCCATGACAGATTAGGCTTCAATGATTTTATTTTACATCTATATGATAACTGGGGGAAAAAGATGCGGATGCGGTCGTCAGTAGCTCAACTAGACTGACAGCGCCAGCGTCGGGCTCGGCTCAATACGTGCTCCCAGAGCTGTCAGAAAACCCGGCCGTGTTTTGTGCTAGTTCTGCCCCTGTAAACTCGTTTATTGAATTTCGATGGTAAGCATGAAGTTGTTGTTTCTCTCTTTTTTTTCCATGACGCTTGTCAGACGCCGGAGACAGGGCAGGAAAATGAGGGGGGGGGGGGGGGGGTGGGGGGGGGGTCGGGGATGGAAGACGTCTGTGGAGATATAGCATGGAGCTCGATCGCCAGCTCCACCGCTGTAGGGCTTTCCTTATTAAATGCTGTGTCTTGGCCCTGGTTGGCCAGGTGTAATTAGGGTTAAATCCCAGGCTGTCAGTCAGCTTGTCATTTATGGCCACTAAAAGGGCCATCTCCGGTGCTGAGGAGAGCAGGTCTGCCACTCCCATCAGCTTTATGATGCTGAGGCCTGTCAGAGGAGAGGCCACAGGCAGGGGCCCATGTACAGTATGGGAGGAGGATGCTCTGCTCTATAAATGAAACCAATCTATAAAGCATATAGTGCATGGATCCATGAGGCCTGGGTGTAAAACACAGAGTTGATTGGATGTTAAATCCAAGGAGAGATAATGGATAATCCCAATGATTACAGTTCTATTTTCAAATTGAATTTGGATGCTTTTGATGGAAATGACGGATAATTCACGGGGGAAGAGTGTGTTTTCAGTTAAAGGTACGCAATTAAACAACAATCGTATTTGATTGTAATGTACTTTCCTCTGTGTTGATTCTACATTCATTTGGTAAGTGGATCTTAATGATGACAAGCTCCTCAGTCTTGAGGAAAAAAGTCATTAATCGTGATTAATTCGAAAATTGATTGCGTGATTATAGTTTAATCGATTACATGAGTTGTGTATACACACACACACACAGGATATGCAATTTTTTTCAATCTACAACACTTAAAATGCCAATTACAGATGCAGAGCAAACATAGCTATTCATTTTTGCATGATTCATTTACAAGCAGATGATGATTAGTGTCACAAGCATATTGGGATATTTGAATTGGATGAAGTTAGATGAAGGGGTGGGAAAAACCCACTCGTACACAGGAAAGGCCCAGAGAGAGAAGCCTTCACATCCGACACACCCACGCGTTGCCCTGACATCATCTATTCGTGTCATAATGACGCAGGTGACAGCAGCCTGTCTGCACAGCAACCTGAAACACATAACAACCCGCTAATCTGCTGCTGCCCCCATGCTGAACTTCATCACACTCCACCTTGTCAGGTGTTCTGCCTCGAGATGCACCGCTGACAAAAGAGAGAACAGATACCAAAAAAAAAGCCTCCTAATACGACAGGTTGGAAGAGAAAATAGCCCGACGGCATTTTCTCTAATGAAGGCTTTAACGCGGCCGATGACGTCAGCAGGTCCTCACACCGATGGTTAGGCTCTGATTCGTCACCGACGGCACAAGTTAATTAGGCAAAATGTCATGTGTCCCTATCCTCCAGCAGACAACAGCTGGGCCCACCCACTGCGAGATCATATTGTTAACCGATCAAAAACCACTGACCTCATTAATTTCGTCTGTCGACAGCTCCAGGTTGCTGCTGGCCATGATGCCGCCTCACTTTCTACACCCCCCCCCCCCCCCTTTATTTCTTAGGGTGCAGAAGTACAAATGTCGAAAACAAAGTTTGAGAGACTTTGGGAAATGTGACCTCCAAGTGTCACAGCCAAACTACAACCTCTTTCCAAACTTTGCTTTCACCCCTGTCGTGACTTAGCCTGGTAAACCAGCCCGTCACGTGAACTCACACATTTCATTTGGTTCTGCGTGGCGGTCTGGCCCCGACTCTTCACCCAGTCCTTAAGAGGGGCAGGAGCATGGGCGGGCGTAGTTGCCTTGACAGACAACTCCTTCAGCCAATCAGCGTCGGATCCGGTCAAACCCAAATCCACTCGGGAGAACGGCAAAAACATATTTTCCGCCGAGAAACTCCACGGTTGCGGCGATACTCCTGTACTTGTTTAATTGTTGTTATTGAGTCTATTTCTGCAATAACTGCACTTTATGGCTGTTTAAACTAGACAAACGCTGACATTACTCCTCGAGACGATCAGGCAAGGAGGCGGCCATTATTGTTTTGTTAGTGCAGTGCTAGTAGCGTTGCTGATTGGCCAACTTGCTGATTGGCTCTTCCGCTCTGCAGCTTCTGCTAAACACCCTCCCAGGCTTAAGGGCCAGACCGTCCGTCACGCAGAACCAAATGAAATGTGAGTTCACGTGACCCGGCTGGTTTACCAGGCTAGTCGTGACTCACCGTCTGCCCATGTGAAGTGGTGCTGCTCGAACAGAACCACTCACCGTCTGCCCATGTGAAGTGGTGCTCGAACAGAACCACGTTTCCTGAGGACCACGATGAAGCAATGATTCATGACTAAGAGGGGCATTTTCAGCTGCCCTCGAGTGATTTGAGGTTTGCTTGGCTGGTGTTTGATCAGCTTAATTAGACACACTTTTTTGAGGTAACTGTATAAAACAAAAGGCTATTTGGGGAATTAGCCTATTGTCTTAATTATCCTCACAGATGCTAATTAGCCGTAGGGATATATATTTGCAATCATTTATGAAACATTGAAGCAATGCTGAGATAGCCAAAAATAAGGCTAACATCAGATGACTTTCTACCAGGTTGGATTATCTGCTTTAGTCACCTGTCCTCGCAATCAGGTTACCTGTGGAAGGGTGCAGCGCAGGCCGCAGCAGAATGGAGGAAACCTGAGCTGTTTCCTCACTGATAGAGGGCTTAAACAGTCATCGAGGTGTATAAAACTCACCTTGCCTTAGCATCTGTTCTCCATGTACAGCACAGAGCTCATAAAGTGGATCTTTTGTCCAGCGGGGCCCGACCCGGCCCCAATGAAAAGGGAGCCCTGGCGCTGACGTGCAAATGAGTAATGTAATTCAATCTGGGCGCCGCAACAGCTTTTATGTCTGGAAGCAGACAGTGAACACATCTGAAGGTTCCATCTCCCCGCAGCTCGGGCCTAATTTGTTTGTCATTACTGGCTTGGCGTTCAGCGGCGGGTTCTGCGCGAATGTTTCTGGCAGCCACAGCCTCGGCGTTAATGGACTGTTCACAGCTTCTTCCCCAGATGCCAGCCCCGATCCCCTGACCCGGCCCAGCATGCAACTGTCCACTCTGATGTCACCCCGGGATAATTATGGAGGGACAATAAACATCACGTCCTTCATTCCCAATCTGAAAAGTCTGAATTGTTTTCATTCTGGATATCTTCCAGTGATAGAAATCCATCTAATGTGATGGATCCAAGATTTTGATGATGAAGACCCAGAAGTCCTCATTTGTGAAGATTATCTTGCTGAACGCGCAGTTCGCCGTTTCATAAACATTTGTTAACCACAGTTATTTCAGGCATTCAACTGAAATCCCCATACAAAAATCCCATTGACTTTGAGACGAGGGAACTGGAAGTGCACTGACTTCTGGGTTGGCCTACGTCATCCCTACGGTACTCTAGTGTATTTAGCAACGTGATCTCACAAAAATACGTGAAATGAACACGACCTCGAAACCGGCGATTTACGTGCTAAAGACATGCTTTAATGGGGAAAAGATGTGCCTCCGCCTCGTCCTGAATTACATTTCTCCACCACAGATTTGAGAATGTTCTCCACCAAAATGTAATTACGTTAGGCAATTAAAACTACTTTGGTTAAATGTAGGTAGGCAAGTAAAACAAGTTTGATTCAGGTTATGGTGAAGTTTAGGCAAATAAAAGAGCATCGGTTATGGTTATGCAAGTATTAGGAAAATGGTTTGGTCACGGTTAAGAATAAACTAAAATAAGAAAGTAAAATGTGACTCATGGTTGTTAGTCCTTTGGAGATGCTGGGAATCAAAACTTGGTCGCCCACCTCGAAGGCAAACGTATACGCCCCCATCCCCGACCACAACGCCCTTACTCCACGGTACTATTTCAATGTCAACCTGATGACCACGACCTCCGATGTGGTGTTAAGACATCGTGGTCATTTCACGTAGCCTATTTCTGTGACACCAGGTTGTTATTTAGATATGCTCAGCTTGTTAGCTGGCTAATCATAGTATCTGGTGGTGACCATGACTAACCATGACTGTCTTCTGAACACACCTGGTTTGCACACAAGTCAACATATCAAGTAAAAGTAAAAGTAGCCTGCCGGTTAATTAGCTAGCTAGCAATGCCAAAAAAGTTGTTAAGGAACATTTCATCCCAAATTGAAAATTCAATCATTATCTACAGTGCAGTCAAAACAAAAGTCCATTGAAGTTCATAGGCCCCACAACAGTTCCTTCCTGCCTTCCTCCAGTCCAAACTCCTGTAGTGTACAATGAGCCGCTTC
Organism: Poromitra crassiceps; assembly: GCF_964638095.1. Classification (NCBI taxonomy): domain Eukaryota; kingdom Metazoa; phylum Chordata; class Actinopteri; order Beryciformes; family Melamphaidae; genus Poromitra; species Poromitra crassiceps. The sequence continues at coordinate 48,872,068 of NC_139627.1, read as the reverse complement.
TGTAATTGGAAGTCCAGTAAAGATGTCGGAGTGCTGTTAGACAGCAGGGGGAGCCTTTGAAGAGAGGCTTTACATACGAAACTGAACTGATGGTATAACTTTCTATTATGCAGTAAATGGCCATCCTAAAATTTGGTAGAAGTTACTGTACAGCCATGGGCCATAAATCTGTCACCAGTAATGAAGCTCTGGGTCTTGGGGCAGTAGTGGAGACGTTTATATTTCAAGCGTTGCCATAGATGGAGGAGGAAAAAAATAATAGTCTCATTTATGGAACAGCAGAGGAAATGATATGAGTGGTTATTTCTCTGCAGGGTTTCTTTTTAACTCCGTGCCACAGAGAGAAAACATTCCCACTGGTTGTTAGTTAGTTGTACCATACGGGCATTGTGTGACTAAACGCTGTGTGACAATGTTGCAGTGAGATTCATTATCAGTTCAACAAGTTCACGTTCATGAGTTGGGGGTCGTGTCCGTGTTTGTGGATTATTAGCCAATGTCAGCGCTGTTGGTACACAGCGGGTGCCTGCCCAACACTGGAAGCGTGTACATCTTGTTGACGTGCTTGAACAAGCCAGCGAGAATCTGTGGACAAATTGTGTTTCCAGGACCCACCAAAAACTCTCCATCCAGTATAATCTGCAACCTTCTCCAATATCTGGATGGAGATGCAGTATCAGATATGCCACTTTTAGATGGCCAAAGAAATCCGATTTCTTTTTCAAATCTAATTTTTGTAAGGCTGACTGTCCAGGCTGTAATTTACAAGTGCCCAGTTTTCTCACTCTTTGCCAGATTTGTGCGGTTAACATTGGACAGTATAATCATTTGCTGTCCATCATTTGCTCTCATTGGTTGCCATAGTAACAATACAGGCGTGTGCACACAGTCTTAGGTCACACTTTCTGTCCAACAGGTCTGGGAGCAGCAACCAGCTAGTAACATGGAAGTTCCACTGTTCTGCTGTCTACTGTGACAACACATTCACATCATAGTATGATCAGACGCTCCCTACTTGGGGCATAAAAAAGCTGTCTGGGTGCATGAAAGACAAAATTGAGAGGTCGGCAGTGGAAATACCAATAACTCTGGGCTAAAATAAATAAAAAATAAATACATAAATAAATAAAAGGACTGAAACGTTGCTGCTTTTTAAATTCACTTTAGATTTAGATTTCTTTTTTTTTGCACTTTGAGGACTTTTTCTGACCTTACAGATCTCTTAAATCAAAGAGACTCTGGGCTATATCTTGGCAAAAGCGGTAATTTACTGTAGCACGTTCGCGTCTTTAGCGCCGGGCGCAGGCACAAATTGGAGGCCTGCCAAGTTATCTGCTATTCTCCGTGCCCCGCAAAATGCCACCTGCGCACGGCGCAAACGGGATTTGGGCGGTCTTAACCACCTGCATTATTCACAGGTGTGGCCTGGCAATGCCTGGGCATTACATAAATCAAACCAATCAGATTCCCGTCTCGCATTCCCTTTAATACAGTTTGCGCGATGCCTGCTGTAATTCTCTCCATGCGTAATTTGGACATCTCACAACAACACCATCGCATCAGATACCTGTTAAAATGATCTGTGATTTGCAGCTTTTTATTGATGCAATTCAGGTTCTTTGGGTGACTGGAAAATAGAAACGTGTTTGCAACGGGGAAACAGGGACATTTGATTGATAATAATATTGCAAGTAGGCTCCAATGTCCAAGTTTTCTCAATCCATTTCTCATTAACCCCTCTTTGTAGCCTATTTGTTGGGGTGGCTTTAGCTCAGGAGGTAGAGCGGGTCGGCCAATGACGCAAGGGTTGGCGGTTCGATCCCCGCTCCCTCCCAGCTGCTGTCGTTGTGTCCTTGGGCAAGACACTTAACCCTCCTTGCTCCCGATGGTGTGTAGGCACCCTGCGTGGCAGCTTGCCACCATTGGTGTATGAATGGGTGAATGTAGACTACCTACTGATTGTAAAGCGCTTTGGATAAAAGCGCTATATAAATGCAGGCCATTTACCATTCCTGTTTATTTTTCCACAGAAAACCCGGTTCTGGTTGGGCATAATTCGTTTCAATAGAATTTATTTATTTGAGAGCTGACAGAGAGCTGACAGAGGAATGTATATAGGCTAGCCTATACATTCATACATATACAATACAATTATACATTTGTAGACTAATATTACAGTAGGCTATTAATTATGCAGATGCAAGCGCCGAGGGGTATTCTTGCGCTAAAACCTGCTTTTCAGAGGTCATATGCTAAACCAGGCATGGCTGCACTAAATCCTCACGTTTGCTATCGTTTGATTGATTGATTGATTGAAACAATTTATTTCAAACAGTTAAAACAATACATAAAGTGAAAAAAACAGTAAACATAACAGTCTAATAGACTTCATCAAAAGGAAAAGAAGTAAACTCAAACATAAAAAAGGCGAACTGTTTGAAAAGGGGCAGGAAGAAGCCTAGGCTTATCGAGTCCTGCCCCCAAATCATTCATAAACAAATTCATACATCCCTATATATGCATATCCCAACTCGCACGCTCCTCCACACACGCTCATGTATACATGTATACACATACATACATACATACATACATATATATGTATGTATATACACAAACGTACACAAACTTACCCATACACACACAATATCATAAATCCACCCACATATCCCTATCAATACGCGCAAAGAGTTGCGCGCATAGGGACGATAGCAAACGTGAGGATTTAGCGCAGCCATGCCTGGTTTAGCATACGACACACCCACAGCTGCACTGAGGGGGAACAACCGCCGCCAAAGTGCCCGTTACTGCGGCCGGAGCGCAAAATGGCAGTCTCATCCAGGATAGCATAGACACGGCGTTGTGGCGCGCAAACGGGGGCGCAGGCGCAAAAAGCAGGTTGCGCTTGACGACGATAGGGCCCAATATGTTTGCATTGCTCTCAGGATGTAGACTGTTTATTGACGCTTTCTTAGCCCAGAAATATAGGTGTGCGGTTATCTCACATTCATCATGAAACCTCTTCCTTTAACACTTGAACTATCAGATCTGATTGCTCAGAGCGAGCTGCATTTTCAAGGATGTGATTTGAATCGTATTTCCTGCAAATGTGGTTTGAATCTGAAGAGAACAGGTGTTTATTTGCTGTTCAGAGTGTAGGGGAAAAAAATTCTGACTCTTATCAGATATGCAAAAAAAAGAAGAAGAGGCATTTGTGTATGAATATAGCAATAGAGAGGGATATGTAGACAGACACAAACTTGACATCTTAGTATGTAGCTTAATAGCATTAGCAAAGCATTTTGACCCAACAAATGTCCTTTGTGCGTTGTATTGAAAAGGAACATAATTGTGTGTCGATCCAAACTAAGTACGAGGGAGCGAGCGAGCGAGATAACAAACTACATACGGTGGAGCGAGCGAGATAACGATCAAAGAGTCACGGGAGGTGAGCCCCGCTGAGAGCAGGAGGCTCATCTCCAAACATGATGCTGCACCTGTTCCTCCTTATCTCCAATCACAGCTCACTCACTTCATTACCAGCTCGTTAGGCGACCATGGAAAAATGATCAAATCGTCCGGGTGTAGGTGTGTGTGTGTGTGTGTGTGTGTGTGTGTGTGTGGTGTGTGTGTGTGTGTGTGTGTCTGTGTGTCTGTCTGTGTGTGTGTGTGTGTGTGTGTGTGTGTGTGTGTGTGTGTGTTGTTATAGATGCATGCAGAATGCATCTGCTGTATGATTACATTATGTGCTACACTGACGATATCGATACGGTTCAGCTAATGATTTGATATCAAGGCACGTCCACTCCCTGGACTGGTTGCTTTGAAAAAGCGAACACCATTGCATTCTGCATTAGCACTGCGTCTCCCATCTGAGGTCAGTTTTGATTGAGGTAGCAGATGCGCTCAGTAAGGGTCAGTGATGGGACGGTCAGTATAACACCGCCGGCTTCTGTTTTCTCACTCAACTCATCGCATATTTCCACTGCAGCTACAATGGAGTAGTACTAGAGACACCATCTGAAAAGAACGCTCAACTTTGATTTCAGCCCCTGTGAGTCAAAGAGCAATCACTATATCATATATATATAATCACTAAAGAATCACTTCTTTCTAGGCTTCTCACACTGTTTCTCCAATGGAAGAATGCCTACTGTGTTATCGCTATAGAGACACTGCGTAACGCGTCATCATTCAGAAACCACGCCCAAGACGGGGGAAAACGGAAACCCCCCCCTCCAATCCTGGCGTTCTCCTATGCCACGTGCATGGTTGCACAAAAATATCGTATATACGGAAGATGAACACTCCAACTTACTTCTTGACAGGTAGATCCACATTTTTCTTCTCGCCAATTCTCAATGGCTTCCTTTTGTGCTCAAGCGTACAAAAAAACTTTAACTGGCGATTTTTTACATTTGTTGTCTGCGCAGCCCCACCACACAACAGCTTTTAGCTATGTTTAATTCAAGGAAAATGACGCTGGTGTATGGAAGTGAACGGAGCTTTTCCCCCGTGATGGGCGTGGCCTATTTCATGCAGTGTCTCTATTACTGAAATGCATCCTGGGGAAATGTAGGAAATCATTAACTGATGCAGGAGAAGAGGTTATATACACTACCTGTACCACCTGCACCTGTACCTGCACCGACCTGATTGAATGTACTGTACTATGTTTTCCTATCACCTTAAAGGCATTTTGATCTAAAGCAGAGGTTTTCAAAGTGGGAGGCGGGCCTTCCCAGGGGGGAGGGTTTCACGGGAGGCTCAGTGAATGGAAGTGGGGGGGGGGGGGGGTTAGGGGGAGACATTACGTTAGTTATTAAAAGGAGATCTCATAGAATAGCCTAAAAGTGTGATTTGGTTAAAGAGATAGTTCAGAGATACAGTAGTTTGGGGGTATTTGACAGTTTTCCCTATTTTTGCAGTCAGAACAAATAAATGCCTTCAGACAGACCTTTTTATTGGTGTCGTCTGAAGTACGTATGTCCAACAGCAATTTCAGGCTATCTTGGCTCAATTGTCGGGTGTCTATGGGATCAACATAATCATGATCCCCTAGGCATCCAGGCAATACGCTTTGTCTCAGGAGAGGCCCACAGTCTCAGACTTTGAAAACCTCTGATCTAAAGGCTTCTGCTTAAAAATGTTTGAAATGTGTTTCTTAGACAAATAAAAATAGTGACCTTGATCCTGTGTATGAATTTCTTTCTTTTTTGGGGCACTACTTAATTCCATGAGTGTTATTCCATCATTCTGATGGAGTTTTACTCCTATTCTAAAATGCGGAAAGTAGTAAAATAAATAAAAATAGGTTCAGGGGAAGTGGAGACACCCCTCATCCCCCCCGCCCCCCCACACACACACACACACACACATCGGATATCACAAATTGATGATATCTAAAAGTGTAAGAGTGTATTATGTCATATGCGAACACAGATGCGCCTCCCTGCTGTCCTCTCCCTCAGTGTTCACAGTAGCAGCAACATGCTGTAGCAGTGAAGGACCCTCCCCTCTGTCCTCTCCCTCAGTGTTCACAGTAGCAGCAGCATGCTGGCTGTAGCAGTGAAGGACCCTCCCTGCTGTCCTCTCCCTCAGTGTTCACAGTAGCAGCATGCTGGCTGTAGCAGTGAAGGACCCTCCCCTCTGTCCTCTCCCTCAGTGTCCACAGTAGCAGCAGCATGCTGGCTGTAGCAGTGAAGGACCCTCCCCTCTGTCCTCTCCCTCAGTGTTCACAGTAGCAGCATGCTGGCTGTAGCAGTGAAGGACCCTCCCCTCTGTCCTCTCCCTCAGTGTCCACAGTAGCAGCAGCATGCTGGCTGTAGCAGTGAAGGACCCTCCCCTCTGTCCTCTCCCTCAGTGTTCACAGTAGCAGCATGCTGGCTGTAGCAGTGAAGGACCCTCTCTGCTGTCCTCTCCCTCAGTGTTCACAGTAGCAGCAACATGCTTTAGCAGTGAAGGACCCTCCCCTCTGTCCTCTCCCTCAGTGTTCACAGTAGCAGCAACATGCTTTAGCAGTGAAGGACCCTCCCCTCTGTCCTCTCCCTCAGTGTTCACAGTAGCAGCAACATGCTGTAGCAGTGAAGGACCCTCCCCTCTGTCCTCTCCCTCAGTGTTCACAGTAGCAGCAACATGCTGTAGCAGTGAAGGACCCTCCCCTCTGTCCTCTCCCTCAGTGTTCACAGTAGCAGCAGCATGCTTTAGCAGTGAAGGACCCTCCCCTCTGTCCTCTCCCTCAGTGTTCACAGTAGCAGCAACATGCTTTAGCAGTGAAGGACCCTCCCCTCTGTCCTCTCCCTCAGTGTTCACAGTAGCAGCAACATGCTTTAGCAGTGAAGGACCCTCCCCTCTGTCCTCTCCCTCAGTGTTCACAGTAGCAGCAACATGCTGTAGCAGTGAAGGACCCTCCCCTCTGTCCTCTCCCTCAGTGTTCACAGTAGCAGCATGCTGGCTGTAGCAGTGAAGGACCCTCCCCTCTGTCCTCTCCCTCAGTGTTCACAGTAGCAGCAACATGCTGTAGCAGTGAAGGACCCTCCCTGCTGTCCTCTCCCTCAGTGTTCACAGTAGCAGCAACATGCTGTAGCAGTGAAGGACCCTCCCTGCTGTCCTCTCCCTCAGTGTTCACAGTAGCAGCATGCTGTAGCAGTGAAGGACCCTCCCCTCTGTCCTCTCCCTCAGTGTTCACAGTAGCAGCATGCTGGCTGTAGCAGTGAAGGACCCTCCCTGCTGTCCTCTCCCTCAGTGTTCACAGTAGCAGCATGCTGGCTGTAGCAGTGAAGGACCGCGTCGACTCAGGCAACATATAATTGTTCAGACAGCTTGAGCTGGAGGCGTCTCGTCTCCATGGCAACCAGCGTGGATCTGGACGTAACCAGCAATTAGGTCCACTTGAGAGAAATAGTTCCGCCGCTAACGACTCCGTACCATGTTGTCCTTGATATTAAAGCATGTTCGCACGACATCACTATGCTGGTACTATGCAGAATGTTGGCTACAAACTATTGTCAAGCAACTAGTTATATGCTTTTGGCTTCCTGAAATTGATGGATCATTTATCTATAATCTATATCTATAAGTACAATGTATATATCTAATATTGCTTGATTATACTATAGTATTATACTATACAGCAGGTGATAGTATATTAATAAACTCATTCAGTTTCGACTTGGAAACAAAGGAAAAATGGGTGGGATAACACATAAACTATGCAAAAAGGGAGTGATTGATATTGTAGGGCTACTACACAACTGCACAAAAGTGCACCCTCTCGCTCTCTCTCTCTCTCTGCCTCTCTCTCTCTTGCCCCACAGCACAGTCAACCAACCTCTTATCCACTAAATGAGGCCATAATTAGATCTATCAAGCATGGTTACAAATAACAGCGAGGTGGAGGGAAATTCCACCAGCGCCGTATCGACCACGCTGACGAGCTCATTCACGTTCGTCAAGTTATCGCTGCCACGCAGACCACCTCTCTCTCTCTCTCTCTCCTTTCAGAGTGGAGGAGATACGGCCTTGCAGACCACCAGACTCCAACGGCGCTGGAAGCACGGTGCGGTGGGCGCTGCAGCACCCCCTGGTGGCAAGAGATGCAATTTTTTTTCTTCTTTTTTTTACAGTGCACCTGAACGCAACATGCAAAATACCCGCTGAATAAGTGTCCAAATGTTCATGTACAGTAATTCTGGCCAATACTCCACTTCTGTTATAACATTTCAGTCTGGAAGATATAATCTTTATGACTAAAAGGCTAAATGAATAGCTTAGAAAATGAATAGCCCCGGGGGCCCATGGTACTATTAATCCGGCCCTGGATATATGGGAGGAATAGCAGGTAGGCTATCACTGTCCCTGAGTCCTGAGGGTAAATTGAGTAATGCTGCAGAGAAGAGGAGAAGACACTGAATAATGACATCACAACAGTATAATCCTAATGTTAATTTAAAATTAAATATTCCTCGAAATATGGCTAAAAGTCCAAAAAGGGTGGTAGAGAGAATGAGGATCCCAACACAGCAGTGGGAGCAAGTGGTGACATGGAGGCGAGTGAGAAAAGGTGACTGAATAATGACACAACAGTCTAATCTTAATGTTAATATTCCTCTAATCTGGCGAGAAAGTGCCCAAAATTTTAAAGGTCGCCGCCAAATTTTCCGGCACCCTCCCCCCCAATGTTGAATCGGTGGCTACGGCCTTGCAGCACCCCCTACCTAAAAGTACTTCCAGCGCCACTGCCAGACTCTCTCTCTCTCCTTTCAGAGTGGAGGAGATACGGCGTCACAGACCACCACACTCTCTCTCTCTCTCCTTTCAGAGTAAAGGAGATATGGCCTTGCAGACCACCAGACTCTCTCTCTCTCTCCTTTCAGAGTGGAGGAGATGATAGAAACAAGAACTGCATGAGGAGAGTCAGGGTGGATCAAAGACGCACCGGCGTTAATCTGTTTGCGATGCATCTGTACCAAGAGCAGGTCCAAAGTGGATGGAGACTGACTGAAGACTGGGATCAAATAAAAAATCCAAGACCAAAATAGGCAATAAACTCATATTCCCAAATGCAAAAGTAATGCTAAAGGTTTTCTATAATGATCTGCAGGAGTTCTGTACTAAACGCTTCAACATCCAACTAATCAGTGCATGGGATTATAATGACGGCAAATCAATGCATAGCCTACAGGTTTGAGGACCATGACATATTATATATAGATGTCATTCCTAATTCAGGGCTTGTATTGGTAGGGAGAAGATAAACACATGTGGGGAAGCATCTTGCAACTTTTAGACAGATGAGGGGGAAAAGTAAGACAAGTCCAAGACGTGAGTGATCTTGATTTTGAACACAATACCGAGATCGGCTTCGAGTACTTTAGCCCTTTTCTGTTAGCAATCGGTCATTTCGCAGTCTGTTAACAAAGTCAACATGCTCAGTATTATGGCAGGTCAACAAAACAAAATAGATGTTTACATTTGGCTCACCAACAATAACTTGGATCTCTCTGAAAATCTACTTGTACACTTGTGATGAAACGGTAATGAGAGCTGAAAGCATGAGTGTTCCTTTTATTTCTCTGTTTTGCTCAAACTGGCTCTCAGATAGAGATAGCAGCCTGAACAATACTAGCTGGAGCTGCACAGCTGTTAATAGTACCATAGTCTGGTTTATACCACGGCAGCTTGGTATCAAAGTGTATGTATATGTATATGTATATGTATATGTATGTATGTATATATATATACACATACATATATATATATATATATATATATATATATATATATATACCAATATATTTCCTCAGGTTGTCACTATAAATGAGAATGGGTCTTTACTAAAAGTAGAAGAAGTCACAGCGGTTAATGTCCAACTATGCACCTGCCACCTCGATCACTGCAATAACTTTTTTCATTAGCTACCATTGTCTTCTCTTATGAGAAGCATGGATGATTACTCATATTCATATTATTATCCTTACCGGTTCTCAGTATTGCATCAGCGCCACAGACTATTATATTATGTCACTATTAATAAATCGCCTCCCCTATCCACCGGTCCACTCATCATCAGGGTCACGGCCCGGCCATTCTCCGACATCTTCACCGCGGCTACTCATATGAGAAGCCACGGTCAAATCAATTCAAGCAGCCGTAGCAGTATAGCCACACTCGCATAAATAGGCCACAATAAAGGCCGCATCACCGTCTCCCCGCCACCGGTGGGATCAGGAGCGCTTTTGGTTTCCGTTCATCTGTCGGAGGAGTAATAACCCTGTCCACGTTATCTCCCCTGGATCGCTCCCATCTCGGAGCGATACAAGGGCGCAGATTAGTCTAAGCGGTTTTTTGTAAAGAGGGATGAGATTCATATCTGAGACGATTTGAACTGCAATCTTAATGCCACGCCATCAGCCAGCGCTCAAATCAGTTGTTTGGCTCCCGTTCTGTATTCTGCACAGCGCAGCGGGCAGCATCAGCATGGGGTGTTTTGTCTGTTTGATATATCGCCGTCAAAGAGGAGCGTCGCTGGATTTGAGCTCAAGTTATTATCATTCCCAAGGGCAGTTGGGTCTGTATGAGCGAAGATGTTGTAACTATTTCCCTCAGAGTTTGTCTCATACCCTATCTGATAGCACACTGATGTTACCTCAGAGTTTGTCTCATACCCTATCTGATAGTACACTGATGTTACCTCAGAGTTTGTCTCATACCCTCTCTGATAGCACACTGATGTTACCTCAGAGTTTGTCTCATACCCTATCTGATAGCACACTGATGTTACCTCAGAGTTTGTCTCATACCCTATCTGATAGCACACTGATGTTACCTCAGAGTTTGTCTCATACCCTATCTGATAGCACACTGATGTCACCTCAGAGTTTGTCTCATACCCTATCTGATAGCACACTGATGTTACCTCAGAGTTTGTCTCATACCCTATCTGATAGCACACTGATGTTACCTCAGAGTTTGTCTCATACCCTATCTGATAGCACACTGATGTCACCTCAGAGTTTGTCTCATACCCTATCTGATAGCACACTGATGTTACCTCAGAGTTTGTCTCATACCCTATCTGATAGCACACTGATGTTACCTCAGAGTTTGTCTCATACCCTATCTGATAGCACACTGATGTCACCTCAAAGTTTGTCTCATACCCTATCTGATAGCACACTGATGTTACCTCAGAGTTTGTCTCATACCCTATCTGATAGCACACTGATGTTACCTCAGAGTTTGTCTCATACCCTATCTGATAGCACACTGATGTTACCTCAGAGTTTGTCTCATACCCTATCTGATAGCACACTGATGTTACCTCAGAGTTTGTCTCATACCCTATCTGATAGCACACTGATGTCCCCTCAGAGTTTGTCTCTGATAGCACACTGATGTTACCTCAGAGTTTGTCTCTGATAGCACACTGATGTCCCCTCAGAGTTTGTCTCTGATAGCACACTGATGTCCCCTCAGAGTTTGTCTCTGATAGCACACTGATGTTACCTCAGAGTTTGTCTCTGATAGCACACTGATGTTACCTCAGAGTTTGTCTCTGATAGCACACTGATGTCCCCTCAGAGTTTGTCTCTGATAGCACACTGATGTCCCCTCAGAGTTTGTCTCTGATAGCACACTGATGTTACCTCAGAGTTTGTCTCTGATAGCACACTGATGTCCCCTCAGAGTTTGTCTCTGATAGCACACTGATGTCCCCTCAGAGTTTGTCTCTGATAGCACACTGATGTCCCACGCCCTGGAGCATCAATTGGAAACGATGTCAAGTTGATGGGATGATGGGGCCAAGAACGAGTTTTTGGAGATGCGACTTCTTCGCTTTGTCACTGATAGGACTGCAGTGACAGTGACATAAAGCTGGTTTAGCTGTAAATGTTCAGACAACTTGTATACGTGGACAGACAGTCACTTCCTGTCACGTGACACTGCAGGTCTCTGTGGAAGAACTTAGTTCATGAAGCTGAGATGCTGTGCAAAGAGAATAATGTGTAACATGATTGGATAGCTAGCTATCCTAGTTAAACATGCTGTCAATTATGTTTGTCAGCTGTACGATATGTTTTGACTTTGAGACTCGCTAACATAACACTAGCTTTCTGGCTCTGAGCCAAAGGGTTCCTATATGATGAGGCCGAGCGGACTAGATTTACCTCCCGTTGTCGACTCACATGCAAGGTCCATCCTATTTACTGGAGCAGTGAAGAAACGCTTCCATTGCATGAGAGTCTGATGGGACGGTAATGATTGTTCCAGGTATTAGTCGTTTCCCGGCCTGAAACTGAGTGGCTTGTGAAAAACGTTAAAGATTTCTGAATCAAAACAGTCATTCTCTTTAAAGGAACCACCACTGCTCTGTAAAGGACCGATGTTACAAAAGCAGCTGAAGTGAACAGAGGCGTTACATAACGAACATCAAAATGTCTGGAAACGCCTTGTGGAGCATAACACAGTGTGAAGTCCAAAAGGTCAATATTATGATGAATTATGTAGACTCATTCAGTCTGTGATATCGACAGGCAGGGAGGGCCCTTAGGTCCGGAAGCCAACACTACAATTACGCTCTCTTCTCCATTGGCACTCAGCGACAATCAAATCAAACAGATGCTGCGCTCTCTCTCCACATCATTCATTTAGTAGCTTAAAGGAACACTCCGCCCATTTTCAACCAGCTTTGTATCATTAGAACATCAGTAGTATATCAGAAAACTGTAAACTGTTTTGAAGTCTGTCATTTAATTTGACAGTTATTGAGTGTTAAAGTGTGGACCAGTGACATCACTGGTCCACACTAACTCAAATTAATAACTCATTAACTCAAATCAACTCTCAATAACTGTCAAACTAGATGAATGATGAATAGTTTGACAGTTATTGAGAGTTGATTTGAGTTAATGAGTGATTAATTTGAGTTAGTGTGGACCAGTGATGCCACTGGTCCACACTTTAACGCTCAATAACTGTCAAATTAAATGACAGACTTCAAAACCGTTTACAGTTTTCTGATATACTACTGATGTTCTAATGATACAAAGCTGGTTGAAAATGGGCGGAGTGTTCCTTTAACTATAATGTAAGCATGGTGCTGAAAGGACAGCAGGCTGAACATGATGCAAGTCACAGACACACTGTTCATACCATCGATTGCTCCATCAAACACTGAGCCTCAAATCAGACGAGCAGAGTTTAAGAGCCGAGCTGAGCGTTTTCTATCAGCTCTGTCCGTTTCTCTGTCCCACTGATGACATCATCATCAGCGATGTCATAAATTCACTCACACACGGACGACATCATCAGTGAATGTCATCAATTCACTCTCAGACACACACAAGACTATAGTTCAGTGATGAGGTCACTGATGACATCATCAGTGATGTCCTAAATTCGATGTCATCAGTGATGTCCTCAGGCTGAGGCTCACGGGAGAGACTGAGGAGGCTCACGAGAGAGACTGAGAGAGAGGGAGAGAGAGACTGAGGAAGAGGGAGAGAGAGGAGAGGGAGAGGAGGAGAGGGAGGGAGAGTGAGGAGAGAGAGGGAGGGAGAGAGAGGAGAGGGAGGGAGAGAGAGAGGAGAGGGAGAGGAGGAGAGGGAGAGAGGAGAGACTGAGGAAGAGGGAGAGAGAGGAGAGGGAGAGGAGGAGAGGGAGGGAGAGAGGAGAGAGAGAGGGAGGGAGAGAGAGGAGAGGAGAGAGAGGAGGAGAGGGAGGGAGAGAGAGGAGAGGGAGAGTGAGGAGAGGGAGAGACTGAGGGAGACGCGCGCCAGGCAAGGCCACACAGCAGCCGAGCTGCGAATGCGAGCTGCAGGACGGGCGAGGCCACGCGGCGGCCGAGGTAGCGAGCCCGCACAACGGGCGAGCCTAGCCTACTGTAGGAATCGAGTGCGCGTAGTGAGATGCCTATCCACCTTATTTTTGGCGGCCATTTTTGCCTGATCTGCATGATGGGTGCTTCTTCCGGTGTGATCCTCCCAGCCTTGTTGCTGACAGTTTGACACCCGTCTGGGCGAACGGAGCAAATCACTAATCAGATCCAGCTTGGCAAAACTCTCGTCGATAAATATAGTGCATTCATGGGTAATCGCCTGCTGTGGCTAATATTAACCATTTCGAGTAACACTGTTTCCATAGGGGATCACCAGCGTTAGTTTGTTGTTTATAACGTGGCTATATTCATAACGTTTTCTATCTCGGATGCGTTATTTCTAATCGCACATAGGTTACGCAACCTATGTGGGTTTCAGGACGAAACAGACTCGAGCCACTAACGTCATCTTAAGAGCACAATATTCCTGGAATGCAAGTTTAACTAAACAGTTACATGTCCTCTGCATTCTACATAAAATTAAGATATTACGGGTTGTTTTATTTTGTATGTTACACTTATTGACCAAGTTATGTTCAATTCAGCCAGGGTACAAGAGACTGAGTGTAGGTGGCCATCTTTTCAAATCAAGTAGAATACATTAGGAAACGGCAAGCTGCAACAATGAGTCACGTTAAACCGGACCTTGTACGCACAATTCTTTTTTACAGTGGGGCATTCAAAAATAAGGTGGATAGTGGCTGGAAAAGTCCTCTCTTCTTCTAGCTACTCGTACTTCAAAGGCAGCCAGAGCGGCACTGACTGAGCCGCAGCACTGTGTGTGCATCACAGTCAGCAGCAGCATCATTATGAAAGGTCACTCATTCTACGACATCAGCGCGGCTCTAGAGAATGCTGCAGTGTCACCAAGCTCCCCCGCAGTAAAGTGACTTCTGTTGTCTGCTGTCACTTAAATAACAATCTATCATGGCATAATTTTCTGTTATTACTGCAAAAACATGAATATATGGAATCGTGCTCTGTAAGGCTGGGAGAACCAGTATATCTGTCTGGGTTGTGTTTTCTTTTTATTCTCCTTGTCAATCCATGAAGGCTAATAATATTTGATGATGTACACAGCAAATTGTTACGACTCATCGTTTCTCGCCAATAACTCACAGGTCTCAATAACATGGGTGGCTTTTCATGGCTCTGAGCAACAGCCTACACATCAAACTCATCAAAGTCATCATAAAACTATAGCCTGCCTGCCATAGCAGATGCTTTTATCCAGGCAACGTTTGCATTGGGTCAAGTGGGTTTTTGCTCACAAATGATCTGCAGTAAAAATAGTTGAAATTAAATTAAATTGATTGAAAAAGAAATGTCTTCTTTTATAGCCTACTTACTGCCAGAAAGTAATAGCCCGACTGTATCGCCTTGCATTTGCATTACTTTTTTTAAATTGCACAAATAGCTATTTGACAAACAATCTCTCACTTATTGTCAGTGGAGCTGCAAATACATTCATGCCGTGGTTCTCAGCCCCGACCCCATATGGTGGTCACCAGGGGGCCTGGGGGGGTTCCAGGACGTCCCCAGCAAACTGATTAATTGTTAAACTTCACCATTATTTCATTTACAAGAAGTTAATTTTATTATAGGACGTGACTATTTTAACTATTATATATTCTATATTATTCATACTTATTTGAGATAGTTTCTGCTATTGATGTGATCACTGCGCTGCATACTGCACTAAGTCAAATTCCTCGTTTGTAATTATGATTACTGACTATGGCTATTCAAATTTAAATTAATCTTGAATCTTGACTATTTTGTTCATAGTTTTCACAGATAGTCACAGAATTCTGGACAAAATCTATCGGACAATAAATACACTGTGAGATTTGGGTCAGAGTGTCGAAATCAAACGGGCCTGTGAATCTCATGTGGACTAAATGAGGGGTCCTTGATATGAAAAAGGTTGAGAATCGCTGCATTAGTGTATTGCTTCTTCATTTTCAATCTTCAGCACAAAATGTTGAGATTAAAAAAAGTACCGGCTATATCCTATGCAAAGAGAATAGTGTAGCCTATTTTTAAAGGAAGAATGAATCTCAAAATGAAAATTATGCCATTCGAAAAAGTAAGTTTGGCTACAAAACACGTGGATTGTGCTGCAGAAGTAGTTTAAATAAATGTGGTGGTTATTTTATGTCCCTATAAGGAGTTTCAAACTGATAGATATGAGGCTAAGTCACATAATGACAGAACTTTCATTTCGGGGTGAACTGCTCCTTTAACTTGTGTGTGGAATTCCCCTTCAGAGTTGCTGTGTGGAACTGGCTCTGCCTCTCTGTCAAGGCCAGCTGTCAAACATCCTTCACACAAACTTCAACCCGCCGAGCGAGCGTTCAAACGTGACAAAGAGAGAACTGTGTCAGACTAATTTGAAATAATTTTCCAATTTGAAGAATTCAATTGATTTTTCATTTTGCATTTAATCATCTTTATATACAAGAATTAATAAGAGGGAGAGCCACAGGGGGCTTTGGGGGCCAAGGTGGTAGGTCAAGTGTAATAACCCAGTTTTGTTTGTACAGTGTTCCCACATCATCCTATTACATATTCCAGTGTAGCCTGGTTAGGTTCGCCTGAGGATATTATGTTCTACGAAAAACACCAGTAAATGAAACACATTTAAAATAATGAAAAGTTTAAGTCATGACAAAGTGCGTCACTGAGGCGCTTGAAATATCACCATTTCAGAGCAGTGGGGAGTTTCAAACCGGACTATTAAAGTGTCTGTAAACCATAAACAGAGTGCTATTCTAAACATTGGGCACTTTCCTGGACCACACTCGCCAGCTGAGCCTGGAAACTGTGATGTTTGTGGCTGGAAATGCAGAGAGCTGGGGTGGATCACCTCCACCAGAGAGCTGGGGTGGATCACCTCCACCAGCAGAGAGCTGGGGTGGATCACCTCCACCAGAGAGCTGGGGTGGATCACCTCCACCAGAGAGCTGGGGTGGATCACCTCCACCAGAGAGCTGGGGTGGATCACCTCCACCAGCTGGACTTCGGAGCGTGATTAGTGTATGATTGGGAACTTCTCTGTGACCCTCGATCCTTAACTCCGCTGTTTGGACTGGCGACCGCCGGATCACTGGAACCTCCACGCTCCAGCACATTTCAGGCCGCACACGCCCGTTCGCTGGATCCTCCTGACCATGCCACTCTGGAATGTTCTTCATTTTGATTCAGATTCTTCTCCTCATTTTAGATTAGAGAACATATATTATATTGTTAATATTATTAACAATTAACAAAGGCTTTCCCCACAATAGTTTCATGCTTTCTCTCAATAATATGTGATAGTAGCACGGTATACAGATGCTGCTACTCATCAGTGTTTGGGGCGTTACAAAAGTAACAGGTAATATATTACTTTTAGCAGTAACTCAGTGATATAACTTATTACCCCTATGATTTCAATTACTTTGTCAAGTTACACATTGAGTTACTTTTTTTTTTTATTTTTTTTTTACCAAAGCACATTTAAATAAAGATACAATCATTCCTAATCAAATTGTGTGTTTTTATGCAAATAGCCATAGATGACAACAACAGAGGATAGGAGTTAGAATTTTGGACGGTTTACACTGACTTCAAGATGGTTGAAATTATTTTTCGGGATGGTTCCGGCGATGTCATTCTGCTACTGCTGTTATTTTGGTGAAAGAAATGCAAACGTAGTCTAATAAGTAACGTGTTACTCTACACAGACAGTAATATTGTAAAGTAACTTATTACTTTAAAATGAAAGTAACTAGTAGTATGTAGTATATTACATTTTGAAAGTAACTTGCCCAAACACTGCTAGTACTCATCTAACTTGGCCATCTTACTGCACATTTCCAAGGCGCTGCTGCTGTGGCAGCAGTGAGCAGTGGGCTTTTGTAAAGAACAAACCGTTCAATCACAAAAGCCCCCACTTTTACCACTGTGGCAGTACTGCAGCAAAGTGGCCCAACTAATACTGCTAATACTGTAAGTGGTTTGCAATGATTAATAATGGGCCAATACACATCCATATGCGTGCTATAAGCATGCTATACATAGTTAGTGTTCCCTAAGTGTTACTGGATTGATTCTTTATTTCATTAATTCAGTAGTAATAAGTTATGTTAGAATATGATTTATGTGTGAAGTAATGTTCATGAAGTTGAAGTGTGCGTGTATGTGTGCGTGTATGTGTGTGTATGTGTGCGTGGGCGTGTGTGTGTGTGTGTGTGTGTAGTGAGGTCCAAAGCCCTCTCTCAGATGCCACAGGGTGATGTATGTCCACTGGTATCAGATGACGTTAACCCTACCACAAAAACTAAATAAATAAAGTGTTTTGGCTTAGAATATTGAATGATTCAACAGCTTCTTTTTTCATATTGCAAACCCGCAGCCCGAGAATTATACTGTATGGGATTATAATAAGTAACTGTTAAAAACTGAGCAGCTTTTCTTGTATTCACATTACATTGTTTGCTTTAGTTTCAAGATGTTGAAGAGATGATGCAGGAAGTATAAATAATGTAGGTGTGTCTGCATTACAAATAATCTGCAAAATAAATTATTAATAATAATAATAATAAGAATAATAATAATAAAAAGCCCATTGCTTGGCACAGAGGAGATGGGCAAATCTTTTCATATTCATATAAATGTGTGTTTTCTTTAATTGAGTGTCCACCATTCCAACTTTCCACATTCTGCATCATTTTGGGCTTTATATATATTTTTTTAAATAAACATTTTGACTCGCTCAGACTTGCAGTGATGAGAAAATTAATGAATATTCGAGTAGTAATTGGCAGCACAGCTCAAAACACTGTCATAAAACATCAAACCCCAGGCAAAACATTTACTCGTCATTTTAATTAACATCGACTTCACTTATGATGCACACAATATGTTAATTATTATTATGAATAGGACATAAAACAGGCATTTTAACAAGCAAAACATATTGCAGGAGAAAGGGATTTGGGATCATTTTGACTGTGGTAACTAACTAACTAACTAACTAACTACAGTAACTAACTGTCTGTCTGTCTGTCTGTCTGTCTGTCTGTCTGTCTATCTATATCAGTGTAGGAAATACAAAAAATAGTTTGGGGGCAACTTTTGCCCCAACTGTCTAAAAACTGGGGGCACTTAAAAAAATAGTAATTAGTGCATAAAGTTGCTAAAGCATAGTGTAAACAACAGCGCTGTGTCTGTGTGTGTGCGTGTGTGTGTTTGTGTGTGTGTATCTGTTCTTCATCATCGTCTTCTGGCAACCAGCTTGCAGGTGCTGAGTGTGTTAGAGATAAATAAATTGAATGAAAATCAAATTATCAAAATATTGTGGCAATTTTTGCCCCTGGACAATATTTTTTAGCGGCATTCTGATATTTCTGGCTTGCCCTGGATAAATTCCTACACTGATCTATGTGTGTTCAGCTCTTTGGAATCCCTTGCAATTCTTTGGCTTACTCAAAAAGGTAATATATCACTAAAACTATAACAGCGGACGCTAACTGCCCTGACGTAATGGCCAGTGAGAGAGAACACATCATGTCTGCATTAGCTGCCAGCCACTTTTAGGATCAACGTGAAGATTGTTTGTCTAAGTATGAAGTCGCAGCACGGCCTTGCCCGCACTTTTTACAGCATGTGACACACTTTTTTAAATGTGCTCAAAGTGGGAAAACCTTCTCTTTTAAACGTCCTTCAAAACAATTATTTTCACGTTACCTTTAAGTCATTCAGCTCATCCAGAGTGACTTACTGTACAGCAGTAGAACAAGCTTAAATCAGCAGATTATCCACATGAAAAGCGAGCAGCAGTGAGTGTAGCGTCCACAGCCGGCTGCCAATAGAATAAACAAAATATTTCCCTGAACCCTGGAATGATCATGTATGGCAGAGTGCCAGGTACTCTGTCCCCACAAAAGTAGACCAGTCCCAGCTCACGTTGCTACGTGCATAGGCAGTCTATTTTCTTGTACAATCTTCGAATGCTCCATAGACAGTCTGTACTTCTGCCAATTAAAATTTGGACAGAGTAAAGGTCCTTACACATCGGGAGTGTTTTTTTCGTGCAATTAATTCGCACGTCAATAATATTTTCTGAACCTATATCAGTCAATGCAACCGTGCGAAGTTTCGCTGAGCGTTATTGCGGTGTTTATTTTTTCGAACCACGGTCGATTTTTGAGAAATTCCCTTCCGACGTGTACACATCTGTGGCTGTGATTGACAGGTGGGTCGAAACTCGCATCGAAATTTTGTGCCGTATATTCGCATCGCTCTTGATGTGTAAGGACTTTTAGTTGTAAAGAAAGAAAGAAAAAAATGCTTCGTGCCGGAAAGAAGTTTGATGGTTTTCGACCAATCATGACAAACAAACAAAACCGAAGCAGGTGATTGGAGAAATGTCCGCCAGGTAAGGGTCACGCTGTCCCCGGTGACAGAGCCGATCCCCAGGCGACTGTGCCTCTACTGACATCAGGAATAACGATTCCCAAACCAGCCAACCACACATTCCCCTGCATCCACATTGCATCCAATAACAGACGTCTGTGTCCTGTTTTTTTTTAAGGACAGAGATGTTTTATTGATTTAGACTTTAGCTCAAATCAACTTTATTTATATAGCGCTTTAAACACAAGACAGTTGATCCAAAGTGCGGTACAGCACATAAAACAAAAGCAAGAAACAGCAAGAGAATGCCAATAAAATAATAACAACCAGAACAACAGTATAGAAGTAGGCTCACATTTTCACACAGACTCCAACGTGAGAACATAGAATTTCATACAAACATACAAAGTGAAATTCAGGTTAGGGACAGCTAGAAGCTATTGAGAAGAAGTGTGCTTTAAGATGACTCTTGAAAGTCTCGACAGTGGGGGAGAAACGGGAAGAGAATGCGAGGAAGAGATCCTTGATCTTGGGACAGATAGAAGTTTTTGGTCAGATGATCGAAGTTGTCTGAGAGTGTGATGTGGGGACAGGAGTTCTGTGATGTAGAAGAAGAACTAGACAAACCCGTCTTTATTTGTCGCAACCCAACACATGCATGCGGCCACACACACACTCATGCTGACGGTGGCCGGTGAAATATTAGTCTCTGCATTTATCCCATCCAGGCTTGTCCTTCCTCCGGTGGGCGGGCCAGGAGCAGTGGGCAGCTTTCTTGTGTACAGCGCCCGGGGACCAACTTCGGTTGTAGTCGTCACTGGTCAGATGACGATCTTCTGCATGTTTTTTAGTGGGGGTCCATACAGATGTTGTATGGAGGAACCCCTGGGGAGCACGGGGAGAACATGCAAACTCCACACAGAAGGGCCCTTTTTGACGAGATAGCCCAGCTGGGCAGTGGGCACCTGAGGATATGGGGGGGGGGGGGGGGGGACACCCTCGGCGCCCACAGCATCCCAGGCGGGAATCGAACCCAGGACCTTCTAGCTGTGAGGTGACAGCTCTACCGCTGAGCCACTGTGCCCCCCCCCCATGTAAGAGGGGGCAGAACCATTTAGCATTATAAACAAATAACAGTATTTTAAAATGTATCCTGAATGGAACAGGCAGCCAGAGGCAAGGATGGGGTTAATATGTCCCCTCTTTTTTGTTTTTGTCCTGCGGCATTTTGCACTAGTTGGAGGCGAGATCAAGAAGACTGAGTTATAGCAAAATATAATGAGTTGCAATAATCAATACGGGATGATATGAAGGCATGGGTGACTTTCTCCAGGTCACAAGAACCCAGAAGTGATCTGAGTTTGGAGATGATGCAGAGCTGCATAAAGCTTAGTTTTACTACCTCATTGATTTGTGTATAGCCCCAGGCTTTCAAACAGCCAGTTACAAGAGAGAGAGATAGATAGATAGATAGACAGACAGACAGACAGGCTGACAGACAGATAGATAGAGATAGATAGATAGATAGATAGAGACAGACAGACAGACAGACAGACAGACAGATAGATAGATAGATAGATAGACAGACAGACAGACAGACAGACAGACAGACAGATAAATAGACAGACAGACAGATAGGCAGACAGACAGACAGACAGCCAGACAGCAAGACAGACAGACAGACAGATAGTGTAGATAGATATATAGATAGATAGAGACAGACAGACAGATACTGTAGATAGATAGATATATAGATAGATAGAGACAGACAGACAGACAGATAGATAGATACTGTAGATATATAGATAGATAGATAGATAGATAGATAGATAGATAGATAGATAGATAGATAGATAGATAGATAGATAGACACCTTTTTGTGGTTAACATGCTGCATTTCCATGCTCCCTTTTTGCCACTGGGCATGGAAAGTTCAGTTGACTGACCAGTTTGAAGTTGGCCCATAACCTGCTTTTCTGCCACGTTTCGTGCAAATCTGTTCATAACTTTTTGAGATGTCCTGCAGACAAACAGCGGCGAAAAACAATCCTGTAAAGAAGAGAAAACAACTCTGTAGGTGGGTGGAGGTAACAGAGCAAAGGTGTGTACGTGTGTGTGTGTGTGTGTGTGTGTGTGTGTGTGTGTGTGTGTGTGTGTGTGTGTGTTTGTGTGCGTGCGTGCGTGCGTGTGTGTGCGTGCGTGCGTGTTACATGATGTCAGGAACAGCAAAATGTTACATTTTTAAAGGAAAAGTAAAAAACATTGTTTCAGCTATGCTTTAAGTCAAGGGCAGATACATTTGATTATACTTGATATGTTCTGTCTTGACACCAGATTGTTGGATTGTTTCTGCAGACAGACACAGCCTTAACACACGGCCCGTGTTAACTGTCTTAACACACGGCCCGTGTAACTGTCTTAACACACGGCCCGTGTAACTGTCTTAACACACGGCCCGTGTAACTGTCTTAACACACGGCCCGTGTAACTGTCTTAACACACGGCCCGTGTAACTGTCTTAACACACGGCCCGTGTAACTGTCTTAACACACGGCCCGTGTAACTGTCTTAACACACGGCACGTGTAACTGTCTTAACACACGGCACGTGTAACTGTCTTAACACACGGCCCGTGTAACTGTCTTAACACACGGCCCGTGTAACTGTCTTAACACACGGCCCGTGTAACTGTCTTAACACACGGCCCGTGTAACTGTCTTAACACACGGCCCGTGTAACTGTCTTAACACACGGCCCGTGTAACTGTCTTAACACACGGCCCGTGTAACTGTCTTAACACACGGCCCGTGTAACTGTCTTAACACACGGCCCGTGTAACTGTCTTAACACACGGCCCGTGTAACTGTCTTAACACACGGCACGTGTAACTGTCTTAACACACGGCCCGTGTAACTGTCTTAACACACGGCCCGTGTAACTGTCTTAACACACGGCCCGTGTAACTGTCTTAACACACGGCCCGTGTAACTGTCTTAACACACGGCCCGTGTAAGTGCAGGGCTCCGAGCGCCTGGCAAGAATTCCCATCATGCCTCATTCATGATTCATCCACTGTTTCATCCTGCATATCAAAAGGCCAAGTCTTAACACTGGACTCACATTCAATATGACCTTTTGTCTTTTTTCCCCTTCTAAAACTCTCTCTCTCTCGCTAAGTGAAATTTTCAAGTTTTCTGGCAGTTACTATCTAATAGAGGTTAAATGCATCTCAGCTCTGTTACTGTGTGTGTGTGTGTGTGTGTGTGTGTGTGTGTGTGTGTGTGTGTGTGTGTGTGTCGCTCTAAGTACTGTTCCCATATAGTACCCACTGCTGCTTTTTCTTCAATATCCAAACTCATTATGCATTGTTCTCTTGGTGTGTTTGTGTGTGTGTGTGTGTGTGTTTGTTTATGTGTGGGTGGGTGTGTAACTCTGGAGACTGCAGTGTGCCAGACCACAGTCAAAACCCCTTGGATCAGTGATTTACAGCCTTTTTCATCTCAAGGACCTCACAGGTCCACAGAGCTGAAATATGAAAATACTTGTATTTTAGATCTAATAATTTTCTCCAGAATTCTATCTGTATTGTAGGTAGAGAGGGGCTGGGGACCCCCTAGAACTCCCTGAATGAGCCCTGGTGGTCCCCGGACGCCACCTTGAGAACCACTGGCTTAGATCACGCTGTTGTGACCTTATAGGTCATTTGTGGGTCATTTTGTTTTGTCATGTGTTAACATCTCCCCTTTTCTCCTGTGTGCTGATGAGAGATTAAAAGCAGGTGGCGTCCTTCCTGATTGGCCAGCTGGTCAGGTGACTGACTTGCTTCTGGCTGATTGGCTGTGACAGAGGATTTAACCCAGCAGATGCCATCCTTTTGTTGTGTAAACCTACAGTAACTTTAGTGCTTCAGAGAACTTTGATACGGTAACTTGTGTGTAACAGCCAATTTTGGCACTACATATTTATTTAAACACCAAGTAGACCGTAGGAGAGGGAAGCCATTTTATTTTTGCAACCATTTCTCTCTTTTTTTAAAAAATTAGATTTGTCTTTTGTTGAACCCATTGTTCTCATTGGTTAGGGACATTTAGGGTTGTAAGGTTGGGAATTAGTTTTGTTTTCTTTGTTGTGTTGGCATCGCTCTGCTCCGAGGTAAAAATAAAATACTTTGTGAACTTTTGATCCTGTTTTAGCCGACACGTCTTGGGAGTGGGAAGAGCGGGGGCATTCTTAAGTTCCCGTTCCTCCAGGCCAGGTCGTAGCACTCGCATCTTACTTAATATTCTAATGTTTGGCCAAACAAATATACCACTTAACCATGTTTGAATGCTGTATCTATTCAGTTTACATGTACAGTATCTATTCAGTGTACATGTATCTATTCAGTTTACATGTATCTATTCAGTGTACATGTATCTATTCAGTTTACATGTACAGTATCTATTCAGTGTACATGTATCTATTCAGTTTACATGTACAGTATCTATTCAGTGTACATGTATCTATTCAGTGTACATGTATCTATTCAGTGTACATGTATCTATTCAGTTTACATGTACAGTATCTATTCAGTTTACATGTATCTATTCAGTTTACATGTACAGTATCTATTCAGTTTACATGTACAGTATCTATTCAGTGTACATGTATCTATTCAGTTTACATGTACAGTATCTATTCAGTGTACATGTATCTATTCAGTTTACATGTAGAGTATCTATTCAGTGTACATGTATCTATTCAGTTTACATGTAGAGTATCTATTCAGTGTACATGTATCTATTCAGTGTACATGTACAGTATCTATTCAGTGTACATGTATCTATTCAGTTTACATGTAGAGTATCTATTCAGTGTACATGTATCTATTCAGTGTACATCAGGGGTGCCCACACTTTTTCAGCTTGGGAGCTACTTTTAAAATGACCAAGTCAAAGTGATCTACCGAACATATTTATTTATATATATATACACTGAGTATACAGTGGAAAACAGTGGAACAGTGGAAAAACAGTGGAAAAACAGTGGAAACAGTGGAAAAACAGTGGAAAAACAGTGGAAACAGTGGAAAAACAGTGGAAACAGTGGGAAAACAGTAAAAAAAAAAAAAAAATTTTTTTTTTTTTTTTCTTCCCCAATGCCACGCGATCGACCACACTACCTTCGCGATCGACCGGTCGATCGCGATCGACGTATTGGGCACCCCTTGTGTACATGTATCTATTCAGTTTACATGCAGTATCTATTCAGTGTACATGTATCTATTCAGTGTACATGTATCTATTCAGTGTACATGTATCTATTCAGTTTATATGTATCTATTCAGTTTACATGTATCTATTCAGTTTACATGTTGTATCTATTCAGTTTGCATGTTGTATCTATTCAGTTGCTGTAACATGATTGGCTGTTTGGAGGAGCTGTGTGTGTGTACACGTGTTGGGCCTAAAAGTCATGACTCGTCACTTCCACTTCAACACCTAGAGATCTGAGGTCAGCATCCTGTGGTTGAGTCACATGACCGCGCCTCTGCATCCTTGCCATTTCCTTCCTCCTCCTCCTCCCCTTCTTCCTCCGCCTCTCCCCTCCTTCCTCCACCTCTCCTCCCCTCCTTCCTCCACCTCTCCTCTCCTCCTTCCTCCACCTCTCCTCCCCTTCTTCCTCCTCCTCTCCCCTCCCTCCTCCCCTTCTTCCTCCTCCTCTCCCCTCCTTCCTCCACCTCTCCTCCCCTTCTTCCTCCTCCTCTCCCCTCCCTCCTCCCCTTCTTCCTCCTCCTCTCCTTCCTCCACCTCTCCTCCCCTTCTTCCTCCTCCTCTCCCCTCCTTCCTCCACCTCTCCTTCTTCCTCCTCCTCTCCCCTCCTTCCTCCTTCTCTCCCCTCCTTCCTCCACCTCTCCTCCCCTTCTTCCTCCTCCTCTCCCCTCCTTCCTCCACCTCTCCTCCCCTTCTTCCTCCTCCTCTCCTCCCCTTCTTCCTCCACCTCTCCCCTCCTTCCTCCACCTCTCCTCCCCTTCTTCCTCCTCCTCTCCCCTCCTTCCTCCTCCTCTCCCCTCCTTCCTCCTCCTCTCCTCCCCTTCTTCCTCCTCCTCTCCCCTCCTTCCTCCTTCCTCCACCTCTCCTCCCCTCCTTCCTCCCTCTCCTCCTTCCTCCACCTCTCCTCCCCTCCTCCTTCCTCTCCTCCTTCCTCCTCCTCTCCCCTCCTTCCTCCTCCTCTCCCCTCCTTCCTCCACCTCTCCTCCCCCCTCCTCCTCTCCCCTCCTTCTCTCCCCTCCTTCCTCCTCCTCTCCTCTCCCCTCCTTCCTCCACCTCTCCTCCCCTCCTTCCTCCTCCTCTCCCCTCCTTTGCGAGCGTGCCCCTCTCTCCGCTGTGGTGGAAGTGAGCTGATGGATGGAGGGCGACAGCATGCAGAGTTGCACAGTCAGTTTGAAAAACAAAGGAGACGTTTAGGTGTTTGCAACATCATGATTTCTTTCACAATAGCCTGACTGACAGTAATTGTTGTGTTTGTTCCAAAATTGAAAACCGATCCTCTCACACATGCACGATGATAATATTAAAACAAGGTGTTGTTCTTCTCAAAGGACTACAGTAGGGTACAGTGAAATCGTTGGATTGGCAAACACATTTACAGACGGGGTCAACAAGAAATTTATAGATTTCACTAATGGCGAATTGTAATTATTTTATTTTCTAAAATTAACACTTAGCATTTTGGAACAGAAGTCTGAAATTCACAAAATGTGTGGTTTGTTTGGTTCAATTTGGAGATATTTAGTCCAGTGTTTCATACAGTCCATTTGACTTACAGATCCGGGTTGCCCGGTCTCACCCCACACGTCAGAACTTTTCCCTCCATTAGCATAATGCAGCAGACACACGCAGGGCCGTTGTGACTGTCTTTTGACTTTTAGCATTTACACGTTTTTGTCTTAATTCATGCCATCATAATCACTGTCACATCACATGTATCCATTAGAGGAGTTTAGCTAGCCGGCACTGAAAGAGTATCTGCTGAATCACAACAGCAGTTAGTCACATTTCATAAAGACATTGTGCTTTTTCTACTGTATCGGCGATTGAAATAACAGTCAGTTCATGAAAACGTTGACATTTGCTTTCTGTGGCTCTTTCCCGGGAAAAAGAGGTAATGGTTTGTTTGGAATCGACAGAGGAAGAAGAACTGGGTGTAGCATGCGCAGCAATAGCCACCATGGCTGAACAGACGAAGAATAGAGCGCCACCTACAGTAAACTCCAAGCTCTGCCTACGCCGTTTGATTGGCAGGTGATCTGTGGGGAGTTCAGCAACAGCAACACCAGAGATGTCATTAAAACAAAAACCCATAGTCTTGTTTATTCACACTTTAAAAGTGAGGAGACGCCATCTACACTTATTTCACCTTGGCCTTGTCTTAAGCTATAGCAATAGGTCACTGGTACAGTATAACAAGTTAACATATCCATCATTACGCACAGACACCATTAGCTTTAGGCTCTCTGCACTTATTTGCAATTATAAACAGATGTCAGCCTATGTGGGCTACTTGCATTCATTTCACCGTGTTGGAATTTGTGCTTTTGCCGCACTGTGTGTGTATGAAAAACAACATCTGAAAATATCGAGCAAAATATTTCACCCAAAAGCAGTAATATTATTGTTTTAACCTTCACATGAATTATTTACATAGGTACAGCCTAAAACATTCAGCCATCTTTATTCGGTGATTGCCAAACTGCAACGTATAGCCGGGCCGACGGGCCGTTTACATTTACTGCGCTCAGTCCATAATAATTAGAGTAGACTGTAAAACTTTTACAACTGTTCCTCAGCTGATTGTTTTATGTCGGCGGACCTGAGGCCAAATGAATGATGACTTTAATAAAAGCGGTTATGGGGGATTTTCAGCATCTGTTCTCGGCCACCCAGCCGTGGCTGCAGCATGAAAATAACCTGAAAACAATTTGGGATTTTATTGCCTATCATTCATAATTTTTGCGCTTCGTTCACAAAGATATCTTTTTACCACGGAGTCACATTTTTCCCTCACTGTAGTCCCACAGAACATTAACCGGTCAGATCAAATCAAGAAAATAAAACGTTTATCTGTCTGAAGAAAATATATTAAAAAATAATATCCCTTTCTTATATTTTTACACTCATGCAGTATATCATTTAAGTTTCCTTAGCAATTCTCTGTGCAATTTTTTAAGTACGTTTTTAAACACACTGTAAGATATGGAGATAAAAAGTGTATCTGTGTTGTATCATTTATAGGGTAAAATGAATTGCTATTTTACCTAAACTAATTACAATAATATTGTAATTAGTTTAGGTAAAATAGCAATGTCTCAGACTCAAATGTTGGAAATCACAATCAAGGCTAGATCTCTGTCTTTCAATATTGTTTTTACTAACATATTATCATTATTATTATTATTATTATTATTATTATTATTATGTATTTATTTATTTTACATTAGCTAGCTTAAATATTTCTTTGTGTGTGGGAAAAATAATATATGTATGTATGTATATATATATATACACACATACACATACATATATTATTATTTATATATATATATATACACATATATATATATACACATATATATATATATATATATATATATATATATATATATATATATATATATATATATATATATATATATATATATATACTGACTCTCATGGAAGCCGGCGCTGGACGGCCTTAATTCCCTCTGTCAGGCAGTCATCAGCTCTGTTTCACATAACGGCCCATTAGTTTAAAGAGCAAATCTGCTTTCGGCACCGCTGGGAACGGACTGTGTCTGTGTGTGTGTGTGTGTGTGTGTGTGTGTGTGTGTGTGTGTGTGTGTGTGTGTGTGTGTGTGTGTGTGTGTGTGTGTGTGTGTGTGTGTGTGTGTGCGTGTGTGTGTTGGGGGCGGCGTGCTCGTGATGCCAAACCTGGGTACGTTAAGTAAAGGGCACAGAGAGAGAGAGAGAGAGAGAGAGAGAGATGGCATGGTAGCAGCACTCATCAGATCCATTGGAG
The DNA here is from genome assembly GCF_964638095.1 of Poromitra crassiceps. Lineage (NCBI taxonomy): Eukaryota > Metazoa > Chordata > Actinopteri > Beryciformes > Melamphaidae > Poromitra > Poromitra crassiceps. The sequence continues at coordinate 48,843,249 of NC_139627.1, read as the reverse complement.
GAAGACGGGGGCTGACAGGTCAGAGTGTGCCCCGGAGACGTTTCCATTTTAGCTCCATTCAAATCTGTAATCACTGCCCTCTGCATGAACCCGGGCTCTGCTTTAAACACACACTGGGAAAAAAACACACACACACAAACAACAAAACACAGAACAACCCGACGAGCTAAACCTCAACAAGAAAGTGGAATCTTTTGTCTCTCTCTCTCTCTCGCCCCCCTCCCCGCGGGCCACGACAACTCCAGTGTGTACCTTCTCCACAGCGCTTCACGCTCCTCCGCTCATCACGGAGCTTGAACTGCTGAACTCGAGGGTTTGTTTGTGGGGTGGAGGGGTGGGGCGGAAGGGAAATAAACTAATGCGAGAGACAAGTGTTGACAAGGCGATGACAACAGTAATATGCTGTGTCACCCAGTGGTCCGGTCGGGTCCGGCCCGTGCAGGGATGTCATCGTCTCCCGCTCCCGTCTCGTGGGATCAGCCCTCGCCGCTCGCCGGGCCAGATAATTGGGAAGACGCAGCATGGCGGAAGTCACGCACATATCCCGGCGCTGCAGGTTCACCGAGAGGAAAAACCCAGACAAAGTGGAAGTTAATTCTCCCAAGTGAGCGGGGCAACTTTTGTAGGAGGCGCTGTGTGTGTGTGTGTGTGTGTGTGTGTGCGTGTGCGTGTACGTGTGTGTGTGTGTGTGTGTGTCTAGCAGGAGAGGAGCGGAGGCGGGGTGGGGTGGGGTGGGGGGGGGGGATGGTAGCGGGCTGGGGTTGGGCCACGAAGCATTCCATGGCCTAATAGCTTAAGACAGAGTCAGCATTCACTTTGATCTCTCAGGGGGAGCGCTGACAGAAACAATTGCGGTTTCTCCCGGCTCTCCTTTGCCTATCTGCAGATGTTTATGTACACTTACATGTGCGTTTCTCTTTAAATGGGTTTGATGCATTTTGTTCCATGAATTGAGGAGGCAAATTGACACGAAGGCCTTGGAAAAAGAAAGAGTCACGCGTGTTTGGAGGTGATTTGATGCAGGCGGCAGCACACTCTACGATACGGAGGAAAGAGGGGGGAAATCATGTTCGACTCTTCCTGACGACCAGGCAGGTCATTCATGCAATAACTACATTGCTGCTTAGGTCAGTGCTTCTCAAAGTGGAGTCCCGGGACCTCCAGGGGCCTTCCAGGGGGGTTCTACGGGTCCCCAGCAAAAAGGGGAATACGGTCATTTATTTTCACGATCATTTTCCATCCCTAAGTGACAATGACAGAACGTCTGAATATTTTGGTCATGAGTTTCATATACTTTGTGTAAATAAAACATCTAACAGCAACAGTCTTGAGAGATGGGGGACCCTGGGGAAAAATCTTATCAAATGGGGGTCCCGTGGTCTAATTTGTGTCAGTTTGGGAGTCCTAGTTTGGTGTCATGCCTAAAGAACTTTTAAAGTGCATGTCAAGATGTATAGAACTTTAATGGGGAACGCTGTGTACGTAAGGGGGAAATGGGTCCAAATAAATGATTATCACCGTATTTAATGTCACATTTAATGTAAAGATAACTACATTAGTGTAGAGGCTGTCATTTTTTATTTTTTCCTCTACTCCGCGCAGGTTGGTACATCATGTATATGTATGTATATGTATATATATATATACATACATATATACAGTATATATATATATACACACACACACACACACACACACACACACACACACACACACAGAGTATACACAGTGTGTGTGTGTGTGTGTGTGTGTGTGTGTGTATATATAAATGCAAGCTATATCCATAATTATATATATATATATATATATTTGTTGGGTTGGTATGCAAGCTATATCCATAATTATATATATATATATATATATATATATATATATATATATATATATATATATATATAAAAACATATATAAATATATATATACATATATACATATATATAAATATATATATACATATATATAAATATACATATATATATATATATATATATATATATATATATTTGTTGGGTTGGTATGCGGCCGATGCCTTGTGGCCAAGCTGTACTTTGCAGACGCTCTCCCCCCCCCCCCCCCCCTGCACCTCCTCCGCCCCCTCAGCCCAAGTCAAGTTAAGGCAAACCCCCCCCAACCACCCACCTCCTCCGCCCCAGTCAGCGAGGGCCCCTCGTCCTGCGACATGGCATTTGCACTGCTGAGGAGAATGTGAGCTAATGAAAGTGTAAAGCCTGTGTTCACTAGAGTATAAAATTCACATTTGGCCGAGGCAGGCCAGTGCAATGTGATATTATGAGCCCGCCGCAGAGAGTGACCACTTGAAATAGCACCGAAAAAGACACGGCGAGGCAAAGGGGCGAAAAGCAGGGAGATTGTACACGAGGCATACGGCGCCGCGGCGCCCGTTTGGGAAATGATTTGACACAAAAACACGGAAAGCAGGAGCAGAATTGGATCCTTCAGATTCAGTGGGGCCGTCAGGCAAAAGGGCTACGATTGAGATCGCGGGACGAAGTGGAGTAAAAGTAAGGAAAAGAAGGCAGCACGGTTCTGCCAGAATCGCCGTACGGGAGACGCAAGGTACTGTAAGCCGCCATCTTGTTTCTCGTGTACGGAGCAGCCGCTTGCGCTTATTAAATGGAGGTTTGCTGTGGGCAGAAAATGAGGTCAGAGGCAGTGTGAAGTCGTGACGTAAACATCCCGTGGAGGGGAAAAAAACGGCTTTTTATGAGCAAAAAGGCAGAACGCATAGAGATTTCTGTATAATCTACCTACTTACAAAGAGACAATAATCCGAGAAATATGATTTAGTCGCTATAACAAATCCACAGCGTGCGTGCGCTTCCCAGATTAATCTTTCATGATCTCCAAACTCAGCAGCCCAGTTTGCTTTATTGCGTTTTGATGAAACATGAATTTAAAAGTAGGCCACTGGAAATGAATTAAAGCAGCCATTATCTACAATACTGTCAAAACACAGAAGGAAAACAATGGGAGGAGGACAAGTTTGTCAGAGGAGGCGGTTGCTGCTCGCAGGTCTTTTGCTGAAGTAGCGACGCTTCACACCGGGTCAGAAGTTCACTCACATTAGGACCGGTTGACCTATTTCAAACTTGGGAATTCATTCTACTTTAGCAGGCGGAGTTTGTCCTGGAGCCTCGGTCCACATAATAACTCCGATTAGTCACCGCTCATTTTATCAGTATTTTATCAGTACTAAAATATGACGCATTTGATTCATAAAGATGCTGAGAGAAGCCTCAATTGGTTTCTTGTTTATTATCTAAATGTGTACTACTACTACTACTACTACTACCACCACTACTGTTACGACCACTTTTTCTCTACTACTATGCTACTATGACGTCAACTTGACAAGACTATCTTTGAACTACCTACCGCGCCGGGAACGCATTATTTCCTTCAGAAATAGTAGCTCTTATTATTCCTATTAATTGTTAAAAACTAGAACATTTTCTAACTTTCCCATCTTCACATGTACCACCAAAAACCTTCACCTGAAGTACAGACACCCCCCCCCCCCCCCCCCCCCCCCCCCCCCCCGGTCCCCCGCCGTTTGCCCAACTCCCAAACATGGAATTGATCAGAGGGGAAAAGCAGCACAGGGCGGTAAATGTAAATGACCAATTGGATTATTTCCTCAACCCATCACGGTGATTCACCGTTAGTCACCATCATCAGTCTCGGCCGAGGACCTTCCCTCCGAGCAAATTGTGGGCTCGGAGGATGAGAGGCTGATAAAAGACGGCAGGTCAAGGGTCACGGAGCCTCATTGCGTTTTGATTTCCTCCCCGTAGCAGAGCGGGATGCCTGCGCGGGGTGAGAGCTAAGAGCCCAAGCCGGCAATTATCATCAGGCAGGAGCAGAAATTACAGCCATACCTATATGATTGCAGACTATCGCGTTTCATCGGGCCCGGGGGGGCACAGGAACTCCGCCGTCGGCCTCGAGTCGCCCCTCTCTCTCTCTTCACGTATAATGCGTCATATCAAAACGTACGCGCACTCAGCTGGTCGACGCGCCGGGCGGCGTGTACGAAGCAACACACAGCGAGCGCACGACAACACTTTTTCATCAAGCTCAATCAGGCTGTATGTAGGTCAGCATGTGCCATGGCCCTTCAGCTCTGGGCCCATGATTACTATTATTATGGGATGGATGCCTCTCTCTCTCTCTCTCTCTCTCTCTCTCTCTCTCTGTGCATATTACAGTGTCATGTTTGTTTTATATAGGTGAAGCAGTGGTTGTGTTCGTTACTCAGGTGGAAGGTGGAAAGCCTATACAGCTCAGTGTTCAGCTCACATCACTATTGCTGTATAAAGCGCGTGGACTGGATAAGTATATATAAATATTATATATATATATATATATATATAATTTATATAAGTATATATAAATAATGTGAATGTGGGCAGGAAGATGAGAGGCTGATAAGCAAGGTCGGCCTGATGTATTCTGGGATGTTTGACACGTAGCCAAAGAGGAGATGTAAAGAGAGAATGACGGTACAGTTACACAATACGTTGATCTAAAATGTTTCTGAAGTTTGATTGGCCCTCTCCCTAACTTTGTGCCGTGATAAAAAAAATTGTCACGATATGAAAACTTTCAGTCTAATTTCAGCTTAAGTTTTAGCCTTTTAAGTAGTTTATATAGGCTACTGTATTTTTTTCTTTTAGAAATATACATAATGTCCGATATACTGAAATAATTAGTACCAAAATATCAGACTTGTTTTAATTGCATTTCTTATGAAATGCCATATCTAGATATTCACCATACAAAACACAATATGATTTTTTTTTTGTAACTTGCTCGGTTGCTTTCCATGCAGCAAATTGTAAAACGTGGCTCACAAATCTGAATAATTTTACTTTGTTTACCGCCAAAGAAAATGATCTGCCATCTTTTGTTTGGAGCAAATAGATACAGAGAAATCATGCATTTCATAATATGATTGGAAGCTTTGGAAGCTGCTGAAATTGGATTTGTCAGCATACAATTACCTTGAATGTGGACAGACTGACATCCTCTTAGACATGTTGTGTTCAAGTGTTGAATAGTATTTTTGAATCCACTCAGTTTCAAATTTTCACCGTGTGAAAACGTAACTTTCAGAAAGTAGAAAACCATTAAAGTAGAAAACTGTTAATAAGTGCTGTATCCAGGTCATACTACGTCCAAAATTTGAATTATTTGTACCATCAAGTCTTGCTATACGTAGTCTATTAGTCAATAGAACCCCCCTCTTAAAAATAAATAGCCTACATTGGTCTAATAATTGAAACACTAAAACAAATTAAATCTACAGTTTTACAAGCAAAACCTCAAAGCGACTGTGATTTTCAGGTAATGTGATGCGACAGTCTTACTATTATGGTTTTTTTTCTCCCCTCTGGTTGGGTAAATGCTGCCACATAAATGTAGTCACTGGATGAGAATGCAATTTTTTATTTGTTTTATCTTCACTGTCAACGGAAGGCTCATGAGTAATTGCAACAAAATGTTAGAAATACTTATGGATTATTTACGGATGTACTGCTGCATTCACATTGAAGCAATAATAGCTGGCATTGAACTGAAAATGCTCGTTTTATTTTTTAATGTGAGTCTTGTAAATGCTTTGCACTTGGACCGTCACCCTACATAAAACTTGTATCTTCAAGGTGAAAGTAAACATTCGGAAATGAAAGAAAAAAATAACGTATTTCTGCTTTTTCATCTTTTAGTGCGAATGTTCTCAGTGTGTTTCTTCCTTCGGCACTTGAGTGGGTGAGAGTGGCTGGTCACCTACGGGTCTCTCTCTCTCTCTCTCCCTCTCTCTCTCTCTTTCTCTAAGAAACAGAAAGTGATTGAGAGAAACTAGAAATAACCGCCTCGCAGTTGTATGCCTTTGAAAGATAGACTTTAACTTTGTAGACTTTGAATGATTTGATCAAAGGTATCACTGTAAGTCTATTTTTTTTGCAAAATAGAGGTTATTACTATGTTGACATGCATGATTCCAGTGAATAATTTCCAGTGAGAAACATGCCCCTCTCCCTCTCTCTCTCTCTCTCTCTCTCTCTCTCTCTCTCTCTCTCTCTCTCTCTCTCTCTCTCTCTCTCTCTCTCTCTCTCTCTCTCTCTCTCCTCTCTCTCTCTCTCTCTCTCTCTCTCTCTCCTCTCCTCTCTCTCTCTCTCTCTCTCTCTCTCGCCTCGTGGTTGTTTGCTGCCAACAAGTCAAGTTGCAGTTTACAGCCATGTCTGTCCAGACTCATAAATGTAGACTGACGGATTTGATAAAAGGTATTACTATAAGTATATATATATATATTGTATTTATTTATTTATTTCAAAATGGAGGTTATCAATATTGATATGAATAATTTCCAGTGGCGAACATGCTGGTCACTTAGAGACATGTTACAGAGCAGTACAAGGCAGTAACTGTGGCATGAAAGAGCTATGTGGGGAAAAAGGTAATGCACTAACACTGTGGTATAAAAGAGCTATGTGGGGGAAAAGGTAATGCACTAACACTGTGGTATAAAAGAGCTATGTGGGGGAAAAGGTAATGCACTAACACTGTGGTATAAAAGTGCTATGTGGGGGAAAAGGTAATGTCCTAACACTGTGGGACGTCTTTACTGTAGCATTTCAGCCGGCCATCCCCGGAGAGAGTCACTCTGCCCTTTTCCCGCACGTCTTTAAGTCCGCACTTCACTGGCGGTGGAGGAGGAGTATTTTCTCTGACACGTTGCCCCAGGTGGTTCTCCATGTCCGGACCTCGTAAGAGCAAAAGTTCACACTTTATACCAATGACAGCCTCGGGCTCTTAACCTTGTACAGAGCAGAGGAAGGATTCAACAGGTGAACACCTTAGACTGCTTTCATTCCGCCTCTAGTATTCATTTAACCTCCTGGCTATAGTGTGGAGTGTTTGTGGAGGGACCGAGGCGGGTCTGGGTCAGGAATACTTTAGTTGAGACGTTGTGTGAGATCTGGTGCAGAAGGAGAGCCGGCGTACAGTTTTCACCCAGTTACTCCTTGGTTATTCTACGGTTCAGTGTGAGGTCGCGTTCCTTCAGTCACATTTGTTCAGTAGTAGAATGCCCTATAACGCAGTTTGACTTCTAATTAATTACACTGGGCATGGTCTTAAAATTAGGTGTGATCAGGGGACTTGCCGAATCCGTCATTTAAATAGCAATTGCCAAGGTGCAAGCGCACCCTTTTAAAGGGAATGAGGTGACACACTGGTTGAATTCATGTTACGCCCAAAACACACGTAATGAAGGCACTTAGCAACTCATTTGTGCGTTGCACCTTACTTTGCATCCAGATGATGGATGTGAAACTAGTAAAAGTGGACCTGGACGTGCTCTAAATGCACTCGTGCCATGCGCTTAGTAGTCTCTTAAACCAGACTGTCTCATCTACATCCGGCGAATGCAGCTATACACAGTCTCTACGTTACACCCCCAGAACATGCACAAGGAAGTTGGGAAAAAAACCTTCAGACAGGAAAGAAGTTCGACGGAATCCGACCAATCACGGCACGTGTGTCCACGAAAAATGCGGCATATTGGATTCTGATTGGACTAATGAGCGGAAGACCCGCCTTTCTGCGATTCTGATTGGACTAATGAGCGGAAAACCCGCCTTTCTACTTCCCATTCCGGTTGGTGCATGATTCTCCCCCACGAAGTACAGACGGTATGGCGGAAGCATTTGAAAATTGCGGAAGCCAACTCGTCTGTTCTAAGAGACTATGCGCTTAGAGTCTACCTCTATCGGGTCCAAATAGTTTGTTAGTAATTCAGTTCAATTGAATTTAAGCTTGTAACTTAAAACATCGTATTATCGAAATGTTGTACCTTAAATGATAAGTGGACTGCATTATATAGCGCTTTTATCCAAAGCGCTTTACAATGCATTCAGCCATTCACACACACATTCATGCACATACCCCGATGGCGGCCAGCTCCCACGCAGGGTGCTGGCACAGCCATCGGGAGCAATTTGGGGTTCAGTAACTTGGACATGCAGACTGGAGGAGCCAGGCTTGGACATGCAGACTGAACGAGCCGGGGATCAAACCACCGACTTCTTTCGCACAAAGCTATTGGATAACCCGCTCTACCTCCTGAGCAACAGCCACCCCTAAATGAAATAGCCCTACAAACAATAATTAAAAACAAAACATAGAATGCACATATGAAGGAACACTCAATATTATGTCTTTGTTTGTGATTGTTTGGGATTGTATGTGACTGTATGCGAGTAAAGTATCAACCTAATACCAAAGAATAGGCTACACATATCAGTTGAGAGAAAGAGACAAGGCATATTACCATATTAACAGTTGGCCTTTGGCATATTTTGTGCAGAGTGCAGACACAAAGTCAACAGTCAAATGCATATAGCTGAAATTATAATACTTTAGAATTGTCCAGTGTTGGAAAAAATCTTTATTGCTTCTGGGATTCCAGTATCTTCTGGTTCTCGTTACACTAGCCACTAGCGAAAATACCCGTGCAGCGCATCAAGTGTAAATGTTGCATTCTCTCCACGGCCAACCCGTATTATGGACTGTGTGCTGGCAGGCTGGCCAGCGGGGACAGACATGTCCGCGTCTGGTGTGTTCCCGTCCCGAGACCCACAAATAACTGCAAAATAGCTACAAGAACAGATACAAAAACATGAGTGAGCATTATGTGTTTATACAAAGAGCTGCTGCCATCAGATTTGTGAAAAACGCATTAAAAAAGAGATCAGGATTTGCCTTTCCCTGGAGCTGCAGTTCGCATCCCCGCCTGCTCCTCACCTGGAGCCTGACTGTGGACGCTCTGATGGCTGGAGGCTGTGCAGCCGTTGTGCAGCATGGCCAAGTTCGGCCGTTAATCTGCACCTTCGCCAATTAATCAGCCCTAATTACCTCATTCAAAAATCCGGTACCGTTAGGTCACCCGCATAGCTGTGGCCAAACACAATTCTGCTGACACACAGACAGACACTTGACATTCTTATTATAGGATAATATGGAAAAGTTTCACCATCTCAGGTGTTGAACTATACATTTGAACCTTTAAACATTTCATTATTCAATGTTTGATTTAATCAGCTGTAAACATATTTAAATACGACTGTATATTGCAACCTTCAATGAAACTTTGTTGACTGACTTCAAAGTCTTTATTTACAGAGCTGGAACTTGCAAGTTGCGAGTACTGTGACATCAACCTGCCAAGGAACAACAGATGAAAATGAGCCTGGTGACTAAATCTGGCATATTGTTTTGATTTTTGATTTTAAATATTCATCAAGATGCACTGTACCTATTTAAAATAATTTAATTTTAAATCTTAAACACATGAGCCGGATTCAAACCTGTGCCCTTTCGTGGCTGAGAGGCTCTTGTCGATACTCTCAAAGGCATAATGTCAAAATGACAGGAAGTTCCCATCGGGCTCAAACAGTGAAAGCGCGGACGTGGCTTAATGATGACAAGATCGATTAGTGCTATCGACAGTATTTATTGGACCGGCGGGTTCAGCTAGCGGTTTTGGGCACCGCGTGTGTACGGTAGACGGCACACTCGTCCCACATTAGATCAATGGCGTCCTAATGGCTGCCTGTGGATGTGTGTGGGATGTGCAGACGAGCTGACCGAGCACTCACCTCTCTCTAAACACGTTATTTATTTATTTCGCGGCTCTGTGGAGCTAGCTAACCTACATAACAGCTTGGTGCTCTGGCAGGCTCCCTGATAGAGATATGATGAGGGCTGCTTAGAAATGAAAACAATGGACGCTTGATCAATGCCGGCGGCCCGGATCATTATTGAAATATCACACAGCCCCTTGATTGAGCTGTATTGAGTTTAGCCAGTGAAGCACATTACGCTATATTGAACAACTTGGCGACCTAAGCAAAACTAAATTATTCCCATATCATACGCCGGGACTGCCAGAGACAATTGGGAGTCATAGTTTGCTTTGGGTTGTTTGTATTAATTTGGTGGTTCTTGTTTAAAAGGGCTTTTTGTTTTATTATGTTGGCCACATTTTTAACGCCGTGAGAGCCGGACCGGAGCTCGAGGTTTCCTTCGGCAGGTTTTTCTTGGCTCTGCTCCGTTACAAAAGCTGAAGCGATCGGGTCTTTGCCGTCAGGGTTCAGAGCTCAGCATCATCTTTCAAGTCACGTATTAAACTCATTTTTAATAGACTAATCTAATTACTTTTTACCTTTTGTTTATGACCTCCGTTTTATGGCTCTTCCCTTGCTTTTATATTTCTTACTATGTTTCATTGCTTTTCCTGTTGATTTTAATGTAATTCTGTTATCCTTTGTAAACCTATGTGTAACTATGTATGCATGTGTGTGTATATATATATATATATATATATTATATATATATACACACACACACACACACACACACACACACACACACACACACACACACACACACACGGGTTGTTAAATTAGCTTTCAAGTGTAGCTTTTTTGGGGGGAAATTATGACATCATATGGAACCCAAACTTTTTTTCTTCATTATCTTTATAAATGTACTCTTAACACGCTTAGCTCTCTATTTCTCTCTGTCTCTCACTCTCACACACACAGTCTACAATTAATTGTATATAAAGAACAAGTTGCTAATACAGCATGGATGAGCTATGTCCAATCAGTCATTAGACAAAAGGCGTCAGACAGCTGCAGCTCCACAGAAGCAGCACAGAATAATATCATGACAACACAACCTGGCCTGCTTTAGTTATCGCTCTGCAATCCACTACCTGGCCTGCTTTAGTTATCGCTCTGCAATCCACAACCTGGCCTGCTTTAGTTATCGCTCTGCAATCCACAACCTGGCCTGCTTTAGTTATCGCTCTGCAATCCACTACCTGGCCTGCTTTAGTTATCGCTCTGCAATCCACTACCTGGCCTGCTTTAGTTATCGCTCTGCAATCCTCGCTGGACGACATTAGGGGGTGAAAGGTTGACGGTGAGCTGGGAGCAGAGAGGGGCTTTGGAGGCGGGGCCGCGCCCTCCGAGGCATTACGCCTGTAATACTCTCAGGGGGAGAAGGAGGACGAGGAAGGAACCTGTAGGGGGAACATGGCCGCTTCTCACACGAGATGCGCTGGCACACCTCCCGCAACGCGGCGCCCCGCCCGCTTCACATGTCCCTGCATCGGAGGGAGAGGCGGTGTGAAAATCAAACGCTCCCCTGTAGATCTACGGCAAATGGTCATAATCAGTGTTGGGCAGTAGTTAAATACATGTAATTATTATAACTACAATGTACCGGTATGTGGTAGTTTAATTAGCTTTTTCAGTAGTGAACTAATTTGGGACACATAGTTTAGGTTGTTAGTCACAAACATATTCATACTATTCTCATGATTTTTATTTATTTTCTGCCATCCAATATGGCACAATCCTGCAGCTCATTGGCCACGGTTATGGCAATGGCAATCACCTGCTATTTGATTAAAATTACCTTTGGTTTGCGACAAGACGTCTGCGTACAAATATGCATTTCCCTCTCCTCTCCCTAAAACACATCCTCGGGCTGCCTAAGTAAGGATTGGCCTGCCCTTGTCCAAACACACACCTTATACTCAGTGTCAGTTCAGTTGTACATCCATGTAACTATATGAGATTCCAGACTCAGATTGTGATTATTTCCTCTGATGTACTTTAAATTATTATTTTTTCCCCAATATTTTATTTAGCAATTTTCAGAACAAAGACAGGCTCAGAAAAAAAAAAAAAAAAAAATACATTTATCATCAACATTCGCTACCAGCCGGGTCGTGCTTGTAAGAGATGTGCGTCCATGAAAAGTCAGCTGAGCGAGTTACTTGTCGCTTTTAACCTCGTCTAAGTAGGCTAGAAACGGGTCCCAGATAGTTGTGAATTTCTTAAGCGGATTGGTCCTCAGGTACTTTGTATTAACTTTTTTTAAGTAGTTTTAGTTTGACAACTTTCCCCCCCGGAGTAGATAAGATGTAGTTCAACTACTTTTCATTGTGATGTATAGTAGTTTTCGCCCCCTAACACTGGCCTTGCAGGATTGCAGGACTGAGTGTCCTTTTGGAGTAAATACTCATGGGCAGGACTTGGACCATGGGGCTCACTCACTGCCCTGTTGATGGCAGTAGTGTCCCAGTCAAACACCGCATGCAGAAACAGGGCAAACACAGATTACTCTGTGAAGGATTTCACTAACTGGGTTATGTTTGTGGTAGTTCTTGGCATAGAAAGGTATTTTTGAGAGATTGGTGTCAGAACAGCGTGTGTAGCAATAGCAATTGTGACAGGGCCTGGTGTTTTACATAACAAGTAGGCCAAGGTCATTTTTCAGTTTTTTACAGATTGTGAAAGTGCAGATTGTAATCTTTTCAAATGATGTGTCATACATTGAAATCTGAAAAACAGTTGGTACTCCTAAAAGTAACATTCAGAGAAAATCAGCCTGAAAGTTGCAGCAAATTACAACTACTTGGTGATCCTAAAACTGTAGTTTGTTATATTGAGTGCGTTCTTCAACATCTAAACTTGCCCCCCCCCCCTTTTTTTTTTTTTTACATATTTTTATGTCTTTTTTAAGTATGATTCCACGGTTGCCTACTTGTTCCTCCTTTCACCAGACCTTGCCACATTTGAATGAATGAAATGGACTACAATGCTAGGAAATCAAATAAAAAGACAAGAAATCAGTCAAAAAGATGAAATGATTTGAAAGCCTCATGGTAGCCCATCTTGCAGGTTACCGAAGCCAGGAGCCGAGGTCAGCGCAGAAGCGCCGCAGCATCATGGTTGCCGGCGGCCGTGCCATCGCTGTCACTAGCCGCTCCTGCGGCCTTGGCCACCACGCTGAACTCCAGATGAACCACGCTTGTATCTGTGGGAGCCGGGCAGATCGGGCGGCCCGATTGGACGAAGCCGGCGTTCCATATTTTGGAGATTACCGGGGGTTCGAGCTGACCCGCACGGAAGTGGCTGCCATAGCTGCACCCCCCTACGTGTGAGAATAACCTAATCGCTCCGTGGGCTTTTTAATTATCTCATCATATCTGGTGTTCCTCACTGCCAGGGTCTGGGAGATGAAAGGAGGAGGAACTAGGGGGTTTCTGCTTGTGTGTGTGTGTGTGTGTGTGTGTGTGTGTGTGTGTGTGTGTGTGTGTGTGTGTGTGTGTGTGTTTTTCCCCTCCAAAGTGTTGACTGTGTGCCAGTAATGAAAGTGATTTAAATTGTGTGTAATTATGCTGTTTGAGTCATGTGACAGAGTCTGGGATTCTAGCCAGGCTAGAAATGTGAGATATGGAATATATTAAAAATTGTCTGTCATATGTTTCTTCTGCATCTTATGTCAGCTGTGTAAGAGAGGAGATTTCCGCTTTCACTTAAAACTAAAATTATTGCAATGCGAGATGGAAAGATGGAGGAGCCTGCCTGAGTTAAAACAGTTTGCACAATTGACATGATTATTTTTCAGCTGAGCAAGACAGATATTGGACTTTAGATTTCAGGCACAAGTCAATTCTGAATATTAAAATCTTCAATTGTAAATTATTCACAAATATAACTACAATAAAATAATTAATATTATACTAATTTATACTATACTATCAAATCATAATAAAGTATCTACTGTGAGCCCAGCATGACACAAAAGTATTTCAAAATGTTGAAATAAAATAAATATAATAATATACTGTATAATATTATAATATAATTATATATATATATATATATATATAATATAAGATATCTATACCTATGAATGTTTCTTTAGCCTAGATAAATAGTTAATTGTCTTACAGAAAAAAAATAACCTGAAGTTTTACATAATTTTTTCTCCCAAAAAAATATTATTATTATTAATTAGAATATAAAAGTAGGAATTGTACATTTAAATGATGAGTATAATTGAAGTAAATTCACTTAAAAAAATATTCACTAGGCCTATTATATTTTCCATTATCAATTTTAAATAAATTATAATATCAATACAAATTACCACTACAACTACTACTACTACAACACGACTACTATAGGTACTACTACTACTACTAATAATAATAACAATAATAATCATCATCATCATCATAATCATAATAAGAGGTATATGACAATCAAGTAAAATATAATTTCATAGTGAAATTATTTAAAAATTCATATATGAATTCATTCATGTGTAACTATAGCCTAAAAACCGTACTGAATATGTTAACAATCGCTGTACCCATCCGACCTCCCAAAAGTTATTCCAGGTCATGGCAGCCCGTGGTTCACCCTGCGTGTTTAAACAACACAAACAACTTATCTCCAAATCTGTCCAAATGAAGCAGCTCATCAGGGTTCAGAGAGAGTTGAGCCGTGATGATGCTGAAGCCCATGGCGTGATGGCGGCAGCAGCGGTGAGGATGCAGTGGAGTCAGGACGGTGGCAGCGCGCCCCCTCCTCTCGCCACACTAAACTCTCTCTGAACCCCATGGCGTGCGTGTCTGTCCCACGGGCCTTTTCCTCAAACTGTCACAAGCTTTTTTGATCGCCTGTCCTACCAAGCACCCCCCCCCCCCCCCACCCCCGCGCAGCCGTCGAGCGGCCCTGCCACAGAGTTTCACATTTTGCAAAATGGCGCACGCCATGTCCCTTGCTTTCGTCTGCCTCCTGGTCTTCCACCTCTCCTTACTCCTCATGCTTTTCTCCTCTTCCCTCCGAGCAAAGCTTGAGCTCAGGCCATTGAGAAGGTTAAGACAGACATTCTTCTGGTGGAGACTATTTTCTGAATACAGAATCTTCAGAGTACTACTACTTTAATGCATAGCCCATCTACATCCCGAGCATCTGTTATACAAGAGAGAGGGGAAAATTGGACCTTCGTTCCTCGAGATATTTCCTGTCTTGTCACGCAAAACCATGAAAATACAAAACATTACAAGATCATTTTCTTTAGACTTCCTGAACTTTTCACCATGAAATTAAAGATTGAAGCATGTGAAGTATTGTCAGGGTTGGGTAGGATTACTTACTGCATAATCTCCATTAAAAGCATGTAACTGTATTCTGTTGTTACTTAAAAAACATAATGTACTGTGATTATGGATACTTGTGGAACATTAGAGGATTATTTCCATAAATACTTTTGAACTGAAAGTTTTGAAACTCAAAAGCTGTAGTGGAAGCTGTCCACAACATTCAAAATGTTGTATTCAATTATGACTAACTGTAATGGAATACATGACCTACTGTACCAAACCAACTTTACTATAATACTATATATCAATTATATTTGATCACTCACACTATGTGGTTATTCCACATTAAGATGTTAAGTCAAGTCTTATTAATTTGTGGAAGGTCAGCTAACCGGGGAGAAAGCGGTGACATGCCCCCCTCAACATCAAGAATGGAGATTTCTCCCCCCGGTTATTTCTGCCTCAAATGCATTGTTAGACGCAGCTGAGTTTGAGCGAAGCACATTTTGTGATTTATTGTGTGTGTTTGTGGCTTTGGTCAGAAGCACAAACTTCCCATTCCCCTTTAACAAAATGGACTGTTTGAAATTCCTTTTCCTGTAAAAGGCAACAATTTACACTGCGTAGGACTGTTGAATTCATGTATGTCGTGTTTAATATCTTGGATAATTTTTTGCTCCCCAGATCAGATTGACAATTTCACCCTGTACAGTATTTCACATCTCCCTCACTCTCTCCTCCCTGCAGACTTTTTCCACATAAATTAGCATTTTTTTGTTTCAATCTTGCATGGGGATGAAGAGAGAGAAAAGCTGAGTATAGTTCAGTGTGTTTTGTTTTAATCTTAGGGATGAAGTGAGAGAAAACTTAGTATAGTATAGTGTAGTAGTATAGTTCAGTGTATGTGGGTGAAGTCCTGTGGACGGCCAGTGCTGCAGTAAGGGCGGCGGCCATAGCCGGTGGTGGCGCAATAACCTCACAGTGCAGTGTAGCCCCGTCCTGATTGGGCCTTTTAGATCCGTTTCTCTTAAGCGGGGTTTAGCGCAGGGCAACAGCTGGCAGGAATTTATGGAGGGAGGCCGTTGGTGAGAAGGAAGGAAGGGGGAGGAGTATGGGGGTTACAAGCAGAGTCCCCCCCCCCCCCCCCCTCATTTTTCCCTAAAATAATCCCGACACCCTGACCCCTAAACGAAGTCTCCAGGCACAGTCGTGGTCCATGGGGGGGAGGGGAGGGGAGGGGAGGGGGATTTGCACATGACATTACAGGAGAGCAGCAGGATAAAAGCTTCCACCACCTCCAATCAGGATGTGCTGGAAGATTATTAGATTTTTTTTTTTTTTTTATTATGGGAGGCAAAAGTTCAGCATGTCACCTTAGAATAAACTCGGCCTGCATGTGGGTGTGGTTGGTTTCTACATTTGCATTTGATTGACAGTTCAGAAAAATGTATCCTCTTACAACAGTAGCAGATATTATTTGAGTGTGTTGTGTGCGTTCATTATGGAAGTATTACACTGTAGCTCACAGAATCACTGAAGCCTGTACTTGTATGACATGATAATTACATCTAAAAAATAAAAAAAACAACACTATAGTAAAACAGTTAATCACAATGAATAATACATAGTAGTATGTAATTGTGGAAGTAATTACATTTAGTTACTGTAATTGAGAAGCTCAGTAATTTTACTTTTATTTCAGTACCTCTTTGCTAACTTATTGTAGGCTACTTAGAGTCTCTCACAGTAAGAACAATCTGGTTTTACTTTGTGCGTTTTATTTTTTTATTTCTAAACCTTCCGATTAAAACAGCCTAGTTTGAACTCTTTTCTAAAAAGGAACTTTTACTCTGAGTACATCTTAAATGAGTTACTTTTTACTTTTACTTCAGTAGACTTTTACACCAATACTTTTACTTCTTTAAGTAAAATATCAGCAAGGTAACAGTAGGAGTTTCTACTCTTTCCACAAAGGAGAAAGTAACACCTAAGATATATCATATAAGTTGAGATCAGTTGATTATAATCTAAATTAAATAAAGTTTCAACAATGTTATTATATTTTACACATCTTACAGTAATTACAAAAGTATGCTAATTTTTTATTTTTTGTCTTTCTACGAAATCCAGTAGAGCCGAGGCTTTACAGTAAAATGTAGTTATTCCTCATAATAAAATCTGTCTGTCAAGTCTTGTTAATTAAATGTTACTTCATCTGGGCTAAACAGAATCGTCTGTGATGTGCGACTGCTGTTTGCTTTAGAAGCCAATTACTATTAATGCACAGTAAATCTCTTGACACAATGGTGCAGAGAGACATTGACATCTTGGATAACATGATACATACACTGACACGTACTGTAGGCCTGCTAAACACAAAATAATGAAACATGAATACAATATGTTTTTTTTCTTCATGTAAATATGCCGCATACCCATTTTCAGTGTCTATATACAACAAGATCCTGTGTGAACACTTATTTGAGTACAGTGGATCAAGTTTGTACACTATTTGAAGTGCAACAATTCAATTTAATATGGAGCAATTTGTAGCATTTTGTGTGGTCTCCAAAAGTTTGGCAGGCGACTCTTTAGTTATTTGCCAGAGCCAAATCTGAGTGGAATTTGGCGCTTGTTGTCTGGTAATTTCAGACCCAAAGCACAGCGAGAAACATGATAGACAGTCGAACGTACAAATGAATCTACATAAACATTCAGCTTTCAATTACGACATGCCTCCAGGCAGTATGACTCCAGTTACAACTGCAACATGCAGCAGCAGATAAGCAGTAGGGAGCAAAGTGAGCCTCCTCCTGCTTGTTGTTTGCTTAACTGCTCTTGCAGCGTGTGGGAAATAAATAAGAAAAACTGTTAGAAGCCCAAAGCAATGACAAACCTGCACCTTCTGTTGAAACCCAAATAGTTCAAATACGTTGTTTACATTTTAAATGTATTGGGACTGATGGCATTTGCTATTCTGAAATGTGTTCTCTTTAGTATTTTCAAGATTCAAGATTCATTTTAATAGGCATAGTGAGTAATCGCAGCACAGTGATCATATCAATAGCAGAAGATGGAGCAAATTATAAAGTGCGAAGGTAACGTTAAAAAAACATTACAGTGTCCTATTGTTACTGTCAGATGAAAAATTCAGTAACTCCATTTTTATATAATTTTCATGTTTTTACTGCAATTGGAGGTATTGTGTTACTGTCGATTGAGAACAATTCTACAACTTTTAAATTTGGAAAACTTTTCAAAACCAATTAGATCAACTGAAAAACAAAAACATTGTTATCAAGCTAAAAACATTTTTTTTTATCTCATTAAAAGTTGACATTGCGGGGATACAAGGTTTTTCTCTTCAACAACAGTGATATAAAAAAAAATACCCCAAAATTTGATGAGCAGTCGAGTTCTGGATTGTATATTGGACATTTTGGCAACGAAGATGTAATAGCAGTCTTTCAAAAGGGATACATTTGCTTGAATAAATAGGGTAATGGGAATATTTTATTGTAACTTTCAAAATGCTTTTTCCTCCCAATAAAGAAATAATTTGTGTTGCCTTATGCTCTTGTCCCAGTTCCCAAGTGGTATTAAGAGACCCTGACATCGGTGCCAGTGCAAAGACGTTTTCACGACTAAAACGTACCAGATAGAGCCATGTCTCTACATGAGTGCCATTTTTAAGCTGCACTGAGCTAATGTGCCGCTGCTGCGTCCATTATTTTCTCTGGTAACATTTTTCCCCGATATCAATAATAAAACGGTTAAATTGGACAAATGGAATGGTTCTTTTAGTCCTTTTTACGATTGTATTTTTAGCCAGCTTTTATTCCCACACGTTAGTTACTCCATAGAAACCAAGTGCTGTTGGCAGCTTTTAGCAAACTGCTCTGAGATTACATCTGTGTACCTTCCATCTCAAGCACACATGCTGTTTCACAAATACTTTCTTGCCAGTCTTGTCTTTTTTCCATCTGTTTCTTTTATTCCAGATCTTTGAATCCAGCCCGCAGGACTGCAGATGGAGGCATCACAACAGCCCAGACATGAATACTTCATACGATGAAACCTCACTCTCGCATCCTTTTTAACGGTTCAGAAAACACTAACATGGGATGATTTCATTTTTTATTAGTAGCCTGAATCCAGTCAGAAAAGCTCTCTGCACGTACAAAGATCCATCTATAAACATTGCCGAGTGAACTTTTTTGTCCCATATATTCATCATATTTTTTTATGACTTTTTGAGGAGTACAATTCGATAAAAAAAAAGGGGGAAATCTAAATCAAACACAATTTACTGCTCCAACAAATGTCACTGTGATGGAAAATGATCAAAGTCCCTTTGGTGGCCTCATGGGCCTGTCAATCAGGCTGTGACTACAGACCAGGGCAGCCTAACTGGGGTAACTGGGTCACTTTCACATCACGGGCATGACAGCTCTGTGAAAACAGCATGAATGTCAAAATCCATAGTGATCTACCGGTCTAATGTGGCCCACAGTTCTGGGAATGACCAGCAGAGGTGCTGTTGTCAGCAAAGTCAGGAATTCTAACACACACACATACACAGGAGATAGACGGGCATGCGTACACACATACTGTGTGCACACAACGCACACACAATCTCTCTTTTTCTATTCCTTAGCACAAACAGCGCCTCCTCTGGTCCCCTCCTATTAGGTGTGTGAGGTAGAAAAAGGCCCAGAGGGGGACGGGCTGCTCTCCCATGGTCCGTTGCCTCTCTAGCTCCAGTCCCCGTAACGCCACATCAATACCCCAGTAGGGAGGAGACACCACACTAATGTAAACGCACAGGTCGCCCTCGTTCCGCTCCCCATGCCCGACGCCACTGTTTGGATTCTTAACTGCCTCTCCCTCCCCTCCCCTCTCACCCTGCCGTAATACCACAGAAGAAGAATTCCACACAAAGGAAGGATGAAAAAGGTGAGACATGTCACCCCGATTAGATTTAATGAAAGCGACAAAGGAGACAGAAAATGGTCGAGGAGGGGAGGAGAGGAGCGGGGGAGGCGGTCTAAAGCGGATTGCTGGATGCTGTGCAGATGTCACTAAAATGCCAGCGTGGGCATAAGTCAGGCGTTTAGAATGGCCGCCCTCTGAATGGGTCCTGTCTATGTAGGGCCGGTGGTGAGAGGGCCAGCGGGTAGCCGGGCGCGCCTCTCGGGCCATAATCCTCCACACTCAAGAGGGAGAAAGGCATTAGGGATGGCATTTTTCACACTTTGTTACTATGGCGGTGGGAACCTGCTGCTGAGTGTTATAAAGTATTGGCTCGGCGCTCCTCTACTGTTTGACACCTTGTTTTTCTCCCCCTGTGTACGTTTGCCCCGGCCTGAAAGACTTGCTGTTTTTCACAGAACATGGCAACGGCCTCCTCCGGTGACATCCTCCTCCTCCTCACTTTCAACCCTCTGAACTTCAGCGTGAAAACAATCCAGCTCAGAAAGTGCTGTATGAATATATCAACCAGGTTCACTGGTTCAGTAGGGGCATCAGGTTGGGGACAGCTATGTGCACAGAAAAGTAAAGGTGCCAAAAATGGTTCTGCGGAGTGATGCCATAGATTAGAAGAACCATTTCTGGTCACACAAACCAGGTTCCACTAAGGTTCTGTTACGGCTATGCTGTTTGGGCTTTACTTCCCCACTTCCTTTCTATTATTCTATTGGTCTTTATGGAGCTTGGTTTATAAGAATGATTGCAGCTTATGCTCTATTAAGGCAGAGTATGATAAAGACTACATATCCCATGTTGCACCGGGGTTTACTGGTATGTGATGCCATGCATAGAGACACTGCGTAACGCGTCATCATTCAGAAACCACGCCCAAGACGGGGGAAAACGGAAACCCCCCCTCCAATCCTGGCGTTCTCCTATGTCACGTGCATGGTTGCGTGTTGCACAAAAAGATCGTATATACGGAAGATGAACACTCCAACTTACTTCTTGACAGCTAGATCCACATTTTTCTTCTCGCCAATTCTCAATGGCTTCCTTGTTTTGCTCAGGAGTACAAAAAAACTTTAACTGGCGATTTTTTACATTTGTTGTCTGCGCAGCCCACCACACACATTTCATGCAGTGTCCCTATAGAGAGCCCCAGGAATGACGTATTTTTGTAGTTGGAACGCGGAAGTCCCGGACTTCCTGGTTCTTCACTGTTTCTGTCTATGGGATTTTTGAATGGGTTTTTGCCATGATGCTTCAAATAAGGTCTCTGGGCAACGCAAGATTAATCAAACGCGAACCAGAGTTCAGTCAGATAATCTTCACACATGAGGACCACTTTCATGAGTTTTGTAGCGTAAATGCGAGCCCTAGAAGAAAAAAGCTTGAGCTAAGCTAATCCAGAACTACACACTGTCGCATAGGCTTCCACGTCATGTCAGCACTCAACCTGGACTGTTGCTGATGTGTGCGCTGCTGTGCACTGATTACCCCGGGCTGAACCAGGTGAGGGAAAGATAATTTCCGTGTTCGTCCTTTGAAGTGATGACGTTATTGACGTATATATCCCCGTCGACTCAACAGTGTAGTCTCATTTAGCCGTTTGCTAGCTAGCCGCCCTTTTAACGGCACGTAAAAGCTTCAAAACTAATAAAAGTGGTCCTCGTGTGTGAATATGATATTACTAAACACTCGTTCGCGTTTGCCGTTTGATTAAGCTTGCGTTGCCCAGAGACATTATTAGAAGCATCGCGCCCAAAACCCATTCAAAAATCCCATAGGCGAAAACAGTGAAGAACCAGGAGTGTTAGGATCGATGATTTCCGGACTCGTTCCTGGGGCTCTCTATTCCCTGCTCGAGGCAGAGTTAATTGATATCAGCTGGGGATGTAACACCTGTGTGTTAACGATGAAACACTCAGAGAGTGACTCCCCCCACACAGAAGTGGAGACCAGCAGAGAGACACTTGGCTGAGACACTTTCCCAAATCCTCATCTTTACTGCGCTAATGCAACCAACAGGCTCATTTCACAGTAACCTTTGGAGGTAGTGAAGCAGGAAATAAAGTAGGTGTAATCAGTATTAATGAGGGCACCTGGCACTGGAACACCTAAACAGAATGGAAGCATAAGTAATGGTATTAGCGTACAGCTGCTTTACTTCCTGCATTTACCACCTCAAAAGGGTTGCTGTGAAACGGGTCCACGGAGTGAAACTCAATAGCATTAAGCATTAGCCATTGAACTGTAATGGGGTTTAGCCTACCAGTGGAGCATGACGCATTGTGGACAATACATGAGAGCTTCTAGGTTCTACCCATGTGGCGACAATACACCACAGAAGAAGTGGGATACTTCTCTTCTCCAACAACAACAACAAGCTACAGTACTTGAAGAACAGTGATCTACAAAGGATGGAGCTGGTAGCTACTGAAGCAGATGTTTGGGCTTGCCGGGCCATGACAGAGAGGTGCCCATGTGGTCCGGAGCACAGCCAGGGGTGAGCTAAGCTACCTTCATCATTATAAATGATATGCTCCAGCCTTTTGTTCTTCTTTTCATTCTGAAGTTAATATTCTGATTGTAGGATCTGTTGTCAAATCACCTCCAGTAGAAATATCACGTGGCATTATGCTAATGTGCAGGAATAGCATGGATGTTTTGGGACATATGTGTATGTATGGATGCTAGCAGTTAAAGAGACAGACCATAATAATAAATAGGACAGCTTACAGACCTCGCCCCATTCTGGTTTCCTCACCCATCGCCTTTGCCTCCGGGACTCTAGGGGTCACATAACGTTACCATTATGGTTTGAGGTGCTGGCGGTATAACAGTTTTTTTTACCTGTTTTCCAACATCCTATCACACATTTGAAGATATTCAGATGGTCTTACGGGTGTCAGTAGTAAAGTCGGGGTGTTTAATGATATGCCGCTGTGAGACAACCGTTTAAATCCAGTGTTTCGACAGCCTCAGTGCCAAATTTACGAGAGGAGAGGCGGCCAGGTGCCGACAGAAACCTTGGAAGTTTTGAGTATTTTGCTTCCCAGGTGCGCTGGATTTATTGTTTAGTGCGCCGGCCGTATCCATGTGACTGCAGTGGTGTATGCTCGCCGTGTGCAAGCGCTGCACCGTGAATAGCAAACACACTCGGTTGTAAATTCAGCGCCTGGCTGTCGAAATACTGGATTTAAATCGTGGTTTGACAGCGCCATATCCTTTTAACGCCCCGACTTTACTACTGATGTAAGAACATGATGTGAATAGCTTCAAATTGGCGATAGAATGTTGAAAAACAGGTAAAAATAAAAAATACAGTTAAAATACAGTTATACCCCCCGGCACCTCAAACCATGGATGGTAACGTTATGTGAGTCCTGGAGCCAAAGACAATGGGTGAGGGAAAGGTGATGGGGCTATTACACACCCTATGCGACCAAGAATATTGCAGTTCTTTAAAGAAACTTTTCCGCACACATGGACTGCGAGGTTTGGTTATTTTTCATATTTATGCCATTACCCAATAACTAAGTGTTAAGATCATTTTAGTATCGCAAAGATTTTTTTTTGTGTGTGTGCCAGTGGTCCAGTTACCCCTCTAATTTGCATTACTCTTGGTTTGTCGTTTTCATTTGTAGTTGGAGATATCAGCACTCGTATTCCTCCCTTCAGAAAAATACATTTACTACTGTTGAGCTCAACAGTCACGTGACATTTCTTGCCCCGGAAGTAAGTTCCCCATTCATTTTCTCCATAGACATTTCAAAAAACCTTCTGTAAAGACGAAAATTTGTCCCCCCCGATGTTATTTTTTTAATTTTGCTCCAACTGAAATGTTTTATGGTCACTCACGATTCAGGAGGTCACGGGTTGGCTTGGTTCCAGCCTTAAAACTCGTTATATATAAGGATTTTTCGAAATGTCTATGGAGAACTGAATGGGAAACTCACCTCTGGGGCAAAAGATGTCACGTGAGTGTTGAGCTCTATTCATTCTTGTACAGTATTTAAACACAACTTCCACAGAGTGAGATAATCCATCACAGTAAACAGACTTTCTGTATCATTGTCATCTCATGAGGTGTTTTCATATCAGTGCTGCGTTAACTTTATAGTCACATCTTGAGTATGCGGGAGAAAAAAGAAAATCAAAATGATTGGAGTGAACGTAACCGATAGATGTGGCCAGGAAGTAAATGGGCTATATTATAATAAAACGTCAACGCTATTTTCCTTTCACCTTTATTTATCCAGGGAAAGCTGAGTGAGCACACATGCTCTTTTCCAGCAACACTCTTTGCATTCACACAGCTTCACCCAATCGCTTCTGCTGCTGCCCACTGGCTCAGCGGAGAGCTGAATGCCTTGCTCAAGGGCACAATAGCAGCAGTTGTTGAGGCGCAAGGCAGAGTGATAGTCATACATTTTCATTGGGGGTTCAAACTGGTGTCCTTCCAGTCACAAGCCCATGTCTTCTTTTGTGTGTGCATTGCATTGTAATGTATTGTCATCTTTCTGAACATAGTTATTATCAAATCTTGCTGCTCAGTGAAGGGGCTCGACACACCGACATGGATTGTGGCTTAGTGTTGGTTGATTCACTGACTTTGTCAATGACTTTTTCAATGACTGACTTTTTCAATTACTTTTTCAATGACTGACTTTTTCAATGAGTCTTATCTGAGTCTTGCATTGTACCACATTTTACAACAATGAAATAGAGTACAAAAAAAACATGTATCGCATAAAAAGAAATATATTAAGATGAGAAGATACTGTAGATGCCTTTCTTTTCTCTGTGCGTGCAGTAGAAAAATAGCAAGCGCTAGTTAGCTTAGCACAATGAATGGTAGTCAATGGCAGGACTGGCTAGCCTACCCCCGTTAATAGGCGAATCTCCCCATAATGCTGACGTGTTCCTTTAAGAACCTGAATGCGAGCCTTCAACTATAATGTAAGAAAACGGGGTAAGTTCTTAATGCTGCTGCATGTGTGCAGGAGGAGATACAAATATGAGGTCTAAAAAGCTCAGATCCAAATCAGTATTTAATAAGCAATGTTGTGCATTAATAAATCCATCAGCGCCGCCGGACCATTTAGCAGAAATTGCACGTATCCTCAGTGGCTATAATGGAACTGCTCTAATGCATCAGGCATAGTACTACACATGAATCTGAGAGAAAGGTGACACATGGCATGTTGGCTGAAGGCACAATTAATTTACCTTGCTTTGATGTTCAAGGGTGAAGTCTGCATATTGACTGAGTGATGCGTTGAGTTCTGGCCTTCAGTGGCCAGGCACTGGTTCACTTTGACGACCTGTGAGAGACAGACAGGACCTGTGAGAGACGGACAGGACCTGTGAGAGACGGACAGGACCTGTGAGAGACGGACAGGACCTGTGAGAGACGGACGGGACCTGTGAGAGACGGACGGGACCTGTGAGAGACGGACGGGACCTGTGAGAGACGGACAGGACCTGTGAGAGACGGACAGGACCTGTGTGTTCATGTGTTGCTGCAGTCGTCTCAACCTTTTCCATTGGTGAAAATAAAATGATGAGCAGTCCAACTCATGATTTCCCCTTTTCACGCCATTTCATCTGATTATCAGAGGAGAAAATGATTCCATACTGTATTTCACAAGAAATCAGACAATTACACAATACATTTGTGTATTATGTGTATGTATGTGTGGCTTTACTCTTGTGGTTTTATATTTGATTATGTTTCTCTTTGGGTGTGTCATTTATGGTGTATTTTAATGTAAAAGTCGCCTGTGGACAGGTGTTGAAAATGTAGCGTTCCGCTATAAACACTTAACACTAGGGGTGTGCCGATTAATCGTATAATCGATGCATCGCGATTAGCCACGTGACGATTAAAATCGATTCACAATGTTCGATTATCGATTTGCAAAAAATTGATTTTTTTTTTCTTTTTTTTGCTTTATTTGCAAAAAATACGGTATTTCGCCCGGAAAGCAGTTCCTTAACTGTAAAACGAGACCAAAACCGAAGTACTGGAAACTGGAATCACTGAAGAAAGCATGCAGGGTGGCTGTAACATGTGATGCGTGGACTTCAGTCGCAACTGAAGATAATGGAGGTACATTTGTTTGTTTACTTTAATTAATGGATACTGACAAATATACCTTGCTTAAAAAAAATCCTGTTTGGTGAAAAAGATGCATCGAAAATCGTGATTAATCGTAATCGTTTAATAATCGAATCGTAGCACTCGTAATCGAATCGAATCGTGAGGTGCCTAAGGTGGCACACCCCTACTTAACACTGTGTATCTGGTTGTTGTGCATACATGTATGTTACATCTCCAATGTTCTGTGATGTCCATATGAAATAAACTTAACCTAAACCTTGTGTAGCATGAATCTGTTTGTTTCCTATTCCATAAATCCTGCCACGAGCCCACGACCCCCAAGTCCTGACCCCCAGTTTGAGAACCACTGAGCACAGGGTGTACATGGGGAGCTCGATGCACATTGGTATTACCATGCTCTACTCCAATACAATAATGTCTCTCCATAGTTCAGTGTGTCCCTCAGGGGCCATCAGTGCCGAGACATCCAGAGACGGACAGAAACAGAGTTGGGAGCTTCTCACCCCGCTGGCCTCGGTGTCTAGACACCATGGTTGGGGGCTGATCGAAGACATCAAACGGATTTAACACTTCACTAATACAGATCAAAGAGTTGCCAACGCATACTCGCCACACATCACAGGCAGGATGGAGGAATTAACTGCAGGGACTTGATATGAACGTGCACAAGAAGAGCTGATTGAGCCATGTGAAGAGATCATATGAACATTCAATGTGACCATGTGAAGGGATCAAGACATTTGATCTCGGAATGGGAATTAAAGCAATGTTGGATTACTAATTATGGTATGCCCAATATGTGTTTGCTATTTGCTACCGTCATCTTAGGCTGCATGAGACGCCCCCAACCCCCCGCTGTGTGTGTGTGTGTGTGATCCTGTGGCTTTGATCCCAATCAAGATGTCCACAACCTGAGCCCCGTATTAACTTCTGCTCCTGCATCAAACCAGCCTTAGATTTCTCAAATTACATGATTAATGCATGTGTGTGTGTGCACGTGCGTGTGTGTGTGTGTGTGTGTGTGTGTGCTCGTCTGGCGTAATCCAAGTCTCCAGAAGCCCCCGGCCCGAGATGCCAAGTTGACTTGAGCCGTCTTAAATACACCCTGTCTTTAGCTGAACTCTTCACTGTAGCAGGCTGCAGTAGCTACAACAGCACGTGTTCTTCCCCCCTTCCTCCTGCGGCTACAGTGAAGATTTCAGCTAAGAACAGGGTTTAAATGACGTACATATTTTCAGATCAACTTGGCATCTCATGATCTTGATGAGCAGTATGGAGGTATCTTACGTGTTGTTGTTGTTGTTGTTTTTGTTGTTTTCTTACATTTGAAAGTGGGTCACCTCTTGACTTGTTCAGGAGAATGCTGCATGTGTTTTGCTGGCAAACTCCGGGACTGTTTTGTGAGCATACATGTGCATAATGTTGTGCAGTGTCGGGGGTAACTCATTACAAAAGTAACATATTACAAGTAATATATTCCTTTTAGCAGTAACTCAGGAATATAACTTATTACCAATAGGATTTCAGTAATATTATACCAGTTACTTTGTCAAGTAACACAAGTTACAAATTGAGTTACTTTTTTTTGTATTTTTTTTATTTTTATCAAAGCACATATTTAAATAAAGATACAATCATTTCCTAATTGTTTTTATGCAAACAATAACAATGGAAAAGGCTCACTTTTAGAATTTTGGAGGGTTTACACTGACTTGTAGACGGTTGAAATTATTTCTCGGGATGGTTCTGGGGCGGCGATGTCATTCTGCTACTGCTGTTATTTTGGCGAAAGTAATGTACAACAGTAGTGTAATAAGTAACAAGTTACTCTACACAGACAGTCATATATTTCAAATGAAAGCAACTAGAGATAAGTAGTACATTACATTTTAAAAGTAACGTGCCCAACACTGATAAATGTGTGTGCTTGTGCTTACTTTTATGTAGACATGTGCCAGCGAGTAATTGTGCATGCTAAGTACATTTCCACGTTCTACATTTTGCATTTGAGTAGGAGTATATCCTTTTAAGCCAATCCCTCAGTCATCTCCCCGGCTTATGACCTTGATGAAACACATTAAGACAAACACACGGACCAATAACCCTGTAATACCATTGAAAGGGTCTCTTATTTCTTATTAATATAGGCTCATTACTCAGCTCCTACTCGTTCTCGTCAGCGTCTCTCTCTCGCTAAAGACTCGGCCTGTTTGGGCACGTGTCTGTCACCAAGCCCTTAAGTGATCCAATCACTGCAATCCTGAAACATTTCCACTATGAGACCACAGGAGGTATAAGTTTTACCCCCCCACCCCCCAACCCGCACACTACCTCCGCCCCACTCCCCCACATCTGCTAAGAGAGGGGGGGTGGGGGGGGGGGGTGTAGAAGTTGGGGCTGATGCTGGAATTTCACTCAGTCCGATAAAATAAACCAGGGCAGCCTGAGACGCTGGGTAAATAAGCAGTACACTTTGGCTTTGGGGGAGAGCAGCGCTCCAGATCTCAAGTGATGTAAGTGATTGTTCCTTTTCCCGCTGATTAAAAGGAGGTTAAAATATACGGGGGCTATTACATTCTACCGGAAAAATACCCCTAATCCTTGGAAAATAATCAGCCAAACCATTGTGATTGGCAACGGCCCACGCGAAAAGGGAGAATTTTTAGGAGCGCTGCAGTTTTTCGCTGTGGAAAAACACCGGTCGCTCTTGTGCAACTTGAAATGTGAGAGTTTCTCAGTCTCCACAATAGGCCACTGCACTGCCTTGCTCACATGGGACTCGTATTATGGGGCTCATGTAATTAAGGAATTAAACCCTCAACCTCTGTGTTTCAACAAACACATTTACACTGGATCATGACATTCACTGGAATCGCCACGGCTCCCCCCGGCTACGGACCAGATTCAATCATTTGTCACCTCCTGATTTCCTGAAACTTGAAGTTTGTGCTGAAGATGAAGTCAACGCCTTCCTCTATGGATTCCACAAATGCCTTTCGTGGCAGGAGGAGGATCAATATCTATAATAAACAAATGAATGAGCACAAACCTTTAAAGCAAGGGTGTCAAACTCACTTTAGTTCACGGGCGACATGTGAGCCAATTTGGTCTCAAGCAGGCCATAGAAAAACAATAACAATTTATACAATAAGAGAGAGAGAAAATAAAAATAAAAAAATATGTAAAAAAGAAAAGAAAATCAATAATAACATAAATGACAAAACCTAAAAATTAAACTCATTAAAGTCCATGACGTATTGACTGACTGACTGACCTGACTTTTTCACCCCATGACCCCAGTGCCCAGTGCCGTGGGAAAGAAAGTTAAGAAAATAAATGATGGGACGTTTGATTTGCACGGGTTTAGTGTTTTCAGACGACCTCTGTCTTTAGCACAATATGGTCATTTTTACTTTACAAACCACTGACATGACAGATTCACACAGGCTTAAAACCACGGATGATCGATCCACAAAATCTTACCCCTCACTGGAGGGCTCCAGGTAAGTAGGAATAGATAGGGCTTACAGCAGCAATTATATAGGCCTGGTTGCATCTATTTTGCTGGTTCAACATCACAGTTGCTGTGGTGCAAAACGAGCGGCACCGTTTTGCTGAGTAACGACTCCAAAGCAGAGTCTGTCAGATAGTCCTTATGTTCATGACTATTCTCAGACAAAACATCATTGAAAACAATATGGCAGTGAAGTGAAGTAGCCAAGCCACCTGTGCGTCATGGTTAGTGATTGATTGGACGTGGCACAACAGCATTCGTCGTCCAGCCTACACGGAACGTGCTTTTGTCTTTTCTGAAGATTCAGACACGCCGCGGCACGATTCACACGCGCCCCCCAGTAGGTGCGTCAAGCAGCAGGAAGTCAGACATGGAAAAGACGTATAGAATCCGGTCAATTTTCGAAATAAAACAATGTGTGCCTCATGACACAATTAAAACAGACAAAGAAACCATTTAACTATGTAGCCTTTGGTACAAGAGACAGACAAAAAGGTATAAATGACCAAATCAGTGAGGCCAAAAAACTCAGGCAGACAAAACACACACACATACACACACACACACACACACACACACACACACACACACACACACACACACACACACACAAATATCTTCATGTCTAGTGAAGTTCACTGCAGTGCTGACTGCTTTCATCTTCTCCATAGTTGGGTTGAGAGAGGAGGAGATGAGAGCGAGGGAGAGATGAGAAGAGCGGTGGGGAGGGAGGGACGGAGTGGAAAAGCACTTAGAGGTCTCTCTCTTCATCAGCTCATCTGTTTGATGAAGGTGCATCTCTGTGGTCCCTCTCTTCATCAGCTCATCTGTTTGGTTAAGGTGCATGTCCTTCTCTCCCTCCACCACCACCACCCCACCTCCAGGCCTCCATAACACTCACATTTCTAATGCACAGATGTTATCAACATCGGCGTTGTTAGGCTGATTGGCTGCACCTGGGCCCTCATGGGCTTATGAAGACCTTCAGACCATTCAGTCTCTCTCCCTCCTCTCATGCACATTTGAGAGAGAGAGTGTGAGATAGATTTCCTGCTCCGAGGAACGAGGAGAGATCTGAGGAGCTATAAGTGAGGATACACGAGGAGCTATGAGCCAGGATACACCAGAAGCTATGAGCCAGGATACACCAGAAGCTATGAGCCAGGATACATGAGGAGCTATGAGCGAGGATACATGAGGAGCTATGAGCCAGGATAGACCAGGAGCTATGAGCCAGGATACATGAGGAGCTATGAGCCAGGATACATGAGGAGCTATGAGCCAGGATACATGAGGAGCTATGAGCCAGGATACACCAGGAGCTATGAGCCAGGATACACGAGGAGCTATGAGCCAGGATACATGAGGAGCTATGAGCCAGGATACACCAGGAGCTATGAGTGAGGATACATGAGGAGCTATGAGCCAGGATACATGAGGAGCTATGAGCCAGGATACATGAGGAGCTATGAGCCAGGATAGACCAGGAGCTATGAGCCAGGATACATGAGGAGCTATGAGCCAGGATACATGAGGAGCTATGAGCCAGGATACATGAGGAGCTATGAGCAAGGATACATGAGGAGCTATGAGCCAGGATACATGAGGAGCTATGAGCCAGGATAGACCAGGAGCTATGAGCCAGGATAGACCAGGAGCTATGAGCCAGGATGAGGAGCTATGAGCCAGGATACATGAGGAGCTATGAGCCAGGATACATGAGGAGCTATGAGCCAGGATACATGAGGAGCTATGAGCCAGGATACACAAGAGCAGCCTTCTAAAAACACAGGGTGGTCGGGGCACTCATTCACCATCAAGACTGCAGCTGTATGGCTGGCAGAATGACTCCGCCTCGTAGCGCAGATGTGAAGAAGCTCATAATGCCTATTTAAATGCCTATTTAACATAGCCTGTAAATTTCATGTACATTCAATGTAAACTCTTATCTAACTCTGACTGTAAATTCATGTAAATCCACTGCCTATTTAACGTATATTTAACTCAAGTCTGTAAATCTCATGTAAATCCAACATAAATTCATATTTATCATCCACAGAACACTTCACCACTCATGTACATATTGTATATATTGACTCGATTTGATTTGATTGCACTTGCAACCTTGCGATTGCCGTTAGTTATCTTCCTACTTCTTATCCCTGTATATTGATGTGACCGCTACGCTGCATACAGACACTAAGACAAATTCCTCGTATGTAACTTGCATACTGTGGCAATAAAAGTGATTCTGATTCTGATGAACGAGATGGCAGAGAAACAACACAAGTGTTAAGTGCCAGTCATACTGATATATAATGTTAATGCAAGAACAAATTACATTTAGTTTATCCACGCCCCCTTATGTGGGGGGGGGGGGGATCATCAGACGTCGCTTCATATAACACTTCAGAGAAAGGATGTCACATCTATACTATAATTCCAGTTATGTACTGTATGTAGGAGTGGTGCCAGCAGGGGGGGGTGAAGAGTGGGCAAGGGGAATGAGCACTGCACTAGTTCCTCTAAATACACTAGCCTAGTGTACAGTATGGGCACGGCAGTGTATCGAGCAGTGGGCAAGCCACGCCTTCCCTCTGAGGATGCGGAAGTGAATTGAAAAGATGTAGTTCCTCGAATGACCACAAGTCGTCGGGGGGAGTAGGCATCCCCCCCCCCCCCCCCCCCATGTTAAAATGCCCGACTTTGAAACATGATTAGACATCTTTCCAATTAGGGGCGAAACACGGGTTTTGGTCTATATAGCTAATTTAACCTTTTCATAACAACTGTAGGGGGGGGGTCATGTTTTATATAACTCGCCCGTTTGGAGTAAAATAGACAATAGAAAAGGGGGTGATTGACAGATCGCCTGTCCAGTGATCACGCAGCTTGCCGATCACGGATCAATAGCAGGCGGAGCTGCGGCTCTGGGAAAAATCAAGATGGTGACACCCACCGTGTGAACTCCGCCAGGAAAACAAAATGTAATGGGATAGATATGTCCATATTATTTATGTCTATGGTATCGAGCTGCGCAGCCATTGTGCAGCATCACAAGTTCGGCCATTAATCTGTGCAGCCATCGCAAATTCGGCATTAAGTACTTAATTAAAATCCGGCTACGTTAGGTCACCCGCAGGGGTGCTCCTTACACTTCCTGAAAGATTCAGCGCGATCGTACGTAAAACATCTAAAACGTCCACATTTTCCGCTCGCTCGCTCACACACTCAACCACTCACCCACTCACATTCTTGTTATAGGATACTGTATTATGAAGAGAGAAGGAAATAAATTACCCCACTTCTTGCTGGGTCAATTGACTCACCGTGTCTGTTGTCTTAAGCCTATTTCTTGAATTTGTTTTTAAGACCCCATGAAATGGCATCGGCATGGAATTCATTCCATGCAGGGACTTGATGTACATTACTTATTGAAGTGGATTGCTAGACCTTGTGCAGTAACTTTGAGAAGTAAACATGGTTTTTCAGAACAGTTACAATTGTCACAGTGTTCTGTAAATCCCTGTGCGCTTCCTATCACCAGCGTTTATTATTTCCCTTCTCTACCTTTGTTGAGTGCCTCTTCTCTGGCTCTTCAGCATAAGAGTTCTTCAAAATAAAAATAAAAAATATAAGTGGGGGAATATCGAGATTGTTCAGGGACACCGCTCTCTCAAAACAATCTGTCCTTATCTGATCCACATAGAAGATATGTTGTGTGATGTTATCTTCCACCCAGAACAGTGTGTGAGCATCTACTTCACCCTCTTCAGAGACAACAGACCCAGTCCTTGCAAAAAAAAAAACCTGCAGGGCCAAATATGTTTTTATCGAAATGCAGAATGATACGGATGACGCATGATTTCTCTGTGATTCATCAGTGTCGGATGATGTCAACAGCAGCAACACTTACATGACAGCCGCCTCGTGTTCCGCGTCACTGAGGAGCAGGCTATCACTTAAAGTGCCTGTAAGATTTATTCATATTATGCTTCTTCTGGAGATGTCTCAAATGTCCTTCATCTAACTGCAACTCACTTTTAACCACTTCACCCATGAAGACCTAAGGAACCTGCTGAAAAAGCCTTCTACTGTCAAACCTGAGGAATTGAGGTTTTCTGAAAAACATTAAAAAAAATAATAATAATAAAAAAAAAAAGCAATGTGTAATGCAGACCCTGCACCCGGTCTTAAAGAGATATACACGTGAATGCTGCATCAGGCTTGCGTCAACATCTTTTTTTTATGTTCTGATTGTTTTGTTGATTCGTTTCCATTGAAGTGGATTTATTTTGTCCAAGTTTGTTTTGCTTTTCACTTTCACTTTGTAGTGATGTCTTTCACTTTGTAGTTATGTCTTATCTGTGTCTTTCACTTTGTAGCTATGTCTTATCTGTGTCTTTCACTTTGTAGTTATGTCTTATCTGTGTCTTTCACTTTGTAGCTATGTCTTATCTGTGTCTTTCACTTTGTAGCGATGTCTTATCTGTGTCTTTCACTTTGTAGTTATGTCTTATCTGTGTCTTTCACTTTGTAGTTATGTCTTATCTGTGTCTTTCACTTTGTAGTTATGTCTTATCTGTGTCTTTCACTTTGTAGTTATGTCTTATCTGTGTCTTTCACTTTGTAGTTATGTCTTATCTGTGTCTTTCACTTTGTAGCTATGTCTTATCTGTGTCTTTCACTTTGTAGTTATGTCTTATCTGTGTCTTTCACTTTGTAGTTATGTCTTATCTGTGTCTTTCACTTTGTAGCGATGTCTTATCTGTGTCTTTCACTTTGTAGCTATGTCTTATCTGTGTCTTTCACTTTGTAGCTATGTCTTATCTGTGTCTTTCACTTTGTAGCTATGTCTTATCTGTGTCTTTCACTTTGTAGCTACGTCTTATCTGTGTCTTTCACTTTGTAGTTACGTCTTATCTGTGTCTTTCACTTTGTAGCTATGTCTTATCTGTGTCTTTCACTTTGTAGCTATGTCTTATCTGTGTCTTTGACTTTGTAGCTATGTCTTATCTGTGTCTTTCACTTTGTAGCTATGTCTTATCTGTGTCTTTCACTTTGTAGCTATGTCTTATCTGTGTCTTTCACTTTGTAGCTATGTCTTATCTGTGTCTTTCACTTTGTAGCTATGTCTTATCTATGTCTTTCACTTTGTAGCTATGTCTTATCTGTGTCTTTTACTTTGTAGCTATGTCTTATCTATGTCTTTCACTTTGTAGCTATGTCTTATCTATGTCTTTCACTTTGTAGCTATGTCTTAGCTGTGTATGTTTGTTGGTAGTACTTTGTACAATGTGTAAGAATATAGAAATGAAGTGTGTTATTCTGAAGTGTGTTTCTGCACTGCACTTCCCAGGTCCCACAGATCACATGTCAATCAAACAGTGTGGGCGGGGCATGGGTTTTTATGCTGATGCAGTTTGAGTTGAAATGATTTTCTCAAGGGAAGGCTGTTTATTGTGTCACTCAGTCAGATCTGGGGATTTCAACTTGGAAATAAAGGACTCTGTCTTTCATTTTAGACAGTGACTGAATAAGTTGTGCTTCAGGCTGTGTCATACTGATGGGTGTGTAACTGTTTTAGCTGATCTGCCAAAATACTTTGGAGGGGTCCAGCAAATACATCATAAGCTATTTCTATTTAAAGGGATACAGTAGTTTGATGTGATGTATAGCATGAAAGGCGATTACTGATATAGTAGCCTGGTATATTCAAACCAGTCAGTGACTCAATGCTTACTTCATAAATCCCATAGATACCAAACAACAACAACAGACACAATGACACCAAACACTTTAGAGACTAAATTATGTCTCTAAACCAAATCTCTCTGAATAGTCATTATTCTGCATTTCTGTCACCTTGCCACCAGGCCAATGTCACTTTTCCTATTTGGCTGCCTCCACTATCACCAGGCTGTACAATTGTAAGAATTAATAACTTTGTAATGCGAGAAGTAATTAAGCAACTGTCGGCACGGGTCACGACTAGTTATACCCTGCAAATGTGTGTGTGTGTGTGTGTGTGCGTGTATGTATATGTGTGTGGGTGTGTTAACTCCAACCACAGAGACAAGCAATCCACCATCTACTGAACCTGTTTTGAGTTTTGAGTGACACTGGGTTGGACAGCATACAGACAGTCCATCTGTGATGTGTCTAATAAACCTACTTTGGAGGCCAGAAGTGTGTCTGTGACTTACTCTCTGTGTGTGTGTGTGTGTGTGTGTGTGTGTGTGTGTGTGTGTGTGTGTGTGTGTGTGTGATTGCGTGCGTGCGTGCGTGCGTGTGCACTCACGCAGGCATATGCTTTTGTGCTCAAAAATACTACGGCTCAAGGTAAGAATAATGTCTTGCAAATTAATGGAATTGGATAAAAGGGTATTTTATTGACTGAATTTACAGTCCTCCCAGGCAGAACAGTCATAATACTGGACTCTGATTGGCCGACAGCACCGGCTCATTCAATGAGGCAAACCTGTTGTTTCGAGGCATTTCAAAGAGTGTGTCATTTCAAATGCTGCAAAC
Organism: Poromitra crassiceps; assembly: GCF_964638095.1. Classification (NCBI taxonomy): domain Eukaryota; kingdom Metazoa; phylum Chordata; class Actinopteri; order Beryciformes; family Melamphaidae; genus Poromitra; species Poromitra crassiceps. The sequence continues at coordinate 48,807,108 of NC_139627.1, read as the reverse complement.
GTGCCTCACTGGAAAGACTTGAGCAATTGTTTACTGAGGGCAGCCAATCAAGGCCGAGTCCAATTGTGATGGGTTAGAGTTAGTCCACAACTGCCTGTAAAGGATATTTTTGAAAATGCAAAAACGAAAAAATGTAAGCACTCAAAGTCAAATTTGAACATGGTCTGCATTATAAATATCCATATTAATAGTTGCCTGGTGTCCTTCCCCCATGCATAAATTGCAAACTTAAGCACTTTTTTTAAATTTGCATGCTAATTCTGATCTGCTGATGTGTGTTAGTTGTCAGTTATCTGAAAACGCCTCAGACTGAGATCATGGCGGTATGTGGAGCTTTTAAACAGTTGATTGTTCCCGTTTTTAAATATTGATGACATTAAGTGAGGAATTCGCTATAACTTGCCATCATCAGATTTATTCTCCAGCGCATTTTTTTTCATGCTTTGTAACACTCGTCATACAGGTTTGTCGCGGCGCCAACATCAACCATCCAATCAGGTGTGTCGGACACTCAGTCCAAAATAACTGCAGGTGGATAGGCTTGCATCCAGACCGCTAGGAGTCACCATGCATATTCAAACAGTGCTAAAGCTTGCAATTGGTGGGGGCTGGACACCAGGCAATATAATGACATTTATTTCTCCTGGAACATGAATACACACACTCTAAAGTATATGTTGCTGAATATACCCAGACCAGCCCCAGGAGATCGGGTCATATCTGGCTAACAAGCTCTGTCCTCGCCCAGTGGCTCAGTGCTCAGCCCTGGTCACAGACCTTCCAGATGGACTGTTGGATGAATGGCGCCTCGTGACTGGCCTGGTATCAGCCTGCTACCCCCATAGGCTTAGGTTTGGGTAGGGACGCTAGGGACGTGTCCCTACCATTTCTTTAAAATAAATTGCATGGCGGACATTTTTGGGCGAAGCTTCAATATTCCACTAACTAACCAACTAGGTTAGACCACCCAAATCTGTATTTTTATTTGACTGTACATCCCAGAACATGGCGCTAATGGTGTTGCAACATTACTAATGTGATTAATATGACATATTTTGGTGATGTACCCCAACAGATTGCTGTAGTGGAGGCTACATTTTGGCAAGGGAAAAACTGGCATGGCCATTTTCAAATGGGGTCCCCTCACCTCAAGATATCTGAATTTGTCTAACCATAAAACAGCCTTCAACCGATTACAGGGCATCTAACCATATAGTATCTGAACCAGCTATTCTCGATATGAATATAATGAATTACTCAGATATTCAAAAACAATGTATAATTAATAATATTGTTAATAGTTGTATGAAATGCCTTCTTTAGCACTTATTAAGTATAGGCTACACTTCTCTCTTCTACACTTCTACTTTGTGATATTTTCATGTACCGACATGCAATTGATCATTCTCTCATCATCAACTAGCCTGCAGTACAGTATGTAGACTCATTATTGTTCACTAGAAATATCGTGCTTCACCATCTCCCCAATATGTGTCTACCAATGTCAAAGTCAAACCTTGGGTACCACCCCCGCCCCCCCCCCCCCCCCCCACACACACACACACACACACACACCCCCCCCCCCACCGCAGGACCAGAGCGATATGTGTCCTCCCTCCACTTGCCTTGATTGTTTGTCCTTTGGTTCCCCAGCAGCCTCTCTGTCTCTCCTGTTATTTCCCCGATCTTCATCTCTGTCTGACAGGCGTGTTTGCAGGTGGCAAATGAACACACGCCATTCAGACCCACGCGGCATCCGTCAAGTCCGTCCGTGATGCACGCTTTTATTTTTAACACGGCCATTTTTAAACCTCTTTTTCCTCCCATATCTTCTCACATCACATCATTCAACGCCGCCTGTCATATCGGGGTATGGAAAACAGCGAGGTGCTCGACATTATTCAGCGACTAAACGTCTGCACCCGCAGATAGTGACCCACGCCACTCGCCAATTACCCCGGGTTCTCCCTGCAATACATGTATATATATACATATTGCTGTGTACATATGTATGTATGTACATATATATATACATACATACATATACATATATATATGTATATATATATACACACACACACACACACACAATGTGCGCCGTACAAAACAGCATAAACATCGGCTCATTTGCATTCTTATCACTTAAGCAGCCACCTTATCCCGTTGGAATGGCTGGAATTAGCATGGAGCTTCCCACAGTGGCCTGACCCGGGTAATAAAGCTGAATTAGCATGGAGCTTCCCACAGTGGCCTGACCCGGGTAATAAAGCTGAATTAGCATGGAGCTTCCCACAGTGGCCTGACCCGGGTAATAAAGCTGAATTAGCATGGAGCTTCCCACAGTGGCCTGACCCGGGTAATAAAGCTGCTTCTAATATATTCATACGAGATGGAAGCATGGAGCTTCCCACAGTGGCCTGACCCGGGTAATAAAGCTGCTTCTAATATATTCATACGAGATGGAAGCATGGAGCTTCCCACAGTGGCCTGACCCGGGTAATAAAGCTGCTTCTAATATATTCATACGAGATGGAAGCATGGAGCTTCCCACAGTGGCCTGACCCGGGTAATAAAGCTGTAGCTTCCCACAGTGGCCTGACCCGGGTAATAAAGCTGCTTCTAATATATTCATACGAGATGGAAGCATGGAGCTTCCCACAGTGGCCTGACCCGGGTAATAAAGCTGCTTCTAATATATTCATACGAGATGGAAGCATGGAGCTTCCCACAGTGGCCTGACCCGGGTAATAAAGCTGCTTCTAATATATTCATACGAGATGGAAGCATGGAGCTTCCCACAGTGGCCTGACCCGGGTAATAAAGCTGTTTCTAATATATTCATACGAGATGGAAGCACGGGATCTGAAGTGGACCGCCGGGAAGAGTGGGAGGGAGAGGAGGAGGTGAAGCGAGAGGGAAAGAGCAGAGGATGTGTGTGTGTGTGTGTGTGTGTGTGTGTGTGTGTGTGTGTGCGCACACATGCGCGCATGATAAACACAACTCTTTCATGTGGAACGGGATCCCATTAGTGCTTAATGCTGATGATTTGTTGGTGCTAATTAAAAGGCCGATCACATGCAGCCGTCTGTGTGCGTTATAGATATCTAACACTTACTTCTGACGATGTGTAGCTATACTGTCGGATGTCCAATAACGACTCGACGGAGATGAAGAAAACCCTTTGAGCGTGAGACTCGTTTTCTCCTGCAGATGCTGCAATTACTGTAACTCCTCATCCATAAAAGCACATTTGAATAGTACAGGCACGGCCCATGCCTTATTCACCCTCCTAGGTTATGACATCGCTAGCTAGCTAAGGCTAACATTAGCCTGGCATATAGCTGGCTTTCACAGCATACAAACAGATACCTTTTAGCTGGAATAAAGTAACAAAGACACACATTTTCAGAACTTGCCAGTTAGTCCAACTTACTTGCCCTCATTTTGGTTAACCCAACGTTAACACAAGCATTAGCCATAAGTTAGCTAGCTAACGTTGGCTGTTTGTTTGTCACCCAGCAAGCCTGTGTTGGTATCTGACAGGAGGGACTATTTTATTACGCGGAAGAATATGATTTATGCAATTATGCTATTTACAGCTATGTAAATTGGAGGTGTTTATTCCTTTCATACTGCCAGAGTTGTTGAGCATTTTATAAAAGCAATAGATCACTTCAGGCCTTGATATATGCTCATTAATTGAGGCCAAGTTGTTCACTCACTGCCTTCAGCGAGTGTGAGCGCTTCAGGGCATTTGCGACTCCTGGTGGCCGATAGCAGAAGCGCACCTCCGGGAAGAAAATTAGATTACTCCCGCACAGCCGTCACACTGTGGTCACGCTGCCATTACGCCACGTACTCGCTAGAGGGCGCACAGTGTTAGAGCAAACAAATAGATCGCTGCCTCTGTCAGGACCTGACTTACGGGACGAGTGGAGGGAGGTTCTCCGTCCATCTTGTGTTCTCATCTCAACAATTCAACAGTGGAGAGTCTTCCTGCGCCGGCCCATGGCTGACCAAAGAAACATGCTTTCAGGCCATTTCAGAAAAATGCCAAAACCCACCACGCCATGCTGCACTCAAGCAGGAGCACTGCGGGGGGAGGAGGGGGGGGGGATGCTTTGAGAGAGTGCAGAAATTGTTATAATGGACCAGCACTTGGCACCTTTTCCCCCCAGAGAGGCAATGGCCACAGCCCAATCTCTGTCTCCCGAAGCGCTGGACGGCTGTCTGAGTGTGTCTGTGTGTGTTTGCAACACACTCGAGACAGCACAGGAGTCTCACTTTCCACATAGCCTACAACAAAATCCACAACCCAACACCCCTAACCCCCCCCCCACCGACCGTCTGCCCGCCTGCATCTACCATCCCTATACCGCCTGATCTGCCCGCAGAAGCCTGCAGCCAAGCCAAACACTCCCTGATGAAAAACAAACACAACGCTGTCAGCCAAGCGACCTCATAGGCTGCGAAATGACTCGGGGAATTCGGGCTTGTAATTCACGCACCACCCAAGACCCGTCTGGAACAATCGTAGATGTCACCGAGGTGGCCTAAGTATATGCTAAGCGTATAAATCTGGCCTATAATGCAAAACTCCCGCAGGAGGGCTGCTGTTTAACTGCTCCACAAATGTCACTGATCTGTTTGCGTTACAATTAGCCTTACATTAGCGTGCCAGGCTCTAGTCGTCAGGTGTTTTGGACGGCCTTGGCGACCCTATTATGTTAAAAAACAAATCGGCGCATTTTCTTTCAGAGTTTTTTTTCTTTCTTTCTCTCTGTTGTCTTTAATGATAGCCCGCCCCCCACACTGAGCCATGTGGTTTCAGCATGGCAGCTTCAGAGAGGGAGGGCTCAATGATGAGAGCCACTGGAGGGTGCAGAGATGATCCACGCACCACCTGGGTCCCTGGCTCTGTTCTTCATACCCTATCAAAGACATCTCACCTGGGTCCCTCGCTCTGTTCTTCATACCCTATCAAAGACATCTCACCTGGGTCCCTCGCTCTGTTCTTCATACCCTATCAAAGACATCTAACCTGGGTCCCTGGCTCTGTTCTTCATACCCTATCAAAGACATCTAACCTGGGTCCCTCACTCTGTTCTTCATACCCTATCAAAGACATCTAACCTGGGTCCCTGGCTCTGTTCTTCATACCCTATCAAAGACATCTCACCTGGGTCCCTCGCTCTGTTCTTCATACCCTATCAAAGACATCTAACCTGGGTCCCTCGCTCTGTTCTTCATACCCTATCAAAGACATCTAACCTGGGTCCCTGCTCTGTTCTTCATACCCTATCAAAGACATCTAACCTGGGTCCCTGGCTCTGTTCTTCATACCCTATCAAAGACATCTAACCTGGGTCCCTGGCTCTGTTCTTCATACCCTATCAAAGACATCTAACCTGGGTCCCTGGCTCTGTTCTTCATACCCTATCAAAGACATCTAACCTGGGTCCCTCACTCTGTTCTTCATACCCTATCAAAGACATCTAACCTGGGTCCCTCACTCTGTTCTTCATACCCTATCAAAGACATCTAACCTGGGTCCCTGGCTCTGTTCTTCATACTCTATCAAAGACATCTAACCTGGGTCCCTGGCTCTGTTCTTCATACTCTATCAAAGACATCTAACCTGGGTCCCTGGCTCTGTTCTTCATACCCTATCAAAGACATCTAACCTGGGTCCCTGGCTCTGTTCTTCATACCCTATCAAAGACATCTCATTAGACCGAGGGACCATGTGTTTAGGCTGAGGGAGTCTCTTCTGGATGAGAGAGAGAGGAGGAGAAGTGCTTCACTTCGGCTCAGTGGGTGAGAGGGAGTCGGATGGTGCGTCTTCTGATTCCTGTGCTTTGTGGTATTTTTAAGATATTTCATAATGTATCTGAGTCACGTCCTGACAGTGTTAATTATAGCCACACTGTTCGCCAATTATTATTATTTATTTATTTTACAAATAACTTAATTTTGCGCTCAACTTCAAGTCAGCCCTTTAAGTTAGTTCCGAAAATTATGTATGAAAAAGAAGTGTCAGCCTGTAGTCAGTGTAATAGCACAGATGACATGCGACGACTATACAGCAGGCCAGGCGCTCATAGCACTTTGAGAACGTTTGAAATAGAACACCGACCGTTAAACATGTAGAAAAACTGACTTGGAGGGCGGCTTAAGGTTCCATCAGAGATATGGCTGATCGTGGAAAGAAAGAGACTACATTTTCAAACGGTGAAGAATAACCACTGGATGTTTTTTTCTTACGATCTTTAAAACGTTTGAACTCAACATTCACTTTTACCCGGAGCGCCACTTAGGAATACATTCTGGTTCACGGAGGCGATCTGGTGAGAGGGAACAGGGAGCAGAGGGGACAAACGAGTTCAAAGAGAGACAAAAACAATAGTCAGAGATAATGGTAGGCTGTGAAATATAGCAACGTGCAAAAAATAACTGACGGCAGAGGCCAAAGGACAAAATAATCACAACAACTGCCAAAATATGCATAAGTCAGTGCCATGTGGCCCCTCCCTCCCTCCCTCCTCAACCGCCACCACACGGCCAGCGCTTCGCCAGTGGGCGGGTGACCCGTTAAGCCTCCAGATTGCTTCACGGATCTGGCGGGGACAACAAAAGCGCCTGTCCTGCCCATGTTGATCAACGCCCTAATGCAACACATACACTAGCAACGAAGCAAAGGGGCTAACAACCAGATGAATGCGGGGCAGACAAACAGCGTCCTGTCGAAAAACAAAGAGGAAAAAGATGGGCTCCCTCATCCGAGGCTGCCATTGTTTAGTCTCGCTCACAGCTCTTTGACGGACGGGACGGATGATTCAGGGCCGTGTCAGTCACGCCGATTCCCAGCGTGAAAACGCCGCCCGTGTTTGACTAAGAAAGCCGACGTCAACGAGTCCCCCCCCACCCCACAGCGCAACAGTCGACTAAATAAGCGCTCACAGGTCCGGCAATCAAAGTCTATACGGGGAGATTTATACCCCTGCCATTGTTGTTGTTTGAAAGACCCCCACCCCCCCCGAGAGAGAGCCTCCGTGGGATTTACGGCATCTTAAGACACTGCAGAGGTCACCAACGCAGAGGCTTCTGAGCAAACTGGCCGCTCCGTGTTTGAGGAGAGCTCAGAACGGGCCCGTCTGTCGCCGCAGAGCAAACCTTTTAATCGGAGAGAAAACAAGACCCCTGAGATCGTCTATTGACTCGACGCTCCACTCGCCGGCCCCGGGCACCGGCGACCCGACCCGGCCGCCGCCGCCGCTCGCCACTAAGTATCATCAAGTGCCGCTTTGATCCGCTCACTTCATGAGAGAGATGTCGGCGTGAAGATGTGTCACGCGCGCGCGCGGTTGTGGCAACACGGCAAAGCAGCATCATTCAATACTAGATCTCAATGTCTGCACTAACGATGGATGGACTCCGATAAATGGCCGCCGCCGCGGCGGACTCGGCGTGGTGCTATTGGATCATGAATCGGATGTTAAATGCTGAAAAACATATTTTTAGATCATAACTCACCAGTGATCTATCTCCCTCTCCTTCACACACACACGCTTTCATATTTCACATCACACTGGCATGGGCGCGCGCGCACTCGTTTCACAGCGTGTAGACGGCGCGCACGGGCCAAACAAATTATTGGACGGCGATGAATTATTCGGCATCGTTGAATTCCTTCCCAAAACCAAGGAGACAGCAGTTCTTGGTGCTACGACACTGCTGCCAAGTTGACTAACATGATGGAAATAATAATTTGTTCCCATGGCAACCACACAGTGAGTTATGGTGCCTGTGAACAGCGGTGAGAGAAATGGCAGAAGCTATTTGCTTGAGGAGAGGTTATAGTGCCGAGGTTTGTAGGAAAGGATTGTTTCAGGGCTTACAAATCAGGCGTAAATATATATATATATGAAAAAAAAAAACTTTGCAAAGGTGTCTGAAAAGCAGACAAAGTTTCCTGTGAAAGTATGACTGATAATGCAAGCAACACTGAACAGTACCGCTTTTTATAGGCGCAGATCGTGGATGTAATTGATATTCTTCTGGAGTCGTTAACACATTTCTAGGACAAAGCCCACATGTAGCTCGGCGGAGCTGTATAAATTCATAGGACTGCCTTGCTGTTATTGCAGGAAAAGCTAGAGTCGTAATAGACTTTATAGAGCTAACAAAACGGGTGTGAAACGAGCTCAGTGGAGATGCACTCTCAGCATAATGGTGCTGCTATGGTTATCAAATTGCTAATAACTCATGGGCCCTCCTCCTCCTGATTGAAAACAGCAGCGTCGGAGTGAGAACACATGGAGAAAACCTTGATTTGTGCGATCTTTGCGGTAAGCTAAATGTGAAACGTGACGACTCCGGCTTCAGGTTGTACCACCAACCTCAACAGCCTCAACCTGGTGGACGAAGTTGCTTTGTGACTGGAAGAAATGCTCCTCCCGATCCATCAACAAAAAATCAAATCAAATAAAACTCCATCTGACCTCTTTGCAAACATAACAAATTATTCAGATATTCATTTTCTTTTTAATATCATAATCTTTATTTTCTGGTGATGACATGGAGATGTTAAAATATTAATAGCGCATCCTTATTAACTTTTTTGGGATGCCGATTGCTGTCAAAATTGGATGATCCCTCTATGAATAATTTCAAAGAAATTATGGTTAAATCAATACGTCCCCCCCCCCCCCCCCCCCATCTGTGGCACCTTTTAGATCTTTATTGCTGAGATATGATTTGTGGCAGTTAGTTGCTTGTCAGGATACAGATGAACTCTGTATACCACTCAAAACATCACAACATGTCTCACATCATGTTTCAAAATAAAGTCTCACGAAGCCGAAGAGCTGAAGTCTCAGATGAGCTTCCAGCCGGTCCAGCTGAGTGGAGGCAGGAAACCAGTTCAACTTGAGGCTAATCTAGTTGTTTAAAGGTCCCATGGTGTAAGGATTCCCCTTGCCTCTGATGATAAAGGAGTATAGGATGGTCTATCTAAACATGGTGAAATCCTATCATGAAATTGCCTAGGTGCACGGGGGGGGCGGGCGGGCGGGCGCTGTCAGTCATGATTTCAGAATATGGACTGGAAACCGGACTCAAGTGCAGCAGTCCCATTGTGAATATAAGATAGTAACTGAGAAAATACACAACTTCTCAAATAAAACAAGCAAGAAATGCCTATAAGTCAATTACATATAAAGTATGAATTTGGGTTGTGTGTTGTGCAGATTAAACCTCACATGAATGTACCTTATTTCAAATGGTTTCACAGTTATTATATATAGTTATAACTTACCATAGCTATTAGTGTCCTTTAAGAATAGATTTGCCTTCTTCAGATATTAAACGACTGCATCCATAAACTAAGCTAATAATAGCACATCTGTAACTCTAAACACACACACACACACACACACACACACACACACACACAAACCCGTTTCAGCAAAAGAAAAAAGTGAGACTCATCTGGATCAGAGCAACAGACATGAACAGTCTTTATCGCTGCAGTCTGTATAAACAGTCTGTAGCTGCAGTCTGTATAAACAGTCTGTAGCTGTAGTCTGTATAAACAGTCTGTAGCTGCAGCACTGAAGCCAAACTGCGAAAGATAACAGGCATCTGCTCTCCTGATTTCATGAACACAGACATGGAGAAGTCGGGAACCTTGAGGACTCACAGTGCCTTATAGCCTACCTCTCAGGATGGAGAGGAGAGACCAGCGAGGGATACGGGAACTCAGTGCCTTATAGCCTACCTCTCAGGATGGAGGAGAGACCAGCGAGGGATACAGGAACTCACAGTGCCTTATAGCCTACCTCTCAGGATGGAGGAGAGACCAGCGAGGGATACAGGAACTCACAGTGCCTTATAGCCTACCTCTCAGGATGGAGGAGAGACCAGCGAGGGATACAGGAACTCACAGTGCCTTATAGCCTACCTCTCAGGATGGAGGAGAGACCAGCGAGGGATACGGGAACTCACAGTGCCTTATAGCCTACCTCTCAGGATGGAGAGGAGAGACCAGCGAGGGATACAGGAACTCACAGTGCCTTATAGCCTACCTCTCAGGATGGAGAGGAGAGACCAGCGAGGGATACGGGAACTCACAGTGCCTTATAGCCTACCTCTCAGGATGGAGAGGAGAGACCAGCGAGGGATACAGGAACTCACAGTGCCTTATAGCCTACCTCTCAGGATGGAGAGGAGAGACCAGCGAGGGATACGGGAACTCACAGTGCCTTATAGCCTACCTCTCAGGATGGAGAGGAGAGACCAGCGAGGGATACAGGAACTCACAGTGCCTTATAGCCTACCTCTCAGGATGGAGAGGAGAGACCAGCGAGGGATACAGGAACTCACAGTGCCTTATAGCCTACCTCTCAGGATGGAGAGGAGAGACCAGCGAGGGATACAGGAACTCACAGTGCCTTATAGCCTACCTCTCAGGATGGAGAGGAGAGACCAGCGAGGGATACAGGAACTCACAGTGCCTTATAGCCTACCTCTCAGGATGGAGAGGAGAGACCAGCGAGGGATACGGGAACTCAGTGCCTTATAGCCTACCTCTCAGGATGGAGGAGAGACCAGCGAGGGATACAGGAACTCACAGTGCCTTATAGCCTACCTCTCAGGATGGAGAGGAGAGACCAGCGAGGGATACGGGAACTCAGTGCCTTATAGCCTACCTCTCAGGATGGAGAGGAGAGACCAGCGAGGGATACAGGAACTCACAGTGCCTTATAGCCTACCTCTCAGGATGGAGAGGAGAGACCAGCGAGGGATACGGGAACTCACAGTGCCTTATAGCCTACCTCTCAGGATGGAGAGGAGAGACCAGCGAGGGATACAGGAACTCACAGTGCCTTATAGCCTACCTCTCAGGATGGAGAGGAGAGACCAGCGAGGGATACAGGAACTCACAGTGCCTTATAGCCTACCTCTCAGGATGGAGAGGAGAGACCAGCGAGGGATACAGGAACTCACAGTGCCTTATAGCCTACCTCTCAGGATGGAGAGGAGAGAGACCAGCGAGGGATACGGGAACTCAGTGCCTTATAGCCTACCTCTCAGGATGGAGGAGAGACCAGCGAGGGATACAGGAACTCACAGTGCCTTATAGCCTACCTCTCAGGATGGAGAGAAGAGAGACCAGCGAGGGATACAGGAACTCACAGTGCCTTATAGCCTACCTCTCAGGATGGAGAGGAGAGACCAGCGAGGGATACGGGAACTCACAGTGCCTTATAGCCTACCTCTCAGGATGGAGAGGAGAGACCAGCGAGGGATACAGGAACTCACAGTGCCTTATAGCCTACCTCTCAGGATGGAGAGGAGAGACCAGCGAGGGATACAGGAACTCACAGTGCCTTATAGCCTACCTCTCAGGATGGAGGAGAGACCAGCGAGGGATACAGGAACTCACAGTGCCTTATAGCCTACCTCTCAGGATGGAGAGGAGAGACCAGCGAGGGATACGGGAACTCACAGTGCCTTATAGCCTACCTCTCAGGATGGAGAGGAGAGACCAGCGAGGGATACAGGAACTCACAGTGCCTTATAGCCTACCTCTCAGGATGGAGAGGAGAGAGACCAGCGAGGGATATGAGGAATATTTTTAGTCCTTCTGCGTCCATGGAAACGGCAGAGGCTCGTCATCAGCGGAGGGACAGAAGTGCTGTAAAATGTGCAAATGTATGTGCTGTTAATTAGTGAGCTCTTACCAAGCTGTGTGCCCGCGTGCGCATGCGTGTGTGCGTGCGTGTGTGTGTGTGCGTGCATGTGTGTGCGTGCATGTGTGTGCGCGTGCATGTGTGTGTGTGTGATGCTGATTGCATTCAGTCTGCTGTCTTTGCTGCTGATTATCACTCCTTTTCTCTCATCTAATCTGATTAGAATTCACTTCTCTCTAGCTAGTTCCCTCCTTTGCCTATGTGTGGTTTTTGTTTTGTTTTGTTTTTGTTGTTGTTGTTTTTTTCGGGGGGGTCGGGGGTTGAGAGTAGTCCAGCAACAGGAGGTTGCTGCCTTACAGCTGATCATGGAATCACATCACGGACAGATGGCTGCGCATGCTGATATGGCTCTTATACTGGAGCAGGGGACGCACACACACACACGCACGCGCACGCGCACACGCACGCACGCGCACGCACGCATACCTGCCATCATTAGGCCCTTTGATTTTTTTTTACTCGCCAAAATGTTGCCTAACTTTGGAGCGTTATTTAGCCACATTCCTGACAAGCTAGCATGACATGGTTGATATATATTACGATGGTAACACAAATGAGGAGCACGTTTATGACTAGCCTACAAAAAGCCATCATCCCTGCAGTACTCTATACCCCTGCTGAAGTGGCTACTATGAGTGACTGAGTTACACGCCACTGACAAATTCCACCCGCATTTGCCGGGTGCCGAGGTCAAGCCCGGTAGTCAACAATTTACACACTGTTCCACTAGGGGTGCTGCAGCACCCCTTAGCACCCACCTTCCCCTGTCTGTCTGTCTGTCTGTCTGTCTATCTACGATATCTTCCCTGACATCAATGTACACGTTTTCCAATGGCAACTGCTGCCAACGGGGCCGTGGTGGAGGGGCTGTATTTTTATGTTGTCAGAACGATGGAGTGAAAGAGCAGAACATAAAGGTATGAGGAGCCTGTGTGTCTAAATGGACTGTGAAGTGGAGGCAGGTGAAGGAACAGAACATAAAGGTATGAGGAGCCTGTGTGTCTAAATGGACTGTGAAGTGGAGGCAGGTGAAGGAACAGAACATAAAGGTATGAGGAGCCTGTGTGTCTAAATGGACTGTGAAGTGGAGGCAGGTGAAGGAGCAGAACATAAAGGTATGAGGAGCCTGTGTGTCTAAATGGACTGTGAAGTGGAGGCAGGTGAAGGAACAGAACATAAAGGTATGAGGAGCCTGTGTGTCTAAATGGACTGTGAAGTGGAGGCAGGTGAAGGAACAGAACATAAAGGTATGAGGAGCCTGTGTGTCTAAATGGACTGTGAAGTGGAGGCAGGTGAAGGAACAGAACATAAAGGTATGAGGAGCATGTGTGTCTAAATGGACTGTGAAGTGGAGGCAGGTGAAGGAACAGAACATAAAGGTATGAGGAGCCTGTGTGTCTAAATGGACTGTGAAGTGGAGGCAGGTGAAAGAGCAGAACATAAAGGTATGAGGAGCCTGTGTGTCTAAATGGACTGTGAAGTGGAGGCAGGTGAAGGAACAGAACATAAAGGTATGAGGAGCCTGTGTGTCTAAATGGACTGTGAAGTGGAGGCAGGTGAAGGAGCAGAACATAAAGGTATGAGGAGCCTGTGTGTCTAAATGGACTGTGAAGTGGAGGCAGGTGAAGGAACAGAACATAAAGGTATGAGGAGCCTGTGTGTCTAAATGGACTGTGAAGTGGAGGCAGGTGAAGGAGCAGAACATAAAGGTATGAGGAGCCTGTGTGTCTAAATGGACTGTGAAGTGGAGGCAGGTGAAGGAACAGAACATAAAGGTATGAGGAGCCTGTGTGTCTAAATGGACTGTGAAGTGGAGGCAGGTGAAGGAACAGAACATAAAGGTATGAGGAGCCTGTGTGTCTAAATGGACTGTGAAGTGGAGGCAGGTGAAGGAACAGAACATAAAGGTATGAGGAGCCTGTGTGTCTAAATGGACTGTGAAGTGGAGGCAGGTGAAGGAACAGAACATAAAGGTATGAGGAGCCTGTGTGTCTAAATGGACTGTGAAGTGGAGGCAGGTGAAGGAACAGAACATAAAGGTATGAGGAGCCTGTGTGTCTAAATGGACTGTGAAGTGGAGGCAGGTGAAGGAACAGAACATAAAGGTATGAGGAGCATGTGTGTCTAAATGGACTGTGAAGTGGAGGCAGGTGAAGGAACAGAACATAAAGGTATGAGGAGCCTGTGTGTCTAAATGGACTGTGAAGTGGAGGCAGGTGAAAGAGCAGAACATAAAGGTATGAGGAGCCTGTGTGTCTAAATGGACTGTGAAGTGGAGGCAGGTGAAGGAACAGAACATAAAGGTATGAGGAGCCTGTGTGTCTAAATGGACTGTGAAGTGGAGGCAGGTGAAGGAACAGAACATAAAGGTATGAGGAGCCTGTGTGTCTAAATGGACTGTGAAGTGGAGGCAGGTGAAGGAACAGAACATAAAGGTATGAGGAGCCTGTGTGTCTAAATGGACTGTGAAGTGGAGGCAGGTGAAGGAACAGAACATAAAGGTATGAGGAGCCTGTGTGTCTAAATGGACTGTGACGTGGAGGCAGGTGAAGGAACAGAACATAAAGGTATGAGGAGCCTGTGTGTCTAAATGGACTGTGAAGTGGAGGCAGGTGAAGGAACAGAACATAAAGGTATGAGGAGCCTGTGTGTCTAAATGGACTGTGAAGTGGAGGCAGGTGAAGGAGCAGAACATAAAGGTATGAGGAGCCTGTGTGTCTAAATGGACTGTGAAGTGGAGGCAGCTGAAGGAACAGAACATAAAGGTATGAGGAGCCTGTGTGTCTAAATGGACTGTGAAGTGGAGGCAGGTGAAGGAACAGAACATAAAGGTATGAGGAGCCTGTGTGTCTAAATGGACTGTGAAGTGGAGGCAGGTGAAAGAGCAGAACATAAAGGTATGAGGAGCCTGTGTGTCTAAATGGACTGTGAAGTGGAGGCAGGTGAAGGAGCAGAACATAAAGGTATGAGGAGCCTGTGTGTCTAAATGGACTGTGAAGTGGAGGCAGGTGAAGGAACAGAACATAAAGGTATGAGGAGCCTGTGTGTCTAAATGGACTGTGAAGTGGAGGCAGGTGAAGGAACAGAACATAAAGGTATGAGGAGCCTGTGTGTCTAAATGGACTGTGAAGTGGAGGCAGGTGAAGGAACAGAACATAAAGGTATGAGGAGCCTGTGTGTCTAAATGGACTGTGACGTGGAGGCAGGTGAAGGAACAGAACATAAAGGTATGAGGAGCCTGTGTGTCTAAATGGACTGTGAAGTGGAGGCAGGTGAAGGAACAGAACATAAAGGTATGAGGAGCCTGTGTGTCTAAATGGACTGTGAAGTGGAGGCAGGTGAAGGAACAGAACATAAAGGTATGAGGAGCCTGTGTGTCTAAATGGACTGTGACGTGGAGGCAGGTGAAGGAACAGAACATAAAGGGTTGAGGAGCCTGTGTGTCTAAATGGACTGTGAAGTGGAGGCAGGTGAAGGAGCAGAACATAAAGGTATGAGGAGCCTGTGTGTCTAAATGGACTGTGAAGTGGAGGCAGGTGAAGGAACAGAACATAAAGGTATGAGGAGCCTGTGTGTCTAAATGGACTGTGAAGTGGAGGCAGGTGAAGGAACAGACCATAAAGGTATGAGGAGCCTGTGTGTCTAAATGGACTGTGAAGTGGAGGCAGGTGAAGGAGCAGAACATAAAGGTATGAGGAGCCTGTGTGTCTAAATGGACTGTGAAGTGGAGGCAGGTGAAGGAACAGAACATAAAGGTATGAGGAGCCTGTGTGTCTAAATGGACTGTGAAGTGGAGGCAGGTGAAGGAACAGAACATAAAGGTATGAGGAGCCTGTGTGTCTAAATGGACTGTGAAGTGGAGGCAGGTGAAGGAGCAGAACATAAAGGTATGAGGAGCCTGTGTGTCTAAATGGACTGTGAAGTGGAGGCAGGTGAAGGAACAGAACATAAAGGTATGAGGAGCCTGTGTGTCTAAATGGACTGTGAAGTGGAGGCAGGTGAAGGAACAGAACATAAAGGTATGAGGAGCCTGTGTGTCTAAATGGACTGTGAAGTGGAGGCAGGTGAAGGAACAGAACATAAAGGTATGAGGAGCCTGTGTGTCTAAATGGACTGTGACGTGGAGGCAGGTGAAGGAACAGAACATAAAGGTATGAGGAGCCTGTGTGTCTAAATGGACTGTGAAGTGGAGGCAGGTGAAGGAACAGAACAGGCTCACTGTTAAATGAGGTGTGAGTTAGTGAAGAGACAGCCAGCCTGCTGCTCTGTGCCTCTCTGTCTGTCACACAGTTTGTCTGTCTCAATCCACATACAGATGACACCTGTTTTGGGTGACCCAAAGTGCATGTTAACACCAGGTGTAAATTAAATCAGGCTAATGTGGTCAAGCACTATCTGATTGGTCGGCAAGTACCTCATACAACCCCACATCAAAAAAATCCAAACTATCCCTATAAGTTTCTGTTTAACTTTGTTTGCCAAGGACCTTGGACATTGCAATGATCGCAAGGTATGGTGCCTATTGAAGATTGATGCATCTGTATAGTAGTAGTATAAGATTGTATAATTAATCGAGTGACATCACTGGTGACATCATCACTGATGACACATCACTCACTGATGACATCAATTGCTCGATTGACATCACTGATGACATCCTCATCGAGTGCTTGAGTGACATCACCGATGATATACATTGATATAATCAGTGATTACACACTGATGATGTCATACACATCATACTGATTATGTCATACACATCATCAGTGATGTCACAATGCAGAGGCTATAAGTAGGATCAGTCAGTGACGCAGGATCCTTCATTGTTTTCCCGTGTGTGTACCTTAAGAAGAGTGCCATAGGCAGAGAGGTTGTAATCATGGCGAACCAGCAGATGGACATCCTCGAAAAGGTTTTGGAGCAGTCGTTCAAGGTGGCAGAGGACCAGGTGGATGCAGAGTTGAGCAAACTGAATGACATGGGAGAGGATGAATTGGAAAGACTGAAGGAAAGGCGATTGGAGGCACTTAAAAAAGCCCAGAAACAGAAGCAGGAGTGGTTGTCTAAAGGCCACGGGGAGTTCAGAGAAATCCCTAGCGAGAAAGACTTTTTCAGCGAGGTCAAGGAAAGCAAGAACGTGGTCTGTCATTTCTATAGAGACTCCACCTTCAGATGCAAGATCCTCGACAAGCACTTAGCCATCCTGGCCAAGAAGCATGTCGAGACCAAGTTCATCAAACTGAATGTAGAGAAAGCCCCGTTTCTTACAGAGAGGCTGCGGATCAAGGTCATTCCCACTCTGGCTCTGCTGACAGATAGTCAAGCCAAGGACTATGTGGTTGGATTCGGTGACCTGGGAAACACAGATGAGTTTCCCACAGAGATGCTTGAGTGGAGACTTGGCTGTGCAGGTGTAATTAACTACAGCGGTGACTTGATGGAGCGTCCGACACTGACACAGAGGTCTGGCTCAAAGTTCATCAAGGTGGAGAAGAAGACCATCAGAGGGGGAGGCAATGAGTCCGATTCTGCTTCTGAAGATGACTGAAAAACTGACAATCTGAAAATGTGTGATAAGCCAAAGATCAGAATTATCAGTAGGCAATTAGTCACGTGTAAATGATTACATTTCTACATTACGCGTTCCTATCACATCCTGACTGTCAACTTTGAGGCTGAAATTGGAGGCGGAGTAGGAGAGAAGGAGGAGCAGAAGAGGGGGCGGGAGCTGATTATTAATGCAAATGATGGTATTCTGTATCTCAGCATACAGATTGACATGCACAGTTTCACCAATCGGGCGACCCACAGACAGCCGATATTTCTGGGTTTCAAGCATCCGCACCAAGACGATCGGCTTCCGTGCATCGCGGTCATTGTTCACAGTCTGATTGACGCAAGGATGGATTTGGAGTTGATCGATTGATACTTTTTGTAGGCGTGTTTTAGGTCCACACGACATTTCGGCCAAAATCACTATAAACAGAAAGCTGCGTATGAGATGACGGACTGTAAACAACAACGGGAGCGAAAGTCTTGAGCGGAAACCCCCAAATATTGGCCATAATGTCGCAGAGGCTTATTAGTCGTCAGACTGATTCTGACTCTGGGTGCCAAGATTGCAGTTTCACAAAAGGCCTTCTCCTCTCTTCTGATCCTGTACGGGGTCAAATACTACGGGGTACGGTGGCGCAGTCGGTAGCGCTGTCGCCTCACAGCTAGAAGATCCTGAGTTTGATTCTCGCCTGGGACGCTGTGGGCGCTGGAGTTGTGACCCCCCTATATCTTCAGTGCCTACTGCCCAGGTGGGCTATCTCGTCGAAAGGGCCTTTCTGTGTGGAGTTTGCATGTTCTCCCCGTACCCCCCAGGGGGTTCCTCCGTACATAACCCCCCACTAAAAACATGCAGAAGATCGTCATCCGACCAGTGACGACAACATCTGAAGTTGGTCCCCAGGCGCTGGAAAGAAAAAGCGACCACTGCCCGCCCCCTGGATTAAAGGACAAGCCTGGATGGGTCAAATGCAGAGGACATATTTCACCGGCCACCGTCAGCATGCGTGTGTGTTGTGGCCGCATGCATGTGTTGAAGTGTTCGTGTGATAATAAAGACGGGCTTGTCCGTCTGAAATCGTGCTTATAAATCGTGTTTTATACTCTGCTGTCTGTCAATAGAATGAATCTTTCACGGGCTTGTTTCATCAACACAGGAGGCTCCACACTCCATTTTGCACAATGCCGCTTCCGATATCCTGCGTTTCAAAGGCCTATGCTGAAACAACTGAATAGAGAGGCAAAGTGAACGTCACTTCCTGCTTCAGCACTGTACCAGAGATTTCCTCCCGCAATTTATTTTCCCATAGACATTTCGTAAAATGCTTATAAAAAAAGTTGTACTTGGTCAAACCAAACGGTTCAGCTATATTTAGAATCGGGGGAGACCATAGAACATTTCACTCAGACCAAAACCTAAAAAAAACATCGAAAAAATATTTTCTTTAAACCCTCTTTTTTTTAACGTTTTGGTCCGAGTGAAATGTTATGACCGATCTCTCCTGTTTCAAAATTTATCTGAACCGTTTGGTTTGGACAAGTAAAACTATTTTTTATAAGCATTTTACGAAATGTCTATGGGAAAATAAATGGCGGATGAAAATCTCTGGTGCAGTGCTGAAGCAGGAAGTGACGTTCCACTTTGCCTCTCTATTGTCTTTTGTGTCCATTACTGTAAATAATGAAACATGAAGTTGAGTCCACTTACCAGAGAGAATCCCATAGACAGCCTGTTTCCCGCGGCGATCCGATTGGAAGCCGTGTGGTGTCGGAGCTGCCTCCCTGCACCTCCTCTCAACAGATGTGCAGGAATTGCACCCCAGAGTGATTATGTCTTCATTCATTCAGCACGTCCATTATGCTACTTGTGTTGAAACGCGCATCTGCCCTGCGTCACCCCTTGGCATGCTCCCCATCGCTTCCACTCAACAGCCTGCCAAAACCAACGAAGAAGAAGAAGAGCAGTGGATGAAAAGATGGGAGAAGAAGAAGAAGAGCCAAAGCAGTGGCGATGTCGGGGGGGTGGTGGGCCTGTTACAGTATGTTGTTGTTGTTTGCTTTGCCCTCTGTCTCGCCGTCAGCTCCGTCGATGGCGGCGCTAATTAAACAAAAGCAAGATGGACGGAGGTCACACCTGCACAGTCAACCTGCCATGTACACTTTATCACTCCTAATGCAGCCATAATTAAAAAGGAGGCGTGGAAAGCAGCCGAGTTAATTGAGTTTTGCCGTCCACATGGCCGATGCAGGAGGACTGATAATTATTTCGCTTCTGCTAGATATAGATATATAAATATAGATATATAGATGTGTGTAGTGTGTGACGTCACCCAGAGATTTCGGAACTCTCGTTTTGAGGTCCTCTAGTTTGGCAGTTTGGCCATTAGGTTTTATTTAGGGATGCACATTTTCCGCAAATTCCAAACTCGATCATTGCTAACGTTAACAATCAATCAATCGATTAATTGTAATTAAAAATACAAAATTTTCCAAACCATAACAAATGCGTTTTTTCCTCAATAAAACGTTTATTTATGCAGCAGCAACATATTGTATATTTCTCACAGCATTGCATAGCATAGCCTACGCTATGAAACATATAAAAACGTGGAGGCATACATTTTTAAACATGTCAACATTTGCCCAGAATCCCCGTCACGGCCGCAGGGGCTCACTTACCCACGCAGATTGTGACACGAGGTTACTCCAGGCGAGCCAATTTATCCGAATGAACACTGTTCTACTTGAACAGCATCTTATGACTTGTCTGAAAAGGGCTATAGTGATGTAGCCGAGTGTCCGGGTCCGCCTATTACTTACACTTTGTTAAAACAATAAACGAGAGTAAGGCTTATAACACGTTTCCACATTCATTCTCAGTTAGCTCCTAGCGTTAGCACCATGGTTAGCACACACCAGCTCTGGTCAACAACACAGTCCCTCACTTCGGCAACTCTCGAGGGCACAAACACAGAGCCTCGCATACACGCTGAACACAGTCTGTTACAGTGATATCATTGCGCCCTCTGGAGGATCATTGAAAAATGATTTGAAAACACCATTTAATGCGTTGCTTTTTATGTTTTGTTTTGATCGAGTATTTTTTCTTTGCTCGAGTAAATCCTTAACAAGCAATTAATCGAGTTTCGATGAATTGTGTGCATCTAGTTTTATTAGTTTTTTTTGCCAGAAGTGACGTATTTGGACGAGAAGGGCTTTCCCACATGGAGAGCCACATGCTATAGCTGCACAATCACTGTACAGGTGACCTGTCAATCATGCCCAACACATAAACACTATTTTACTCTAAATGGGTGAGTTATATAAACATTCACCCCTGCACCAGTAGTTGCCATGAAATGTGAAATTAACTACAGACCAAAGCCAAAGCCTATACAGTGGCCATTCGAGGAACTACAGTTTTTGGTACCTCCGCATTGGCCTCAATTTTCAGAACCGGAACTTAGGGCTTGGGGGCGCAGGACAAAGCGAGGTCGTCCCAACTAAGCTACTGTTAATGTTCCAGGGAGGGTCGTGACAGCAAGGACAAATCAGGAGAGGTTTTTGGAGGAGAAACTGTTTGCTTAGCAGAATATCAATTAGGTCTAAGTAAAAAAGAAGAAGAAAAAAAAAATGTTCAGCTTGTCATTCAGCCATGTTTTCTCCCTTTACCCCTGTTTGCCAGTGTGTGGAGGGAAAGTGTATAGCGGGCGAGGTTGAAATGACATTGTTTTGACATTGCATTTTTCCAGGTGACACCTCTTCCAGAAGCCCGGAGGCGAGAGATTTATACCCGCAGTGACTTGGAGCGGACAATGATGACTGTTGTTTTATGGCTCTGAGGCCCTGAATATCCCACACCTCTTTACGTTCAATATGTCACTCCTCCTGAATATCCCACACCTCTTTACGTTCAATATGTCACTCCTCCAACGCCTGAATATCCCACACCTCTTTACGTTCAATATGTCACTCCTCCTGAATATCCCACACCTCTTTACGTTCAATATGTCACTCCTCCCACGCCGACAGCATCTCCACTTCTCTCATTACCACTTCCTGTCTCCCAGAGCCCGTCATGTGCCTACATGTGTCAGCGCATATCCTGCTTTATACACAAGCGCACACACCCCTCGCATGCATGTGCGCGCACACACACACACACACACACACACGCACACATCCACCCTCATCTGAGTTTAATAGGCACACTCAGGCTGTTACGCACAGACACGCCCCCCCCTTTCCTCCTTGTCACATTTAGTAGTGTCACAAAGGACACGATTTCAGACGGACAAGCCCGTCTTTATTGTCACACGATTACAATCAACACATGCACGGAAGGCCACAACACACACATGCTGACGGTGGCCGGTGAAATTTGTCCTCTGCATTTAACCCATCCTGGCTTTGTCCTTTTCCTCCGGGGGGCAGGCCAGGAGCAGTGGTCGCTTTCTCGTACAGCGCCCGGGGACCGACTTCGGATGCTGTCGTCACTGGTCGGATGACGATGACGATCTGATCTTCTGCATGTTTTTAATGGGGGGGGGGGCTGTTATATACGGAGGAACCCCCCCTCTCTGGAGCACGCAGAGAGGAAATTGACTGAACACAAGGGGTCTGTCTGTAACTCAAGTGAGCTCCTATCACCTAGCTACCTAACTAGATACTTGATTAATTAGGTAACTCATTTTAATATAGGTGGATGAAAAATAATTCGTTTTAGACGTCCTCATGCTTGAAGGTACTGTAGCATTGCACGCGACAGGTCGCACTGGTGCTGTTTCCATTGAATATCCAAGATTTTTTCTGACCAAGATTGATCAAGTTGAATCCCAAAGCATTTGGCAATACATTTGTATAAAACGGCATGGCTGGGGGCTGTTTTCTCTAACGTTATACTACTTTTATAATCCAGAAAGGTCGAGGCTTCACAGGCTACAGTGAACACTTTTAATTTGAAGGCGAAAAACGGAAATGGTACATATGAACTGATAGAATTGACAGACCAGTGTCAATTCAATCTACGAATACACCATTTCCCCTTTCCGCCTTCAAATTAAAAGCGTAAAACCCAGCGAACGAAAATGTTACAAACGCTACAAATGGGAAGTAATGACAGCTTATCATTTAATAAAGCACAGTTAAAACGAACTCCACTTACACTTGAAGGTTTGCAATGGTGCTATCATCCTGGCTGTGTAGTCCTGCTTTGGGGCGGGCGGAGCGAGTTCTCTAACGTTAGTTATATTAGCAACCTAACTAGCGGCTGCTGTCCAGTCAGGTACTGTAAGATGCTTCCTACTATTGTTCAAAAGTGACTTTCCTGACACTGTACAAACATCTGACTGCACTACATTTATGACGTTATTGACTATTCTAGAATAAAAACGAAAAGAAAGTGAAATATGTTTGTTATTTTGCCAATTCTGATGCGGTCGGCTTTGTGGGCGTCGCCATTAGGGGCTCGTTTGGGCTTGCTTAGTTCTTCTTCGTCGGTTGTAAGGGTCACAAGGTATCATGGGATACCCTAACCCACCAAACTGTGCATGGTATGGTTCCTCGAAAATTATCCATAACCAGGTACCTAGAAAGGTTGCAAATTCAGTGAACTTATGTATCAAACTGGTTTCAGACAGCCTAATTACAACTTCTTACCTAGAAATGCCGCCTATAAAGCTCGTTCACTTGAGAATCAGACAGGGCCAAGATGAGACTACTTCCTTCACCGCCTCTCGCTTTGAGATTGGTTTGAGTCCATTTGTACACACGCAGATCCAGCTTCCTTGTTGGGTTTTGATTTTTCCGCTTCGAAACCCAGGAATGAGTCGTTCCGTCTGGCGTGTGGAAAAGAGAATTTCGTTTGGCGTCTGATCGCCATGCTTTCACAAAACAACGCAAAACTCCGTACCGTCGGTACCAACTTAGCTCCCCCGTGCCCATATGCTGCGTAAGAAGACAGCACAGAATAAAACGTCTGAAGCGCTGGAGCAGATTCGGCGGACATGCTGTACGCCAGCAAAGAGCGGGGCACGCACAAGCTGTCTCCTGCCCGCCCACCGGGCCGTCAGCGGCTCGCCGACGTCCTCCGCCTGCTCCCGCTCGATGCTGTTCCGGCGGTTGACGAGTGGCGATGGCAGGAGGTGTGAAATGCACTCCGCTACATGCTCATTTCCTGGACAGCAATCTGTCTCTGCGCAGACAGACAGACCAGTGCATTCTGGGAGGCTGAGAGAAGGGAGGGGAGGGGCATGTGTGAAAGCAGATGATGTGATAGGCTATATCACAGTCCAGTCGCCAGAGTAAAATGTCGGCAATGTACGTTTCTGGAATCCAATGGGAATGTTTTTCCTGATTTTTCCACATTTTCTCCCCAATTACACTTGGCCAATTTATCCCCATGCTGCCCTATTGGCTGCCCCGGTCGCCGCTCCATCCTCTGCTGATCTGGGGAGAGCCGAGACTAGCACCATGCTTCCTCCGACACATGCGCAAGTTGCCAGCCGCTTCTTTTCACCTGACAGAGGGAGCTTCACCGGTAGGACATAGCACGTGGGAGCATCACGCTATTCCTACCAGTTCCCTTCCACCCCGACCATGCGCCCCGACCGACCAGAGGAGGCGCTAGTCTAGCGACCAGGACACATACTGCCAATCCGGCTTCCCCCCCTCAGGCACAGCCAATCGTGCCTGTATGGACGCCCGACCAAGCCGGAGGTAACATGTGGATAGGAACCTGCGACCCTCGTGTTGGTAGGCAGGGAATCTGCCGTTAGACTACCCGGATGGCCGAATATGAACATTTCTGAAGCTAAATGTGTTGCTTATCACATGATACGTGACCTATTAACATTACGTTATAGTCGAATGAGTGTCATGTTGAAGTACGTTGCTGATCGGCGGCGGGGAGAAGGGAAAAGAGGGACAGAATATAGGGAAATGTGGATGGATACATTCAGAAGGAGGCGGTAATGCAACTATTTTCTTTTGCAGCCTCATGTAGGAACTAGCCAGCAGCTAGCGGGTGTAGTTCGGTCAAAAGAAAATAGTTCCTTCATGAAACTGCTCATAACAAGGTCTGTGGATTATCTTGAGTAACGGGGTCATGATTTCTGGAGACATTGCTGTTGAGTTTATCAAATGTATTTCTTTGGCACTTTGAACACCACAAGCCGAGTGCTATCCAGTTCCATTGTATTGGAGAGAAGGCAGATACTCTAAACGATTTCAGACGGACAAGCCCGTCTTTATTGTCACACGATTACAATCAACACATGCACGGAGGGCCACAACACACACATGCTGACGGTGGCCGGTGAAATTTGTCCTCAGCATTTAACCCATCCTGGCTTTGTCCTTTCCTCCGTGGGGCAGGCCAGGAGCAGTGGTCGCTTTCTCGTACAGCGCCCGGGGACCGACTTCGGATGTTGTCGTCACTGGTCGGATGACGATGACGATCTGATCTTCTGCATGTTTTTAATGGGGGGGTTATATACGGAGGAACCCCCCTGGGGGAGCACGGGGAGAACATGCAAACTCCACACAGACAGAAAGGCCCTTACGACGAGATACCCCACCTGGGCAGTAGGCACTGAGGATATGGGGGGGAACACAACCACAGCGCCCGCAGTGTCCCAGGCGAGAATCGAACTCAGGACCTTCTGACTGCGAGGCGACAGCTCTACCACTGAGCCACCGTGCCCCCCTTACTCTGCGACTGATATCTCCAAAACTCAGGCAACTCACACAAAACGATATAGATGGAGAAATAGCACTACAGGTGAGAGGGAATATATGTATTTTGGATTTTAGGGTGAGCTGTTCCTTTAAACCTATAACCAAATTATTTTACTTGTCTAAACATAACCAAAGTTGTTTTATTTGCGTTTAATGTTGGAAAGGCAGTGAGGTTTTCAAATGACCGTAACCACCGTCTTTTGCTTCAAATGTATGTTGCTATTATTATATCCCTGATTTTCACGCATGGAAAATGCCAGCGTTTTATACTGGCGATCGGGTTGCATATCCTCCTCTCTTACGACATGGCATTCCACTCCACCAGTCCTATGACCCTACACTCAGTGTGTAAATGCCTTCCTCCCTTCCTTTCCTTTCCCTTTGCTGACCCTTCTTCTTCTTCCGCTCTGCGTCTCGCTATCTCCCCCCGTGCCGTTCTCTCTCTCTCGCCACACTGGCTCCTTCCATTTCATCTGTGACAATGCATCCTCCATTAAGTCTTTATAGGTTGATGGAAGTGTCATAAGGGCACAGAGGAGGCCATACATCACCCCTTTTCTTCCTGCGCTGCTCCTTCTGCTGAGCTCCAGCTTTGTGCTTTGCTCTCTCTCGCTCCAGATCTGTCAGGAGGGCGAGCCGGAGGAGCAGCGTCTGCTCAGTGCCCCCCGCCACATGCAGTGGCATCAGCCAGCCACACGGAGCGTCTGCTCAGTGCCCCCCCGCCACATGCAGTGCCATCAGCCAGCCACACGGAGCGTCTGCTCAGTGCCCCCCGCCACATGCAGTGGCATCAGCCAGCCACACGGAGCCAGCCACCGCCCACCAGCCTGATGATTACTACCTGCATCCTCACACGTAGAGCAGGAACGGCTGTGCAGAGAACGCAGAGAGCTGTGGCTTTAGGGAGAGCTTCATTATTAACAGCAGGTGTTCACTTTTTTCTAAATAATATTTAAACAAATCATAATGCCAAAGACTAGGGAGGTGAATTAGGTTATATAGGAGGGCCACTGTTTTTTTTTCCATTGGGGGCCAAATCCCCAAACCAAATCATATGCATGCGCCTTCTTCAATGAGCTGAAGACTGACTGTGTATTTAGTCGGGATGAGCGAGTACACCAGTATCTGTGTCTGTTTAACTGACTAAATTATCTGCATCCCCATCTGTACGCGGAGGGGGTGTGGCTTAAATCGAGAGTGGGCGGGATTTATATATATATACATATATATACATATATATATATATACTCCAGAGAAAATGCAGGGGGTGCTTAGCGGGATACTTGGCTCAAGAGGGTAACTAGCGCCCACCGTATCTAGTGTGCGTCCGCACACACTCAGACACAGCTCTGCTCTCTCCTCTGATCCAACGCTGCTGTAGGTGAATCCTCTGCTTAGTTTGGAAAAAATTGTAATAACCAGAGGAGAAGAAGAAGCTATCTTCCCATTCCCTGATCCATATAGTCACCTTGGAGGCTGAGAGGTGGAGTAATAGGAAAGGAACAGTGTCAGGTGATGAAATGAGTGTGTGTGTGTGTGTGTGTGTGTGTGTGTGTGTGTGTGTGTGTGTGTGTGTGTGTCTGTGTGTGTGTGTCTGTGTGTGTGTGTGTGTGTGTGTGTCGGTGTGTGTGTGTGTGTCTGTGTGTGTGTGTGTGTGTGTGTGTCTGTGTGTGTGTCTGTGTGTCTGTGTGTGTGTGTGTGTGTGTGTGTGTGTGTGTGTGTCTGTGTGTGTGTGTGTGTGTGTGTGTGTGTGTGTGTGTGTGTGTGTGTGTGTATGTCAGTCGCAGCGGGCACCTGCCACTTCCCCTGTCCCCATATCACATTACAGCTCAGATAGATGCTACCCCAACCTCAGAGGTAAGGGATTAATTTGTTTAAAGCTCTGCAGACTGCGTTGACTGACCTTGGTGGGATTGGGGGGGGGGGGTCGCCTGGAGGCAGAGGGCTGGAGACGAGACCATCCTGTACATATCTCCTTACACAAACCACAGCCATAGAGTGAGACAACCACTGGGCTATTCCAAACACTAAGTCTTGTTTGCATAACATGCGAGCAAAGCCTCATGATTTCAACAGCAGTAAACTCCTTCCAGACTCAGATTCTTGCTATTGTGCGGTTTAATTTGTCTTTTTCCTAAAGATGGAAATATCACATACAGGGAGGGATTAACTATGCAATCAGGAAGGCCTATCCATCTCCACTGGAATGGTGGTTTGGATACAAACGTACGTGTGTGTGTGTGTGTGTGTGTGTGTGTGTGTGTGTGTGTGTTTGTGCGTGCGTGTGTGTGTGTGTGTGTGTGCGTGTGTGTTTGTGCGTGTGCGTGCGTGCGTGTGGCACGCTACCCCTGCCATCCTGCATTTTGGAACCTTGCATATTATGGTTGCAGCCATTATTGTGAATTCACGCTTGTTTTTTTTATATATCTAGGCATCTCGATTCCTAGGCTCACCCGCTGCACGGCCTTGCCCGCCCTGCAGCTCGCCGAGCTGGCCCTGCAGCTCGCACGCTGTGCGGGCTCACCTGCTCTTATGACATCACTGATGGCCACTGTGCGTCGCGGCCTCGCCTGCTGTATGACATCACTGATGACATCATCACGGATGACATCACTGATGACAATTAGGGCAATCACCTAATTAAAAAATCTGGCTCCGTCAGGTCACCCGATGACTGATGACCCGACTGATGACATCATCATCACTCGCTCGATTGCACCTCGCCGAGCTGGCCCTGCAGCTCGCATATGCAGCTTGGCCACTGCACGCTCTCACCCTGGCTGCTACTTCAGGGATGCCGGATCACCCATCCTGGAGCTGGCAACATACAACTAGCTGTCCATGGCTGAAGATGGGGGTCTGAAGCCAAACTCCCAATTATTTCAGTGTCTCCCCCTGGGACTTGATTTTGCTGTCATGACATCACTGATGACATCTACAGTGGGACTCTTATGACATCACTGATGATGTCACATCCGCCTTTATGACATCACTGATTACATCACAACCTATTATGACATCACTGATGATGTCAAAATGCCTCTGATAACACTGATGTCACAATTTATGACATTACTGATTGCATCATCACTGGGACTTTGTGTGTGTGTGTGTGTGTGCCTGCGCATGTGTGTCTGTCTCCTGTGTGTGTGATGTTACAATGTATGACATCACTGATGACATCATCACTGGGACTGTGTCTCTTTTGTGTGTGTGTGTGTGTGTGTGTGTGTGTGTGTGTGTGTGTGTGAGAGAGAGAGAGAGAGAGAGAGAGAGTGAATTTACGTGTTGCAGTATTTTAGTGTGTATTTTTTTAGTAGTATTAGGTTAACATGTGTTTGTGTATTACGTGAACACTTAATGTTTAGGTGGTTGGATGTAGAGTAGTTTGCCTTCAACATACTGGATCTCCTTCAAGTCCAAACCATAATACAGCCGACTCACTCTCAGATGAGTCTAAACTAATCTGACAAAGCTGCCATTTTGACACTACCATGTTGCAACTTCACTCGCATCACTGCAGCTCAAATTAACTGAATTAAATGCAAATGAAAATATGGTCTGGATTCCATCGCAAAAATAATTATAAACAATTAGATCTGTCAAGCTTTCCATCCTTTTCCCATGTGTGCGTGTGTGAGCTACAGTACAGTACACTGTATCACGCGTGCGTGCACACACACCTACATGAAATCGCGCTCAGGTTTGCACGTGTTAATCAGGTTGGCCTGTGCGGTGTGCATGGTAATCGGAAGGTGTGGCTGTCACCATCAATAAGGGCCTTCCAGTGTGAAGGACCATTAATACAAAAGTAGCCACTCCGCAGGTTGTCAGATATGAATAATGGTTTGCATAACAAATCATTTTGGCTGGCTGACAGATATTCCAGGCGCAGGCGTCGGTCGCAGCACTTCGCTCCCATCAGCAGCCCGTTGCTTGATCAAAGCTGAAGTTGAGGACCGCGGCACGGCGGGATTGGCAAAACAGATTTTTCCACGCGGATGACACCGTGTTCTGCGGCGACAGGGAAGATATTGGAGGAAAAGGTTAGGGACCGTGGCGAAGGAATGAATCACCAGCGGTCATAAACAGTTAGCTGGGATGTAATGATGTTTTCTAATCATCCCCAGAGGTCGACGCAGCTCATCTTGCGCTGATGACATCTTTGTGGCAATTGCAATTTGACCAGGCAGCGACAACCTTTCTTGTCCTTCATTACATAACTTTCCAAATCACTCATGCTGGGGAACTTTTACCTGCAGCGCTAAACAAGACAGAAAGCCCAAGATCGGGGACTATTTCCAACTACAGCCGTGGCGATCTGAATTAAAGAAAAATATTTCAATAAATTGCCACCAGAATAAAACGGAGATATATACACGACAGTCAAAAGTTCTTGGACACACCTGATTGTATGTAGCCTACTATGCCTTTCATTCTCTTAACCCTCGCATGGTCTTCGGGTCAATTTGACCCGTTTTAAAATTTCAACATCAAGGAAAAGTATGTTAAAATATTTTTTTCTCTATGAAACTTCTTCTGCTTGGCTCATTTACTGTACTAAACATGTGATATGAAAATGGTACATTTCATGCATTTGCTACCCCCCCCTGCATCAACATATAACACCCATGGTCTTCGGGTCAATTTGACCCGGCCATTGAAAGTGGAGGCTAAAAGGGGTCAGAAGTGAAATTTAGACAATTTATTTCTTTGAAAATGTTAGACATATTGGTATTTTCTAGTAAACATTGCATTCTGACACACACACACACACACACACACACACACACACACACACACACACACACACCCACACACACACAATGAAAGTTCACTCAGAGTTGACAGTATGTTTTGATACTTTTTTGCTATTTTTAGCTACAGTTCACCTCTCTTGCACCTGTGTGGGCGGAATTTTCTTGGAGAAACCCCGGGAAAGAGTTGTTGATAAGCATTTTTTGTTGCAAGTAGGTGGTGCTAATTCAGCTCCCTGCACTCCGTTGGGTCTCCCTAAGCGCACTCCCCGAGTTTGAAGTTGATCGGACGAGGGGTTCTCAAGATAAACCACTTGTTGTGTTGCCAGTAGGTGGCGCTATGCCGAATTGCACGAAAACAGGTCACTGTTCTCCGTCACGTACTCCTTAGTACACTCCTAAAGTTTGAAGTAGATCCGACCAACGGTTCTGGAGATCCGGGAGGAACACACAAGGAACACACGCACTGTGTTGCCAGTAGGTGGCGCTATACCGAATTGCACGAAAACAGGTCACTGTACTCCATCACGTACTCCTTAGTACACTCCCAAAGTTTGAAGTAGATCCGACCAACGGTTCTCGAGATCCGGGAGGAACACACGCACACACAGGAACACACGCACGCACAGGAACACACGCACGCACAGACGCACAGACAGACAGACGCACTGACAGCGACAATCTCATAATCTCCTCACAGAGATAATAAATAAACTTGAGTAGCTCTTTATTAAAATGAAGAACAAACTATGATTAGTAGGATTTTTTGGGTTTATAACGACTTTAGAATGGTTGAACATGAGCCGGGTCAAATTGACCCGAAGGCCCTCGGTGTGACCAAAAGACGAAGACCATCTGAGGTTTTTTGACCTAAAGGCTTTTTAAATGTTTGAAATTTGTATCTTAGACAAATAGTCAAGTTGATCCTATGAATTTCTTTCCAAAGCCTTTGCCTTTCCCTCAAAGCAAATGGCAGCTACTTTACAGAATTATAAATCTAAGGGTGTTTTCTCACTGGTACCCGGTAGCGTTCCCGAGCACACTTGTCCCCAAATTGACCCCAGTTTCGGGACATTTGACGTGTGTGAACGTTGCGTTCCGTTCCGTTCTGCGCCCGGGCGCGCAACAGGGAACCGTGACAGGATCCACTTGAAAAGGTGGTCTGGGGAGCGCTTTGGCGTGCCCGGCCACGGAACACTTGCGAGTGTGAAAGCCCACCGTTCCGAACCACATAGACAACAAACGGGCAACGATAAACTCCAGGCATAGTTGATGACACAAGTGCACTCTGTTCCGTTTCTGAGCGCGGAAGAAATGCTGTAATGTTAAAGCTGACCAGCGCGGGGGGGGGGGGGGGGGGGGGGTAATCGTGCCCAGGCGCGGAATGGAACGGAATGGACGCAATCGTTCCCAGTGAGAAAGCAGCCTAAGATAGTTTTGATTTGTTCCTTATTCACTGCATTATTCCATTTGTGTTATAGTTTTGATGGCTGTAGTACCGGTATTCTAAAATGTGAAAAATTGTAGCTTGAATAAAGAAAAATCTCTGTCAGAAAATGTGAAGTACAGGATGTGTTGCTGTCATCTGAATGTAGTAAGTTGGAAATATAATAATGTAGTACAGCATGTTGACATTTGTTGGAGCACACTCTACAGTGTGGTTAGTAGGCAGAGTGTCACAGCGTTGTGCGTGTGCTGAACAGACCCATCCAAGGACAGGACAGCTGACACCTGCAGAATGTTGAGAACTGGCAGCCAAATAGATGAGCAGTCACAGAGAAACCAGCTTATACATTGCATGTCCTGTGCGGTTACACTCCAGCTTGTCACTGCAATGGGTGGCTTGCATAGTGGCCAAGTGTCTGACAAGAATTCAAAATCTATATTTGAAGTTTTGGCTGAAGGATAGTGCAAAGACAGAAAATGTACAGGTGAACTTTACCTGGACATATTCTGTTTCACAAGGCGATACATTTTGATTTCATTGTGCTGAGTGAAATGTCATTTTCTCAAAATTTCACAATCAACTATAACCCTATTCTGACAGATGAGATGGAACTTATCAAACTACATACTATGAAAATGTCCTTCACAATCTATTCTGGATCGTGGATCGCCGATTACCTGACTACTATGATTATAATCGGTAATATAATTATTTGAATTGCATCGACTTTGTAAGCATATTTCATTGCTTTCATTGATAATAATTGAGTGATGACCGAGAGGTTGAAGCAACGCTTCATGACAAGCTACTTTAATAAACAGAATAAATCAATCACACGGTGCACTTGACTGCGTTAATCCATCGATCTGCAAAGAAAGCTGAGGGAGAAGACCCAAACTGGCCTCAGGTTTCAACCTCAACTCAGGCAGTGAAAAGCAAATCTGAAAGAGGAATGACATTCTGTGAAAGTGAATATCAATGGGACTGCGTCTTCCCGGACGAGGTGACATTAAATGTCAAAAGTAATTGGATCAAGGGAGCAGATAGAAATAGGCAGAGTTCTGAGACGCGGTGATCTCCCAAGAAATAGGCAGAGTTATGAGACGCGGTAATCTACAGTTTCTGTCATAGCTATCTGCGAAGAACAAGGCGGTAGGAGAGGGGTTTGCTCGACGCTGAAAGGAATGGCTTGGTGTATATCTGGGGGGTCACAAGGTCAAAGTTAACCCCACCTTCAATTACAGCGACATACCCTTGCCACTTCGACTTCACTATGGGGCTTTGAGATATGAAGTTCTGGGCAGAAGGTCAAGTAATTCTTTCTCGCTGTGGGTTTTCAGATGTTTCTCTCCATCTCCGCGTGGCAGCAAATGTCAGTCCTATTCCACCTGCGCTGCTGCAGCCTCCTGCTGGAGTGTGCGTCTGTCTTGACATTAAAAACACCTGGCCTGTGTGCGAACACACACACACACGCTCGCGCACACAAAGTAAGTTTCAAAAGGCACATTCGCTGCCGTTCAGACTCAAGAACCATGATGATGGAGAGATCGAACTCCTCCCAGAATGGCACTGGCGTTGTGTTATCAGTCGAGTGCAGTTTTGTGCACCTTCATCTTTCTCCCTGTGACGTCTCTGTATTGTTGGTCTGTGATGTTTTGTGCACCTTCATCTTTCTCCCTGTGACTTCTCTGTATGGTTGGTCTGTGATGTTTTGTGCACCTTCAGCTTTCTCCCTGTGACGTCTCTGTATTGTTGGTCTGTGATGTTTTGTGCACCTTCATCTTTCTCCCTGTGACTTCTCTGTATGGTTGGTCTGTGATGTTTTGTGCACCTTCAGCTTTCTCCCTGTGACTTCTCTGTATTGTTGGTCTGTGATGTTTTGTGCACCTTCAGCTTTCTCCCTGTGACTTCTCTGTATGGTTGGTCTGTGATGTTTTGTGCACCTTCATCTTTCTCCCTGTGACTTCTCTGTATGGTTGGTCTGTGATGTTTTGTGCACCTTCAGCTTTCTCCCTGTGACGTCTCTGTATTGTTGGTCTGTGATGTTTTGTGCACCTTCATCTTTCTCCCTGTGACTTCTCTGTATTGTTGGTCTGTGATGTTTTGTGCACCTTCATCTTTCTCCCTGTGACTTCTCTGTATTGTTGGTCTGTGATGTTTTGTGCACCTTCATCTTTCTCCCTGTGACTTCTCTGTATTGTTGGTCTGTGATGTTTTGTGCACCTTCATCTTTCTCCCTGTGACTTCTCTGCATTGTTGGTCTGTGATATTTTGTGCACCTTCAGCTTTCTCCCTGTGACTTCTCTGTATTGTTGGTCTGTGATGTTTTGTGCACCTTCATCTTTCTCCCTGTGACTTCTCTGTATTGTTGGTCTGTGATGTTTTGTGCACCTTCATCTTTCTCCCTGTGACTTCTCTGTATTGTTGGTCTGTGATGTTTTGTGCACCTTCAGCTTTCTCCCTGTGACTTCTCTGTATTGTTGGTCTGTGATGTTTTGTGCACCTTCAGCTTTCTCCCTGTGACTTCTCTGTATTGTTGGTCTGTGATGTTTTGTGCACCTTCAGCTTTCTCCCTGTGACTTCTCTGTATTGTTGGTCTGTGATGTTTTGTGCACCTTCATCTTTCTCCCTGTGACTTCTCTGTATGGTTGGTCTGTGATGTTTTGTGCACCTTCATCTTTCTCCCTGTGACTTCTCTGTATTGTTGGTCTGTGATGTTTTGTGCACCTTCATCTTTCTCCCTGTGACTTCTCTGTATTGTTGGTCTATGATGTTTTGTGCACCTTCATCTTTCTCCCTGTTACTTCTCTGTATGGTTGGTCTGTGATGTTTTGTGCACCTTCATCTTTCTCCCTGTGACTTCTCTGTATGGTTGGTCTGTGATGTTTTGTGCACCTTCAGCTTTCTCCCTCTGACTTCTCTGTATTGTTGGTCTGTGATGTTTTGTGCACCTTCATCTTTCTCCCTCTGACTTCTCTGTATGGTTGGTCTGTGATGTTTTGTGCACCTTCAGCTTTCTCCCTGTGACTTCTCTGTATGGTTGGTCTGTGATGTTTTGTGCACCTTCATCTTTCTCCCTCTGACTTCTCTGTATGGTTGGTCTGTGATGTTTTGTGCACCTTCAGCTTTCTCCCTGTGACTTCTCTGTATTGTTGGTCTGTGACGATCGAATGGGAAGATTGTGTTTCCGTGTGGTTGCATCAGCTTGACTCTAATGAGACAGACAGGCAGAGGTGTGCAGGTGCATGGCAGGGATATTGAAGTCCTCATCAGACCCGGGAGTCAGGAGTCGCTGACTTGGAGGCTTTCGCTTGTCTATATTGCTGAAGCACCGTTATTGCATTTCCTTCTGTAAGCCATATGGATGGGCAGGACATAGTACCAACCCCACCCCCTCATGGCGTCAGTTGAGCTTTCTCCCCCTTCTTGTTCTCCTGGTTGAGGAGATCACAGTGAAGCTCATAGTAGCTGAGGTAGCAACATGGAGCACTGAGGGGTGAAAGGAGAAAACGTCAGCGATCGGTGTGTGTGTGTGTGTGTGTGTGTGTGTGTGTGTGTGTGTATGTGTGTGTGTGTGTGTGTGTGTGTGTGTGAGAGAGAGGGTGGTAGAGATATTTGGATCAGCGAAGGTGTTTTGTTTTTTTGTACAACTGAAGCAATACCGAAGCTTCCAGATGTAGAAATTCCCATTCATGTTTTTACATTTGTCCTGTTTCTATTTGAAATAGTAGCCTACTACGACAGCATAGTAGGGCCGATGCAGGAAAAAATTTAATAAAAAATAAACGGTATAAATAAATCAAGTCAAACAGAAATCAAGTGAAACTGTTATTTAGGCAAAGGCATTTGTGTAATATGACATCCTTGTTAGGTTAAATATGCAATATGTCTGTTTGAAACAGAGATATAAATGTCCCCCAATCAATGTGTTTATGGAGCACATTCCATAGACTGTTTGCAAGACTATTTCAAAAGGTATTGGCCTACTCAAGTAACTTATGTGGAATCGAACCTCGATATCCCGCGTGGGACCGCAAAAGCTTACTCTGTTCACTATAGAGGACCACAATGGAAATAAGCCTTCGGGCTTTTTTGTGTTTTTATCCTCGGTGATTGATATATTGTCTGTTCTTTTCTTACTATACTGTATATACTGTTGTGTTCTTTCTTGTTTTATCACCAAATAAATAAATTAATTCATTCATTCATAGACAGACTCAGACTATAGACCTATAAAATAAAAAATAAAAATAAAAATTCTCGCAAATGTATGACTTTATAATCTCAGAGAATAACCAATTTATTCAAGTTTTTTTTTCCTCTTGTGAATGTATGACTTTCATCTCGGAAATTCATGTTTGTTTCTCTCTTAATATTACCCATCTTCCCCCATCTGTATATGTTTTTCTACCTACAGTGGTCCTATACGCCGTCATATACTACAGATAGCTCATTATTTCCTTGGCATTTTGCCTTTACGATAGATCACATAGGAAAGGTGATAGCCACATGAACGTTATACAGAAACAAAATTAGTCGAAACACAAAACTCAAATGTCTTTCAACACTTACTGACCACAACTTTGCTTCCAAATAATTCCTCTTGGCAATGCAGCTAAATCATTAACCTGTCCATCCTCGAAGATCTAATCCAGGTTAGGGTCACCATGGCAACAGGGCAAGAAGAGCAGCCCAGACGTCCTTTTCCCCAGCAGCTCCTCCAGGGTCATCCCCAGGGTCATCCCCAGGGTCATCCCCAGGGTCATCCCCAGGCATCCCAAGGCATGCTGGGATACGTAGCATGGTGCCTTAACAGCCTCGGCAGAAGAGAATGTCAGCATTGTACCTATCTGCAATCCACAGATATGTATGATATGCTGTATCATGTATGATATGCTGTACCACGTTTCTAGGTATGTATCGTGTATTCAGTGATACTCAACCCGAGGCTCTAGAGCCACATGCGGCTCCTTTATGGGTAGTTGTGGCTCTTGTAAGTCCTACTTAAAACAAATCGATCAATCAATCAAAATATAAAACAATGAAGGAGGAAAGGGACTTTTTTGGTTTGTGGCTCTTACTTATACAGTATATATATATATATGTGTATATCAACATTATACTTATAGAGCCTGCATGCTATGGAATATAGTGCTGTGGCCAATATAAGGGAGTTCTGGTCGGTGTGAATGAGGATGTAAACACTCGTTCTGGTCGGGGTGGATGGGGATGTAAACACTTTTTTGGGGATGTAAACGCTACATTTCAACCATAAATCACATTGAACTTTTTGTTGTTATTTAAACCTAATCCTAAGCAAGTTGTTTTAGTTGCCTAAACAAAACCAAAGTTGTTTAATGTTGGAAAGGCAGCAAGGTTTTCAAATTAACCACGGCATTTTGTGGTATTTGTGGTAAACTGCCACATGACATTCTACATATGGCTGGTTTGCAGACAAGTCAAATGTCAATGATTGACACGTGGGAACGAGTCGCTCGGGAAAGCATTCCAAAGGGCAGGCACTTTCAAAAAATACCTGGCAGGTGATTGGATGAAGCACCTGTCTATCACGGGCTCGCTCTCGCGTCACACCTAAAGTCCGCCATAGCTGCCTCATAGGACCCTGATTGGTGTGAACCACTGCTGGTTCGGATTCAAACCGGAGCGTGGAAAGATGGATTCGCTGCGTGATCGTGATCTCATGATCTCGCGTGAATCCAGCTGCCTCGCAAGGTTACAATCCCACCAAGTATCAATTCTATTCCTGTTTGGATTCACATGTTTTGATTTCATAATCATTTACTGTATAAACAATATGAGCTAGATGTTTTGTTTACTGTACTTTTCCCAACTCATACTATACTATTTGATTGAAAAAATGCAGCCAAAGTTCAGCAAGCCTGCCTTAAAAAAAAAAAATAATAATAATAATACGAGGAAGTTGACTGATTGGCCAATATTTGAAATTTAAAAAGTTGAAGCGAGCACAAGTCATTATACTTGAAAAATGTCTTATTCTGCTTTCATCTGACCATCTATCTTAGGATACACAATTCATAGACGTTGTAATATTAGAAATGGCCGTGCAGAGGACAGACTTTGTTTAATCCTTCATGGACAATTTCTCAGATCTGAACGTGGGGGAAAGAATTATGAATTCAACAACGGAGGAGATTAAAATTCTCCTACACCAGAGGGGGGGGAGAGAGAGAGAGAGACACAGAGAGAGAGACAGAGAGAGAGAGAGACACACAGAGAGAGAGAGAGACAGAGAGAGAGAGAGATGGATGACCACAAGTGGGAATTAACAGTGGCCAGTGAAATAAATGTGAGCGTGGTGTGGTGGTCAGTGTCACAGTGACACAGTCAGAGGGAGATAGGAGTAATCTGATAGCAATAGGACATGACTCTGTGGCCGTGTCGTGTCCTGGAGGACATGACTCTGTGGCCGTGTCGTGTCCTGGAGGACATGACTCTGTGGCCGTGTCGTGTCCTGTAGGACATGACTCTGTGGCCGTGTCGTGTCCTGGAGGACATGACTCTGTGGCCGTGTCGTGTCTTGGAGGACATGACTCTGTGGCCGTGTCGTGTCCTGTAGGACATGACTCTGTGGCCGTGTCGTGTCCTGGAGGACATGACTCTGTGGCCGTGTCGTGTCCTGGAGGACATGACTCTGTGGCCGTGTCGTGTCCTGTAGGACATGACTCTGTGGCCGTGTCGTGTCCTGGAGGACATGACTCTGTGGCCGTGTCGTGTCTTGGAGGACATGACTCTGTGGCCGTGTCGTGTCCTGTAGGACATGACTCTGTGGCCGTGTCGTGTCCTGGAGGACATGACTCTGTGTCCGTGTCGTGTCCTGGAGGACATGACTCTGTGGCCGTGTCGTGTCCTGTAGGACATGACTCTGTGGCCGTGTCGTGTCCTGGAGGACATGACTCTGTGGCCGTGTCGTGTCCTGGAGGACATGACTCTGTGGCCGTGTCGTGTCCTGGAGGACATGACTCTGTGGCCGTGTCGTGTCCTGTAGGACATGACTCTGTGGCCGTGTCGTGTCCTGGAGGACATGACTCTGTGTCCGTGTCGTGTCCTGGAGGACATGACTCTGTGGCCGTGTCGTGTCCTGGAGGACATGACTCTGTGGCCGTGTCGTGTCCTGGAGGACATGACTCTGTGTCCGTGTCGTGTCCTGGAGGACATGACTCTGTGTCCGTGTCGTGTCCTGGAGGACATGACTCTGTGTCCGTGTCGTGTCCTGGAGGACATGACTCT
This sequence comes from Poromitra crassiceps, assembly GCF_964638095.1. Lineage (NCBI taxonomy): Eukaryota > Metazoa > Chordata > Actinopteri > Beryciformes > Melamphaidae > Poromitra > Poromitra crassiceps. The sequence goes on along the minus strand of NC_139627.1, from coordinate 48,768,592 downwards.
GTGTCCGTGTCGTGTCCTGTAGGACATGACTCTGTGGCCGTGTCGTGTCCTGGAGGACATGACTCTGTGGCCGTGTCGTGTCCTGGAGGAAGAGCAGAAAGCCACTGTGTCCTCTTCCCATTAGGGCGTGCATCATTTGGGAGATTTATGGAAGCTCACGCGCTGCCTCATCCGACAATATGGAGCTGCATGCCCTCCCCTATACCCCCACTAAGACCTTATAGAAGGTCAGTGTGAAGAGCAGCTGCAAATACTACTACTACTACTAATAATAATCATAATAATAATAATACAATAAAATAAAATAAAGGTGTTATTATTCTCAAAAGTTAAACACGAAGCAAATGTTTGAATGTTAAATGTAGTTTGATTGGACTGTGTGCGTGCGTGTATGTATGTGTATATGAGTCGATGTGTTATGACGCCTCCTACTGTTCTTCTCTTGAATGCCCAAGACAGATTTCTCCTAACGGAGACAATAAAGGCTAATCTAATCTAAGAGAAGCTGGACTTCATGTTATATCGGCAGTTATGAGAAGGAATATTTACAGCAGCTATATCTGTATTTGAGATCAGAGAACATGGATGAATTGGAATGAAAGGGATATCACAATAATGCTCTTTGAGATTTGGCTTTTTAATGTGTGTTTGCTACAAACAAAGTTTTTATACCATAGGTTTCATATAATGTCTTTAATTAAAAAAAAAAATAAGTCATTCAAATATAACATTCTTCTTTTGTTTTCCGTGATCAAAGTGATCAATAAGAAAACATTGGCAGCATAATCTGTTGGTTCGTGAAGTAAGCCAGCCGGACCCCATCTGTGTAGCTCTCATCCGCTATTCCTTAAGCACGGCACAGAGTTTGTTATGCTGTCTTGTGCTATTGTGCCTCGACACATGCTGACCTCCAGCATCCTCGGAGATGGAGACAACCCAACAGATGTCGAGAGAGAACCAGAGAGAGAGCAGATGAAAAAGCTCTCCCGCACCAGCGTGCACGCTCGACAAGGCTAGGTGATCACTCAGGCCAGTATTTATTTCCCTAAAGCGTACAGTGTTGATCTTGGGTATCACAGTGGATGTGGTGCTGGCTCGTGGTGCTGGCACCGCCTCGGGAAGAACGCCGCCATGTTTATCTGGTCACGCTTGCAAACGCACCGCTTGGCCAGCAGGCCTCGTAGCGCTCCAAAAAGTGTCCGGTCTAAATTTTCTTCCTTCCTCCGCTGACCAGCGAGAGAGGATGTTTTGCGGAGATATTCCGGGACACCGGTGAGGCGACGCGAGGTGGTGGGGGGGGTTGGGGGCGGGGTCTTGTTTACCTCGCCTGCCACAGCGGAGGAGGAGGAGGAGGGGCCCTGGGTGCCGTGCGGCCGGGCCCCGGGAAACACGACCAGGCAGGAGGGAGAAATTTCCCATTAACTCAGGAAATTGGTACAAGCTGTGGCGCCGCGCACAATCCGTCCAATCACCTTTCTTATTTTACCCAACGCTCAACCTGACACATGCTAAGACTCATGGCTACTTTGTTTCTAGATCCACCTATTAACTCATCCACAAAACAACTTTCACACCATTCCTGCTATTCCACCTCCTCCTCAAGTGTGACTGGAAGAGACCGTTATGAGTTTATGAGACAGAGGCAGCTGATGCCTTCTTTCTTTCTTTCTTTCTAAACTAAATAACTAACACAATTGCATTAGAAGAATGTATTCATCAGGTAAATGAGTTGTTTTATTTACACCTAAGTCAACTTGATTAACTCTCATAATCACTTATTATTTTCAAAGACAGAGCATATCATTGTGAAGCGCCCACCCACACACCTTGTTCTTGAGTTTTATTGTCTTTGTGTGGCCAAGTAATAGAATTGCACGCAAGTATGAAAACAATTGTGTGTACTTAATAGTGTCTAATTAATGCCCTCATTGTTGTGGTGTGTCTGAAATTGAACTTCCCACACATCACCTGTCAATCAAATAGTGTGGGCTGGAGTATGACATCATCTTCCTTGGATTTTCTGTAGGCGGCGCTCTTTTCTTTGTTTTCTATCTGACCAATTCTTCTTCAATATAATTCCAAATGAGATGGTGCTTCCTCCTGTGCACCAGAGCATGTTTCCAGAGGAAACCTACCTACCAGACACTGCATGTGTGTGTACGTTTTCATGAACCGGGAAGACACGGTAGTGCAGTGTTATCTATCCACTGGCAATAAACTACCATCATTTTAAGTAAAGAAAAAACTCACAAATTATTACTTTAAATTAATCTTGCAGGAATGTATGTAAATAGTATGTATGAACATTGTAAAAATACATCAGTGCACTAGTCCAGCTATTATCGTGTGAGAGACACATAAGACTTTTTGGGAGTGGGAGTTTTTCGGCGCTGATGAAGATGAGGGTGAAGACAACAGCACCAAAAGCTAAACTAGAAAAACAACACAAAACAACAACAGCATAAAGACTAAAGGTGCTCAAGGGCACACACTCTTCCACACGTCCCATCCAGGAGACTTGGTGCACGGCGTCATCGTCTGCAGACGCAGAAGGTTCTGAGCTGCCTGTCCCGTGGTGATGGTGCTACCTAAACCTCATGACACTGTTTAGAATAATGACGCGCCTCAGAGGGGGGGGGGGGGGGGGGGCAGCTTTGTATGCCTATTCTGCCAAAACCCAATGAACCATCCGCCAATAAAACCTTTCATCTGGACCAAGGGAAGAGAATGTCCCTCTGAACGGTGACACCAGTCACTTTCTCCGGCTCCCGTCTCGGTCAAGTGTCGAGCCAGCCTCTCTCGTATGCGCGTGGGCCTGCGTCTGTACGCCGGCCGCCCCCAAATCTAAATCGAATAAAAATATGAAATGAGATCAAAAACGTTCCTGCTTGGCTTATTGTTATGCTTATTGTTTTCATCTTGGGCCTCCTCCGTGTGGCCGAGGAGCAGCAAGCGTAGATTAGCATTCATCATGTTAGGCCAACATGCATACTACTTTCTGAACAATCACTTTCTTTTCTTCTCTCCCTTGAAGCTGCAATACTGTATGAAACCATTCCCTCGTTTGAAATAACAATTACTCCACAGATGAATGTACCGGTCTGTGTCTGGCTGGGATACATACAGGATGTATGCCTGAAATTCAATGATGTTCAGGACGTTTTTTTGGGGGGGTATCCACCATTCCCTGTGGGTGTGGCCAGAAGGTTATGGCTATCAAGGTGAGGCTAGCGGCCACGGATCAGTTATAGAAAGTTAGAAGAAGAGTTAGACGTTATAGAAATGTGATGCCGTTTTGAGGGAGACGGCTCATCAAGATGATTCACAAGTGTTGCGGTGGCAACGTGACCAAATGAGGGGGAAGAATCCAAATCAATTGCAACGAGGAAAAAAGAAGAAGCTGTAAATAACTTCTGCCTCCTCTGGTGGGGAGTATAAGTTGCATTGACTATATTTACATTTACAGAGTATTTCTATTTTGTGACACTTTATACTTTTACTCCGCTACATTTATCTGACGGCTAGTTACTTAGATCCAGGGTTTTAGTAGGGTTTTAGATCCAAGCTCCAAAATGTACAATAAGCTCATAAAATATATTATAATATTTCTTTTTTATAGTTACACTTTACTCCTAATACTTCTATAATTTTACTTAAGTCAAATTACAACGCATTTTTCCATTATGCTGTTCTAACGTGTACTTGATACTTTTTCCCCCCCAGCGGTGACGTAGACAGTTGTTGAACATTTCCAATGCTGTTTTAGAAACTACGAGTAAATTCATCGCAGATGTCTCTTCGCTGTGCGTAGTACAGTCTCTTTTCTCAGTGCCTATAGGAGAGGATAGGCTCTGACCTCTATATTTCTCTGAAGGTACCTTCTCACCTCCTGCTATCATCTCAGCTGTAGATTGATGCTGCTGTAATGAACTAACGGGCTGCGTTCTCACACAGTGGGAGGAGATGATTGAGACAGAAGTGGGGGTGACGGGGCAGCGGTGTCGCATCATAAAAGCGCCACTTCATTTGTATTTGGCCCTTAAATTACACTCTCTCAATTAAGGGCCATTCCTCTTGCCCGTGCTGCTGAGTGAGTGTGTACGCGTCTCCCCCCCCCCCCTGAATGTATGTCTCCCCCCCCCCTGAATGTCTGCTTTAATTAAAAACCCATGGGAGCAAAGTCACAGCCATTAATCAGGCCACACCCCTCCACTGCAGAGGTGAGGGGGGGGGGGGGGGGGTGCGCTGCTCCCTGACAGCAGCAGTAGAGGATGACATCATCAGCCCCAGAGAGTTTTTTCCCACAGCGCAGGGATGGCAGGCGGGTGAGGGAGTGGGGTCAGCGGACGGCACACGGAGATAGAGGAAGACACGGCACTCAGACTATCGTGTGTTTATTGAGTGTGGAGGACGGATAATCCACATTGCTCAGCAGGGATATTGCTCGTATTGCTTAATGGTGCGAGCAGAAAAGCTATTAGAGATGACATGATTTTTATGTGTTCAGGGTGTCATCATGCGACGGTGAACGCGCCATGACCAGATATTATTGACTGTACAACATAGTCGGCCTGGCCATCGGGAGCACCGGGACAAACCCCGGTGGGCCGCTGGACCAGGGCTTTTTTTTTTTTTTTTTTTAGACAGTGACCCCTAGCGGCCCACTTTGGGAATGCTTTTTTTTACAGTGACCCCTAGCGGCCCACTTTGGGAATGCTTTTTTTTTACAGTGACCCCTAGCGGCCCACTTTGGGAATGCACCATCCCCACAGGATTACTCCTGTGGAAATAGTGTAGAAGTAGAAGTGAGTGACTAAGCTAATAATTGACAAAAATCTCTCAAATAAATATACAGTATTTACCGTAATGAGAAAAGGAGCAAATATTGATGGTTAAAACTGAATAATGACATCACAACAGTCTAATGTTAATTTAAAATGATATATTCCTCTAAATCTGGCTTCAAACGACCAACATTTTAGAAAAACAGACAAAAAAATGTCGGCTGCGAGCTAAGGTTGCTGTCAGAAACTTTCGGCGGAGACCTTTGGTCATCGCCGAATGTTGCCCCCTCAGAATTGTGGCTTGCTCTTGTGTTTGTGCGTGGATGGAGCGGGGGGTTGCAGAGTATCCGGCTGGTTGAGGTGGGCTGGTCTGGCTAGAAAAGTCCGGGGCCGTTTTTTAGTCCCAGTCCAAACCTGCTGTACAACATGATAGTGGTAAAGACCATGGGACTTTTTTTTTTTAAATCAAAACTAATTTTGTGCATTAGCTAATGAAATTTGAGCACATGGACTCGACAGCTTAAGCAGAGACGACCTTAAGAAAATGAGGGTGAAATGTCTTTGTCCTCAGGACACAGACTCAGACAGGCTGCTAGCTAACATAAATCACTTTTTATGACTCAACAGCTTCATATCACCTCATCCATATTACCCCTTGCCTTTTTTCCACTGGTCTTTAGTCTGTTAGACAGCATTACTTTAAAATGTACCAGACACTATCTGAACTGTTTTTCTGCAATAACGCCACCTGTCTGGGAGGTTAGCTTAAAGGAGTATTTCCGGCTGGCTGACACACTCAAAAGTTGTTGTCCCAATGTCACTTAGACACAAAAAGTTAGGAAAATACCAAAATTCCCCTTTATCATGAAACACTACAGAGTTGTTTTGCAAATCTCACTACTACAATTGCTTGAGTCACATCACTGATGACATCACAATTGCTGGAGTGGCATCACTGGTGACATAACAGAGAGACATCACTGATGACATCGGGAGAGTCCGAGCCGTGGAGCAGCGAGGGAGGTGGGCGCGCTGGCAGAGGTCTGGGAACACAGAGGTCCAATAGGAGAGTGAGACGGCCGGAGGGAGGAGCATTGAGGAGGGGGCGGACCCCCCCCGAGTCTGGAATTTGTGTAATATTCTGTGAGAGGCAGCAATGTGCCGCAAGGCATCCAGTCTGCCGGAAAGCCATTAGAAGAAGAAGATGACAAGAAAAAGGACGCCCATGGCGCATCCTGTCCAGATCTCCTCCTCCCTTCTAGGAGTGTGTTTGATGCAGGCCTGGGCACAACGAGGTTCATATGAATTTAGCCAGTCAATCCTTTTGGGAACCCCTGAGTGTCGGTATCAAGCTAGCGCGTGACACCGGGTGCAGCCTCTATACGTGCTGCACTGTTATGCCACTGATCTGCCAAGATGAACAGTCATTACTGCTAATCCCAGTCAAGACATGGCCATTTGTGTCATGTCTCTGTCCCACACTCCCCTATAGGCCATTATCTGCTGCCTCATTACAGAGGAAGACGGTCCAGGCCTGACCCTGTCGCCGGAGCGTTGAGTGGACTGACAGGAGACGGGAGACGAGACGAGCTTAGCATGAAATGTCCACTGAGTTAAACCAGCTGTGACATACATACATGTATCCAACATCCAGTACGCATGTATCCAACATAATAGTACTAGTAGTACGCATGTATCCAACTTATAGTACACATGTATCCAACATCCAGTACGCATGTATCCCGCATGTATCCAACATATAGTACTAGTACGCATATATCCAACTTATAGTACACATTAGGGCTGTGAATTTTCACTGGCCTCACGATTCGATTACGATTCAGGGGGCTACGATTCGATTATAAAACGATTATCGATTACTATATGATACGATTAAAAGTGATGCATGGATTTAAGATGCATCGAGATGCATCTTAAATCCATGCATCATCAATAGTGAATAGCACTTAAATCAAACAGCACAGTATAGATGCAGGGTAAATAGCATGAAGAGGGATTTGAACAGCTACAATACACTGCCTGGCCTTTTCAGCTGGAGGACTGCTAACCGTAAAGTGAGTGCACAGTACTTCACTCTTGCAAGCAGTTGAGAGTGAGAGCGGAGGTGGAAAGCGAGGGTTAAACTTATATATCGCCACGTTGGCCTTACAATACAAATCACACATTGGGCCGGTCTGTTATGATGGAGGTGAGGTTCTGATTAGACTCAGGGGGCTCTATTCTCCCACAGGCCATCGGCGCTATTACGGGCCTTAACCGCAAAAAAACGTGCCTTGCGCCTGTTTCGGCAAGATAGCAATAGGCTTTAGGCTGCCAAATGCGCTTTAGGCCGAATGGGCGTGGCGCAGTCCCAAAGTGGGCGTGTCGGCGCTAAATACCAGCCTAGTCATATCTTGGGAGCTGGCCTACATTTAGCGCTTTGCGCTTTTCAAAAGCAGGCCTATTCTTTGCCTTCACTGCTTCTTCTCTGTCACCCTTCTCTCTCTCTCTCTCTGAGTTCCCAGCATGCATTGTGTTTCTTCATTTCGCTACTAAATAGCCACCAAATGAGCCAAAATAGATATAAAAGGTAGTTCTAAATTAATGTGTAATGGTAACACAGCCTGCCATTGTCAACATTTCAATATTGGACCAAATAAAACCTCGAAATGAAAACACCACCCTATGTGAAACATATATGTCCTCCTGGGCATATATATACCCCTTGTCGAGTTAACGTGATTTAGAGAAGTAACAGCGGAACGCGCTTCGGAACGCGCTTCTAATGGCATCTGCTATACTGTGATGTCCTTCCAATAACTTGGCCCTATTTCACATTTAGTTTTACAATAAAAACACATTTATGCAATGACTTGACATAATGTAGGGTATATTTATGTGCATCATCCTTCCTGCAGCAGGCGAGAGAAAATGATATCTTTCTGGACAAACTTTCACCAATCTAATAGGCTATATTTTTCTAGCTGATGCATAGAACATTATTTTCACTTTGATCTTGCTATAGTGTAGCGTATTTACATGCTTGCAGTATTGAAACTGCAGTTAGATTGGTTTGAGAAGCATAATAATATGGAATAATAGCCTATAATGCAGACAGACAGGCTGGATGAAGGGAGGGGGGGGGGGGGGGGCAGAGCGTTTGGCTTTCGTCTGGTTTTGCGGGATCACTGGAATTGGAGCTAAAAAGGCAAGCGTGCGATTCGTTTATTGCACTTATCCAATGAGCATGACGGTGCATAATTTTACGCCTAAAAGGCGTGGTTGTAATGCTTTGGGCTGCATCTAGCGCCAGCACAACGATATCAAGTGCGCCTTTCCACGCCCACTGCTTTGATCTGCGCCTGCCGCTCGGCCTAGAAACTGCGCCGATGCAACGATAGGGGCCAGGGTGTCCATCTGTAAAACCTGCAATGAAACCTAACACGCCTCCTTAAGGAGCCACTAGTCCCCCTAAAACTGTCATTAGCACGGCTTTTCATGGAGAGTTTAAGTAGTCGGATGATTACATTTAAATGGTTTAAAAGCTGTTTCAGGGGCTATTTTCCAACCTTTCCACGAGTACAAGTCTGGGAGAAACATTGAATTTATGTAATTCTTTAAAAAAATTAATGTTAAAATTTGCGGGTTGTTTTACTTTTACAGCTCTTGAGTCATTTTCCAGACAGACGTGTAATTTAACTCTGACCCGAGCACGATTTTACAGTAGTTGAATTAACAATTAGAGCTCAACAGTGTGACACCCACTTTTCTCGCGGCACCAGATCTGAAAAAGAATCCCCCCCTGAATTATTTTTATTTTTTGAAACATCCGTATATAAAGAGTTTTTAAGCCTGGAACCAAGCCAACCAGCTAGCAGATAAATCATGACTGAGTGACCATGAAACATCTGACTTGGAGCAAAAATGAAATAATAATAAAGTAAAACTAAATAAATAAATAAATAAATAAATAAATAAATAAATAAATAAATAAATAAATAAATAAATAAATAAAAATAAATTAAATAAAAATCGAAAATATATATGATCAAATGTCAAATGTTTGATGGTCACTCCCGATTCATCTGCTAGCTGGTTGGCTTGGTTCCAGGGTTACAACTCTTTACAGTATATAAGGATTTTTCGAAAACGTCTATTCGACTTTTGCGCAAATACTTTTGCCGTGTCAAATATACAGATTTGTTTGTTTTCCATCAAACATTCTCACCATAAATACTCTAGACTTCAAAACCTGATGCAATAATAGCACTTATTGTGTTGCTTGTACAGACTCTCTCTCTCTCTCCTCAGTATTTTAGCCCCGCTCTACCGCCACCACTAATAACTGTGGGAATCGCTATATGAGAGCATTTGAACCAAAACTCTATCTGTCTAACAAGACTACATATGTGAGCGTCCTTGTGGCCCATAGAGAGAATAGAAATACTCAAATGAAATCGACTCTTTGAAGACCTCCACAACGCATTACCGAATTAAAATGTTTACTCGGCAAAGGCTCAGGCGCTGTCCTTGTGCTGTACTTCGCCGCGGTGGAGAAAAAGCCTTTTCAACGACCAACTCAAAATCATCCCGCTATCGCCGGTTCCCTTTGAAAAACAACTTGTAAGAAAAGGAGTCATCGGAATTTAAATTTTCCACAGGATGAAACGGAGCTGCAGAGGGAGAAGGCCCCCGCCGCTCCCCCTCCTCCAAGGGGCCAGGCCTACACCCTCAGGTTTCACAGAGCAACATCTGATAGCCACGCTCTTCGGCCACTTCCTGGATCTCCATCCCCCAGTGGCGGATCACTATCCTGCACTCTGCAGCCTTACAGCAGCCGGGGGACGTCTGAGGTCAACATTAACACCCTCATCTGTCCCCTTTAACAAGACGACGTCTGCCAAGATCTTCCCGTGCACTGGAAAAAAATGTCTATCGTAAACACATTATAATCTTTCTTTGCACACTAGAAAGGGGGATTTTGAGGGTCTAAGAGAAGAGCAATGAGCTGCCGAGCTATGTGAATATAATTAACTATTTTCTGGTGTAAATAACACTGGTTTGGACAGAAAGGAAAAGTCACGGAGGACACTTCAAAAACTATTTATAAATATTGAATATAAAAATATAAAAACAGCCGCCAACTGAATATTAACGCTGAAAAAATAAATGAAAATGTGTTGTAATTTCCCTTGACCTAATGTAATTCATAATGAAATTATTAGAGAAACAAGTGGAATTAACACGACTTGACTGAAAAACGATCCCACAAAGCAACGACGCACTTTAAGACTTCATATAAGATCAAATTGCTTCTTAAGATGGAAGATTTTTTTTGCAGCCGCAGATTCCTCCTCTGAGCTTTTACTGTCCTCAGCTGCACGTTCTTTTCTTGGTGTAGTTAGAGGTTTGTTTATGTAAGATCCATCCCTTCCTTCAGACTCATATTTCTACACTGACAGTCATTATGGAGCAACCTCCCTGAAAAGCTCTGTGGTGGGGCTGTGCTGATGTGTGTGTGTGAGCGTGTGCGTGTGTGTGTGTGCGCGCACGCATCTGTGAGTGTCTACGTGTGTGTGCTTGTGCGTGTGCGCACGGTGTAGTGTGTATCTATGTTTACATAATGAGAACAATTACTGTAAAGTAATTTGTAAGGATTCCTTTGAGACAAGTATTTAAATGAAAAAAAACAAAAAAACAAAAAACAAAATATGCATGTGATTTATGTGAAACATTTATTTGATGTAAACATAATTAACCTTGAATGCATTATGTGGGTGCATTTAAAACGCACTGGCCTCACTACAGTGACAATTTTCCACTTCACAGTGATTTACTGAAAGCAATTGTCCAAAAGTTCATTAAACTGATAGATGGGCTACATTGTAGCTACAATCAATACAACAGTAGCGAGGCTTAGGGGTTGCGATAAGCTACAGGTTGTAACACCTCCCAATATTTCCCTTGATAAACACATTGGGTGCTCGACGAGTCGACACTGCTCAAGAAGATATCTGTCATTTGTAACTGTAAGTGATATTATCACTCACACAAAGAAAAGAGGACTTGGCTCACCTTTCTTACTGACAACATAGGACATGAAGAAAGTTGAACATTTGTGAGGGAAGTTATGTCGCCACGGTGCCAAGAAGATATTTATTTATACATTTTTCAATGGTGCTTTTCTGGCCGGTGTGATCAATATAGAGAATTGCCACTGGTCGTCTGTGTCACAGCGATGTGACTGAGTGCATAGCTTTTATTATGGAGGATGTCCTTGCTATTGGAGTAGAGAGCCAAAGTGAACGTCACTTCCTGCTTCAGCAATCAGTACTGTACCAGAGATTTTCATCCGCCATTTATTTTCTCATATAGACATTTCGTAAAATACTTTAAAAAATAGTTTTACTTGTTCGAACCAAACGGTTCAGATATATTTAGATACAGGAGAGACCACATAACATTTCGCTCCGACCAAAATGTAAAAAAAAAAAAAAAAAAAAAACAGATTTAAAGAAAATATTTTTTCAATGTGTTTTTTGTTTTTTTAGTTTTGGTCCGAGTGAAATGTTCTATGGTCTCTCCCGATTCTGGGAAAATAAATGGCGGATGAAAATCTCTGGTACAGTGGCTGAAGCAGGAAGTGACGTTCACTTTGGCTCTCTATATCCATATGTATAGCGCTGGTTTCCTGAACTCATAGAAAAGACCTGGGACACACGACAAACTCGCCATCTGAGGTCAGCATCACGGCATAATCCCAGTTTAAGGCCTTTTCCCTGCTCCCATCCCAGCCGCCAAACTCCTGGAAGCCACCTCTTTGTTCTCTTCGCTGCCAATGAAGCCATCAAATGAACACTCGGGAGGGCGGGAGGGCGTGGGCGTCGGGAGGAGAATTGAAGGTTTTTGGCCCTCCGCTACGAGCCTTTTACTGTAAATTACACGGCTGGGATATAAGGAGAGGATTGCAGGGAGTGTGAAGATCTCCACTGAAGCCAGGAGCGCAGAAATGATGCCACTTGTCGGCCCCGAAACCTCGACATTTTTCTCTCGGAAATAGCCAGTTTCAAATATCCCAGAAACACCAAGGCCTCCAAATATGTTCCCGCCGCGCCGCAAAGTAAATCCTGTCAGTGGCCAGCGCAGTAACTGCCGGGAAAACGGTTATAATTCCTTCTCAGGCTGACATAAGCTGTCATGTTTGTACATTATCTGTGTATAACTAGAGTCCAAACAGAATATATAACCAGGTGGAGATGATCCGACCGGGCAGGTATGTCAAAGCTAATCCAATCAAGGGGAGAGATCGCCTTGTCTAAACATTTACTCCAGCCGCGGTAACATCCGACGACGTTTGGCATCTCTGCTCACCGTGCAAGCCGAGCGAAACCTAGAGCTCGTCCAGAAAATATTAGCCGTTACTCTGCTGTCCGCTGCCACCCCATCCCCCCCCCCCTCGCCTCAACACATCCAGAGAGAGAGAGGAAAATAGATTCCTTTGCAGTGGGCCCTGGCCAAACCCACAGTGCCACTCAGAGCGCCTGTGTCATTTTTCCACTGGGTTTGTGTGGTATATTTTCACAGGCCTCTCTCTCTCTCTCTCTCTCTCTCTCTCTCTCTCTCTCTCTCTCTCTCTCTCTCTCTCTCTCTCTCTCTCTCTCTCTCTCTCTCTCTCTCTCTCTCTCTCTCTCTCTCTCTCTCTCTCTCTCTCTCTCTCTCTCTCTCTCCTTCCCTTCGTTTCCATTTAGAATGTGCAGCATTAAAGAGAAACCATGCTGATTTATGTGGCATGGTGAAACCTTGTATTACAGACGTGGTCAGGCCGCTGCTCCAATCAAAACGCCTTGAATTATCGCTCCCTCCGGACCGGTTGCGTAACGCCCCTATTATCACTGCAAATTACCCGCTGGCAACATCGGGGGGGGGGTGTCGATGTTGCTGGTATATATGCGGTGTGATGGGCTGATGTGCGCGTATACGTAGTGAATGTGTGTGTGTGGGGGCTCGGCCATGCCTCTCTCCCTTACGTGACACTACAGACACCCTTACTGTATTTAGTGTGTCTGAAGGGCTTTGCAATAAAAGCCTAACTACCACAACGTTTCTCAAGGTCAAACGACCCTTCCCTCAGGCACTATACGGTACAAACTAAAACACTTCCACACGTTTTCCACTTGATCAAACCTTGTTCAATTTCCTGCGCTTTGTGCCTCGCAGATACATGTACAGTCCTGACTAGGGATGTCAACGGTTAACCGTTAATCGATTAACCGTCGCTAACGTCGTTGTTCGGTTATTGCTGTCAGTCTATCAGTTAATATAATTTCCCCCCCCCCCCCCCCCCCCCCCCCCCAATCTGTTATTTCAAATAACAGATTGTTGTTGTTGTAATGTTTACATAAACAGGAAATAAAGCTCTCAAAAATATATTTCCTTGTCATCCATATAAGAGCCAGAATGATTTTGGAATGATTACCTGATCAAAATGTGGCAATAAACTTATAAATTTCAGCATCTAAATAGACACGCCTTGTTTGGGCATGAGCTCATTGAGTAAATAGACAATTTTTTTTTTTTTTTTTTATATTAAAAGATTATGAATTAACCGATAGGTTAATCGATTATTAGCGTCGGTTAATCAAAAGTGAAATTAACCGAAAATTGACATCCCTAGTCCTGACATGCTGTAGATAGACCCTCACACACTGTAGATAGACACTGGTGACATGCCGGCTTTTCCTCGCATATTATTCTCTTAGATGTGACTAAGGAGGAGCGGTGTACCAGTCGATCAGACGCCCACTCCCTACCACCATCACCCCCCCGTGAATGCATTTACTCCTATTAGGGGCTGCAGTCAAGCGCGAGAGGACGGCGCGCGGCGTCTTTTATGAACATTTATTGTTACACAGTGTAATGACCATGCACGGCGTGACCCGGGCTAATGACACCATAGATTAGCTCGGGCGGGCAGCCTTTGGGAAAGTCCAGAACTATTCCAAAGCTATTGATTTCGAGGCTCGCTGCGAAATTGAACTGTCAGGTGTTCCGCCGGGCTCTGATATGATATCGATCCCTCGTGCTGCTTAGCGACCAGCAAAGAGTCTGGTTACCTGAAGCGAGGCCGCGGTCGGGGGCACCCCGCTGGACGATCTCTCTCCCCCCCCCCCCCCCCCCCCCCTCTTATAACTGCTGATTGGAATTTTAAATAGAAATTTGATAAACTCCCGTCTCTCTCTCTCTCTGGGGAATACGAGCGTCTGCAAAAACACGACACGTCTTCCTGCTGGCGCTCAGACCGTTAGCCGCGCTTAGTGACGGGCATGCACTCCTCCATTAAGCAAAAGAGGGCTGGTGCCAAGACGTATACGCTGTTACCATTGACATTGTGCTTATGGCTTGACCTGGCCGGGGTAAAGGGAACATTAGCAACGTCCGCGGCTATAACCATTCGTTCTCATGAGCTCCTCCTTGTGGAACAATAGGACGCGGTGCGAAAGTCAACACAAGTTCACTCTGCAGGGAAGAGAAAGTGAAGAGAGACACACAGAGGACACAGAGAGAGAGAGAGAGAGAGATGGGAAGTAACAAAGTAAAAATACTTTGTTACTTAAGTATTTTCAGTTACAGTATCTGTACTTTACTGAGTATTTATTGTTCTGACAACTCTTTTTTTTTAAACTTTTACTCCCTACATTTTAACACAAATATCTTTCTACTCCTTAGATTTTCAAAACAGGCGCGTTTAGTTTTAATGCATGACAGACACAAGCGATGTAACGTTGTCTCTCTCGTCTCGCGCGCTCTTTCATGTGCACCTTTTTTGTGGAAAAAACATATCACACAAATTATGAGCCAAAGTATATTTTATACATCTTAACATGTTTGAGAGAGAGGATCTTTTACGTTTAACAGCCTTCAAATTATATTAATATGACGTGAGTTTCACTTAGCTTTGCACAGCTGGTAGAAACAGGTTTTACTTTGATACTTTATTACATTTCAGAGCTTGTTTTTTTCACCAAGCTTTGCTATCAGTCAAATGTTAAATAATTAATAAATAAGTATTCTGGTAAATAGCAGTCATGTGACCGTATGATTGTGTTCCATTTGTTTTTGTTTTTTTTACTTTTCAGGAAACAAGTTGAATCAGTACTTCTACTTTGACCAGTCTTTTTTTACACAAATAATTGTACTTCTACTTAACTAAAGAGTGTGTACTTTTCCCATCTCTGTAGAGAGAGAGAGAGAGAGAGCGAGAGAGAGAGAGAGAGACAGGCAGATACAGCGAGAGAGGCAGGGATATACACAGAGAGAGAGAGAGGTAGGCAGATACACAGAGAGAGAGAGAGAGAGAGAGGCAGGCAGATACAGAGAGAGAGAGGCAGGCAGATACAGAGAGAGAGAGAGAGAGAGAGAGGCAGGCAGATACAGAGAGAGAGAGAGAGAGAGAGAGAGAGGCAGGCAGATACAGAGAGAGAGAGAGAGAGAGAGAGAGAGAGAGAGGCAGGTAGATACAGAGAGAGAGAGAGAGAGAGAGAGAGAGAGAGAGAGAGAGGCAGGCAGATACAGAGAGAGAGAGAGAGAGAGAGAGAGAGGCAGGCAGATACAGAGAGAGAGAGAGAGGCAGGTAGATACAGAGAGAGAGAGAGAGAGAGAGAGAGAGGCAGGCAGATACAGAGAGAGAGAGAGAGAGAGAGAGGCAGGTAGATACAGAGAGAGAGAGAGAGAGAGAGAGAGGCAGGCAGATACAGAGAGAGAGAGAGAGAGGCAGGCAGATACAGAGAGAGAGAGAGAGAGAGAGTGTGTCTCTCCCTCCTCTTACGCTCCATGTTCATTCTGGTGTCTTCAGCCAAGCCCAGTGGTGTCAGCGAGTGCATGGAAGCAATCAGCGGCCCGCGCAGCACGCCGTCAAACGCCTTTGATCAGCGCCCGGAGACTGATCCACAGTGACTGACCCCGCCCCCTCCCCCCCCCCCGCACGTCAGGATCCACACTGACTGACCCCGCCCCCTCCCCCCCCCCCCCCCCGGAGACTGATGCACACTGACTGACCCCGCCCCCTCCCTCCCCCCCCGCACGTCAGCCAGGACGTCCCGACGCCCTAACATGCCTCTGTCACCTCAGCGTTTCATCTGTCTCTGTGTGTTACTCCAGAAGAGCCCACTTTATTGGACTCTTTGTGGAGAGTCAGTCACATGGGAACGCCGGAGTGATCGATGTTAGCCAGCAAGCGTTTCCTCTGCCCGGGGCTGTGCAATGGAGACAGGAAATGATAGAGTAGAAGAAATGAAATCAAAACATAAATCACAATGTGTGTGTGCATATGAGATGAGATGGCTGTGCGACGGTCCCAGTGCGTTTAGCAGACATTTTGACCAACCTCAATATATATTATAAATGTCGATTTTCACAAGCGAGGCAAGTGCTGTGTGCCGCTACGCGTTTATAACCTCGCCAAAATATATGCAAAGCCTCCACAGGTATTTATATTTCTGTCTGACATCACCTTGGGCGACATACGCCTTAATCCGTAATGGAATACTGTCTGGGGAAGGTTGTGTGTGTGTGTGTGTGTGTGTGTGTGTGTGCGTGCGTGTGCATTCATGTGTGTGTGCACACGTGCTTGTGTGTGTGCGTGTGTGTGTGCATGCGCGTGCGTGCGTGTGTGCCTTCACCTTGTAATAGGATATGTTATCAGAGTTTCACATGTCCCTGTGAGTTGCCTCATTTTGGGCCAAAGCTGTTTTCTCCACCCAAAGCAACGCAGATATACAGTCAACAGGGCTTCTATTGCCTATCAGAGCATGTTAGCTCCATGTTATTTTATTTGTCTTCTGCCATGTTGTTTTCCCATCTTCTCCATCTTCTAATCTTCCAGTGGTTCACAACGTTTTTCACATCAAGGACCCCTAAACTGACACACATTAGACCACGGACCCCCATACGATTTAGTCCCAGCTGGTCCCTCATCTGATAAGACGTTTAGATGTTTTATTACAGAAAGTGTATGAAACCTGTGAGCAAAATAGTCATCCATTCTGTCATTGTGTTACTTCTGGATGGAATTATAGTGAAAATAAATGATTCCCCTTTTTGGGGTTCCAGGGGTTCCCCAGACCCCACTTTGAGAACCACTGCTCTAATCTGCTCCTTTAGGGGCTCTGCACCATGCTGTGTGCTGGAGACAGGAAGTATGCCCCGCCCAAAACTCCACCTAACACCCACCTCAGTATGAACTCATGTGGCCTACAATTAGGACAACATGGGAATTTAGGGCCTATAATGTGTCAAAGCAATGGACACATTTAAGTTAAATAAGCATTCATCTCAAAATATTAAACATTATAACTTTAACATGGTGGTGTTGGGAAATACACTTCAAAATGCTCCTTCGTCATTAAGATTTCTCTTGGACAAACTTACAAACGTGATCCATTGTATAAGTGAGCTAAATTGAAAACACAGTATCTGTAATAGCATTGGAAATAGATAGGGTGACATATTATTTCTATAAATTAAATTATATTAATTGTTTTGGCCGGTAAAAGTTGTTCTTGGCAGATACATTATTTTTTAGCTTAACAGCCTTTGGCAGGTGAGCCAAAACGTTCATTTCCGGCTCTGTATGTACACACAGCGCACGCGCGAACGGACACACACACAGACAGACACATACGCACGCACGTGCACACGCGCACACACACACGCGCACACACACACACGCACACACACACACACACACACACACACACACACAAGGTGGCAGCAATCTCCAGTTGGTACTGAAGGCCAGCTGAAGGCCTTTTTGGCTGCTAGCCAGCTGCCATACCAAAGAGCTGAAACTAGTGCTATTTATACAGTGTAAGAGG
Organism: Poromitra crassiceps; assembly: GCF_964638095.1. Taxonomy (NCBI): domain Eukaryota; kingdom Metazoa; phylum Chordata; class Actinopteri; order Beryciformes; family Melamphaidae; genus Poromitra; species Poromitra crassiceps. The sequence continues at coordinate 48,750,936 of NC_139627.1, read as the reverse complement.
TTGAATTTGTTACTTATGTTAAGCTACATTTAAGTATATTAAGTTAAATTTCTGTTTATCTTTGTTTGATCTGGCCAGCCGACTGCTGCATCCTCTATAACCCGTATAACCTGTAAATATAAAAATAAATAAATAAATAAATAAATAAATAAATAAATAAAAATAAATGTAGGAGTTTAATTGCCACTATAGGATCGCCCATCTTAAAAATGTAGGCTACGTGTGTGTGTGTTGTGGTGAAGAAGACACACTACTATGAAGGTCATTTCATTGTAGGTGGCAATAGCACTCGAAGTGGCCGTCAATAGAATAGCAGCCATCCAGCATGGTTTTCTACATGTAGAATAGTAACATGAAGGGATATAAATCCGACGTGAATGCAGCTCATTGCAACAGTGATATGGACCCTCTTTTGAAAACAGGGCAAACAGAGAATGACTGGAGCTTTGTTTGGGACGCTTAGGTCATAGACACGTGCGGTCGGAGTCCATAATTGCACGGTATGGCATAAATATCCCAAGAGCTTGGCAGAGAGGGAGGCTCGCCCTGCGACGTGCGGCCATAAATCAATGACTGGACGCGGGAGAGGTATATAAGGTGGAGAGAAACAGAGCGGGAGATGGATTGAGAGAGGAGAGGTGGAGAGATAGAGAGAGATAGAGAGACCCGTGCTCTGACAGACAGAGAGAGAGAGAGAGAGAGAGAGAGAGAGAGAGGAGTGAGATTGTGGCAAGGCCTCGCTCTCCAAACCACAGTCGTCTCCTGCCAAACCCCTTTCTCTCTCTCCCTCCCCCCCTCCCTCTCTCCCTCCCCCCCCTCCATTCTGCTGTTGAAATCTATTTATTCTGGGACAATTTCTCCTCTATGAACTCTTCACTCTTAACATGATGGATGATTAAATGATTATACAGAGCCGGCGTTTTGCAATAAAATGACAGATAATGTCCCACATGTAGAATCCAAAACGCTGCCGTTGGGGGTTAGTAGGCTGCCTGTCCTTATTCGTCAGCGTATATGCAAATCAAAGGAAAAATGTGCTTAATGTGTTTTATGTCTGCACTTGTTTTGGCCAAGGCGTTTAATACCAAATAAGATTAGAACAACTCACACATTGTCATGTTAGCCACAAACTACTGTAATAACACAGACCTCTAAAAAACACAAATACCCTGGATTTAACGACGTGCACGTATCAAAAAAGCGTGTGTGTGAATTGCAGTATAGCTACATTCATTATTCCTTCATCCTAAATGGTGAGAGAGACACTTTGTGGGGATGACGGATGTGTTGCTGTCAGCCCAAATGGTTTCAACGGGTCCAAACTGTCACCCAATTGCCTCCAAACTCCATTAACGAGTTGCTATGCAGGGTGCAATCACCGCCCTGTCAAGAGAACACGGCCATCTTGTTTTTCTTTTCACCTTTATTTATTTGACTGAGCACGTCTCCTCTTTTCCACAAACACTGTGCTCCTCTCAGACCGCTGCTTTTGGGTAAGTGTGTGTGGGTGCGCCGGGGTAGGACATTTTTTAACAAGGGCTTTTTTTGCCCTTGTTAAATATGTGTCGGGGTCATTTTTGGTCATTCCCAAGGCGATTTTATCCAATTTTGGGGAAATAGGCTACCTTAGACCAATCAATGACTCTTATCCAAACTTATTTTATTTCTAAAAGTTCATAAACAATCACAGTTTAAAATCCTCATTTCCTATCTCCATTGATTGTCTAGTCTAGCATGTTATGTACCGTACTTGGAAAAAAAACTTTCAAATAACATGCCCTATGACAAAAGACAAAAAGCACATATCAACAGTAGACTGACAGCTTTTTAAGGCCCTGAGCAGAGCAGGAGAGGGTCAGCGATATAATTTGGATCTGTTTCTAGTTGTGACTTAGCGGGTGGTTTGCGTATAAAAAAAAAACGTTCCATGTTCTTAAGTTATTAATGTTAGCGAGTGAACTAGCTGGCCAAGTCAAGTCTCAAGTCTTTGACCTATAAGTCTCAAGTCTCTTACATACGAGCGCTCTATCATCTTGGATGCCATCTGGTCTGCTTAGAACACCACATAGATAAAACGAAGGAATTGAAAGCATGCACAGTATATTCTCCTCAATCCTTTATTTATTAACGTACAGTATCATCATTGATGAGTTGACATTATTATTAGTAGACCTTTCCTCAATGTTATTGCACACACACACAAAAAAGCTTGTTCACAAGTCCCACATCTCAAGTCCGAGTCAAGTCTCAAGTCTTTGGAGGACGAGTCTCAAGTCACTGTGTGTGTGTGACTTAAGTGCGACACGAGTCCAAGTCCCCATCTCTGAGTCATGTTTCATTATAGTCTGTATCTAAATGATATTCTGTATAGTCTCTCAACACAGACATGTTGGCTCCCGACAACTACGTCTGTACTTCGGCAGGTATTGTAGGCAACAACAACAAAACAAAAAAAAACGGCACAGAGGAAATTAGAAAAAAGTCAGAAAAAGAAACTCAGAATTTGTTTCTGAGAAAGTTCTAAATTTTCCCCTCAAAATTATCCTTTCTGCAGTAAAAGAAAATGAACCAACAATTGCTCTAATACGCCCCATCCTCCTGAGTTTATATGAAGAATAAAGATTGCTCAAAAAAACAAGAACACCCTGCTTCATTCTGTCAAGCACAACCACAGAAACTGCTGTTTAAGAGCCTTGCTGAGTGACTCGGGCAAGATGGCTGCCCCCTCTGTCTTCAGCTGCTTGTCATTGGCTGTTGCCACTTCTGTTTGTCCTGGCTCTGTTTGTGTCTTCCTGTATGCATGTTGCAAGCCACTATCGTCTACGATCGCCAAACACTTATTCAAGCCTCTGTTATGGACTTATGCACCCGGGGGTCCCAAAGAAACCATCTTTCACCATTCAGGCTACCTGAAGGTACATGGGCTCTGCAGCATAGCTATCACCTGGGTACACGTTGTGTAGGTACAGTAAGGGAGAGTATTTTCTTATTCACTCCTCTAGTCTCCACTCCCAGGGGTGGACTGGGATCATAATTCAGGCCGGGCATTAGATACCAAGCAGGCCAGGCTGATATGGGCCGACGCGCGTGCCGGCGTCCGAAGGGCGTTGGCGAAAAATTTGGGTCATTTGAAGCGCAATTTGGGCCGTTTGAAGCCCAATTTGGGCCGTTTGAAGCCAGATTTGGGCCGTTTGATGCCCAATTTGGGTCGTTTAAAGCCAGATTTGGGCCGTTTGAAGCCTGATTTGGGCCGTTTGAAGCCCAATTTGGGCCGTTTGAAGCCCAATTTGGGCCAAGTCCAATTTTACAATGAGATGCACCCACTTTAACCCTGAATAAAGTAATAAAACCACTAGTAAACCAGTAGGCGGCGCCTGGCCTGCTGTTCAGTGAGTGGCCTGGCCTGGCCTGCAAAAAAAAAAAAAAAAAAAAAAAAAAATTGCAGGCCAGGCCAGGCCACCGGGCATTTGCCCGACGTGCAGTCCGCCCCTGTCCACTCCACCTCCTCATCATCACGAGAAGAGGAGAAAAATATCATAACGGAGTGATGGGCAAGGCTGCTGGAGAGAAACGTCTAACGCCATTTTCCACCGCATCAAAATTGGAGAACAAATATCAGCCTCAAAACTCGTCTAATGAGCACAAGTTAATTTGACCATTTTCCCCACGAGACTCTGGTCTTCTTGCCACGGGAAAACATGAATATCTCTCATAATGCCTCGTCATCATGTCCATCCTCTCCCAAATCCACATGGAGCAGTTTAGCTGAGCGAGCAAAATAAACAGCCGTGCTTCTGAAATGACAGGAAGAGAAGACAAGCCTGTTGTTGTTACACTGCCTTCACTCAGTCTTCTCACTCACGCCGGCATTCAGAGCTAATTGCCCGTGGAGGAGCTGGAGCAAGTACAATACAACCGCTCTCGTGTGCAAGACGAATGGCTGCTGGGAGCCGGTGAGTTTATTTGTGTTGCTGGACTTTTCTAACAGGGAACACGCTCTGCATCGGAGCGAGAGGCAGAGTGAGGGTGAGGAGGAGCATGAGAGGCAGAGTGAGAGAGAGGAGGAGCATGAGAGGCAGAGTGAGGGTGAGGAGCATGAGAGGCAGAGTGAGGGAGAGGAGGAGCATGAGAGGCAGAGTGAGGGTGAGGAGGAGCATGAGAGGCAGAGTGAGGGAGAGGAACATGAGAGGCAGAGTGAGGGTGAGGAGGAGCATGAGAGGCAGAGTGAGGGTGAGGAGGAACATGAGAGGCAGAGTGAGGGAGAGGAGGAGCATGAGAGGCAGAGTGAGGGAGAGGAGGAGCATGAGAGGCAGAGTGAGGGAGAGGAGGAACATGAGAGGCAGAGTGAGGGAGAGGAGGAGCGGCAGAGTGAGGGAGAAGAGGAGCATGAGAGGCAGAGTGAGGGAGAAGAGGAGCATGAGAGGCAGAGTGAGGGAGAAGAGGAGCATGAGAGGCAGAGTGAGGGAGAGGAGGAGCATGAGAGGCAGAGTGAGGGAGAGGAACATGAGAGGCAGAGTGAGGGTGAGGAGGAGCATGAGAGGCAGAGTGAGGGAGAAGAGGAGCATGAGAGGCAGAGTGAGGGAGAGGAGCGAGAGAGGCAGAGTGAGGGTGAGGAAGAGCATGAGAGGCAGAGTGAGGGTGAGGAGCATGAGAGGCAGAGTGAGGGAGAAGAGGAGCATGAGAGGCAGAGTGAGGGAGAGGAGGAGCATGAGAGGCAGAGTGAGGGAGAGGAGCATGAGAGGCAGAGTGAGGGAGAAGAGGAGCATGAGAGGCAGAGTGAGGGTGAGGAAGAGCATGAGAGGCAGAGTGAGGGTGAGGAGCATGAGAGGCAGAGTGAGGGAGAAGAGGAGCATGAGAGGCAGAGTGAGGGAGAGGAGGAGCATGAGAGGCAGAGTGAGGGAGAGGAGGAGCATGAGAGGCAGAGTGAGGGAGAGGAGGAGCATGAGAGGCAGAGTGAGGGTGAGGAGCATGAGAGGCAGAGTGAGGGAGAGGAGGAGCATGAGAGGCAGAGTGAGAGAGAGGAGGAGCATGAGAGGCTATTGAAGCTGCAGCTGTGAGTCGGCTTCCAATATCTCCTTCTCTACCATGGCCTCGATGGTGGACACGCGACTCAAAGGAACAGAGGAACAGTCGTATTGCTTTTGACCTGGAGACGACTCATAAGGTCACTGTAGATGGTAGCTCTGTGCAGAGTGGCTTCTCTGATGCAGCGCTGACCCTGTAGGTGAAATGGTCTTTTAGACGGCTTTCATACAAACAATCATCAGCAGTGGGTTGCACCAGCTGTGCGTAAGTTGAAACGTAAGCTAGTTTGAACGTAAAGTCTCACTAAGTCCGAGTTTACGCACTACTAAAAATATTTGGGTTGCACCAAGTGAAATAGTTACAACGTAGGCATAAGTTAGAACTAGGGATGTTCATCAATTATCGAAAATCGATAATTGATCGTTAAGGATTGGAATCGATCCTGTGGCATTTGGATCGATTTTTTAATTATAAAAAAAAAAAAAAAAAAAAAAAAAAAAAATTGGACTAGGTTTGGGTGGAATTCGTTCCTCCTCGCCCCACTCCATTGCACAGCCGACTAACGTGAGGTGGAGCTTCATATAGTCTCTAGTTTTCTGGCTGGGCACGGGCCTTTGTGCCAACAAAACTGTTTTAAACATGAGAAATTCACACCGGCATGCGCCGGGGACAGCAGTGTTGGAGAGGAGACACATTGAAATAAAGAGTTCATTGAGGAGAACACGTTGTCTTTCGTATTTTCTGCCATAGGCATTCATTTTGTTAAAAAAAAAAAAAAAAAAAATTCTAAGTATTAACACGTTCACTGCCATTGACGAGTTATCTCGGCTTACAGAATCCGACGGTTCACTGCCAAAGACGAGTTATCTCGGCTTAAATTTTTTTTTTTTTTTTTGACGGTGGGACGTGGATCAACGCTCCCCACGTCTCCTATAAAAATATTGGAGTCAGCGAACGTGTACAACCCATTCCACGGACCCACTAAGTGGCGACAGTGCTCTCCACACTAGGAAAAGCAGAGCCAAAACTGTAGGGTAACGCGCGAGGAAACCATTCTCTACTGTAAAATGGATTGGCGAAAACGCTTTCACTTTCGCGCATTATCGCGCTGGGAGCTGGCGGTGGGGGATTCCAAAAATAGACTGGGTGGAAAACACTTTGAAACACGCAGCATAAAGCCTAGAATCGCACAAAGCTTCATCAAAGCTCTCAAACCCAAGAAACAAGTGAGCCCTATCCACACTCGCTGCCAGGGAGGGAGGCTGCTCAAACTCGCAGCAGCAGCAGCAGCAGCAGAACACTCGCTTGTGACAAACGCTGCGGAGGAGAACGCCCACGGAGGGAGGAGTTGGAAGCAGAGGGGGGTTTCCTGCTGTTATGGAGGAAATTACTGTTCAAAACTATTGTTTAGATGTCTGACGTCTTACTGATGCCAAAAATGAATGGTTAAAGTGACTGTTCTATCGAATTTCACAAAAAGCCGTTTATCTCAGAATAAATTTCCAGACGCTGAAACCATGCTGTATTCAACTGCTAATGCTTACATAACTACTAACTCTACAAACTAACTCTTTTAGACAGAGAAAGCACACATTCTATTAGTTCTTTTGAGATATTGTGTGTTCACAAAATCTTAGCAATAAAGAATCCTCGGGTCTTGAAAGATGAGCCAGAATCCTCAAAAAAACCCTCTGGCAGAACCTACCTACAGTAAAAAAAAAAAAGGCTGGCAGTGAATGTGTTAATATGATCGATAATCGATAATTGATCGTTAATTTTCACCGATTATCGATTTTGGAAAATTTTCAAAATGAACATCCCTAGTTAGAACTTAAAATTTACACCTACGTCTTACTAGGTGTAAAGTCCTCCGTAAAATAGCAGTTGGCACGGATTGCAACTTGGCACCATGGCGCATCGTTGTTTTGCGTCCGCAACGTGCTCTCCGTGATCAATTATTACCCTTTGATATTTATGACTCACGCTTTTGTTTCCCACAAGCTGCAGCACTGCATACAAATTAAAATATAACCGCAACAATTTAGCGAGGCAGGATGGTAGTAAATTAGCCTACAATACTGATGAAGAGCTCACAGATAAACGTTAACAGTAATATGAACCTAAACGAACGTTACTCAATAACGTTCTCATTTGATTAGTGTTGATGAAATATGAAAGCACTAATTTGCGGTGGGCAACATGTCCTATTTTCACTCCACTTACTTAAACAACCGTAAATAAACACAGTTTCCACCGTGCTTTTCACTGATTGGTCACAGATACTGTACACGTAATTTTCTGCGACACTATTTTGGCTAGTGTGAGGTTTAAGGACTACTAGTTAAGATGTATCTTACGTCTCCGTGGTGCAACTCAACAAAGACACAACTTTAGTGTCAAACTAACTAGTTTGAACGTAGCAGATAGTGTGGACTTTACACCCTAACTTAAGACAGAACTTACGTTCAGCTGGTGCAACAGGCTGCAGTTCCCTCCAGACACATTCAAGTCAGTTAGAATAGAGAGTTTCTAAAGTATAGGTGATGAGTTTTTGTGGTAAAAGGATCCTGGTACAACTTCCTAGAAAAGCGAGAAAAAACTCACAAGAATCATCAAGCAAGTGGCCAAAATCAGCGGCATCACTCAAACCCGGCTCTCAGACCTCTGCAGCCAAGCAGCACAAAGAAAGGCAGACTCCATCACATCCCCATCACCACTCCTTTCACCACCACTACTTTCTACAAGAACTCTTTCATTCCCACTGCAGTATCTCCTAATACACTCCAATACCCTGCAACTTCAGACACTTTCACTGAGTTGGCAGGTAGGCTATATGTAGGGCCTACAGTACGTGTTCAGAGGCCAGGCTGAGCTGAGCTGAGCTGGGATTTGAACTCATGGCTCTCCAGCTCAGACATGAGGGCCCGTGGGCTTGCAGGCTACAGGTGAAGATGATTCCTCTGTTCTGCAGGCGTCGACATGGAGGGCGTTTAAAGATGCACAAATTAGGGGTACAATGAACTGGCGGAGGGCACTCGAAACTGCTGCAACTGTGCATTGGCATTGGGAGGAAACAGCTAGAGCAGTGTTTCTCAAACTTTTTCAGACCAAGGACCACTTAAACCAAAGAAAAAAACTCGGGGACCACCTAACTCCCAAAACATCCCAAAAAACAATAGGCCTACTACTTCATCTGTAAATTACAAATTACAGGCTAATTAAATGACAAATAGCAGAACAATTAATCAAATGTTTGGCTTCCCACAATTATGAAAACCGATATAAAAAATATATATGTAATTTATTTTAGTTAGTCCATTTACCTTTTTTTTTTTTTTACATTTATTTCCCCTGTTCAGTTCAAATATTTTCAAAGTTCAAAGAAAGTTTTTTCAAGTTCAATGAATGCACAGCACAATGTTGCCAAAGTCAAATCTTTTGCCATCTTCAAGTTGTATTCAGTGATGTTTTTGTGTTCAAATAAATGTTAAATGGCTCTATATTCTGACAGCATTGTCTGTACTCTGTCTCTCTCCTGTAGCCCTGCAGGCCGAGTGGACGTATCTCCGCAACCGTAAGTCTTAAGGCCATGGCACACCAATCAAACATTCTCAAACAAACACCACCAAACACCAACAGACAATTGTCTGTGAATGTTGGCAGATGTTGGAGATTGTTTGAAAGCATGGCACACCGACCAAACATATTCAGCACAACAGTCCCAAACATGTAAAAAAGAAACACCAGAAAAATAGAAACTGCACTGTGTTACAGCACATAGAAGATGGCTCAGACTGACAAAGTTAGTTATACATCTGTCGAGTAATACAATGATACACCCAGTTTATTTATTTTGTAGCGACAGATGGCCATAAACGCCACACTCACGTGACGCTTCTTGAGAGAGAGGTGAGGTAACTGCATCTTTCTGCAGACTTTATCGAGGGACCTTGAAGGCGTCATGTGACAGGCAACGCTAGTTAAAGCCTGGAGGTCCTGCTGATGGCCGCTGCAACAGTGTTTTCTCTGCTATCAACCTGGTTAATCTCGCTATATTCTTCACCACAGCGGGTCATTACCCACTGTGCACTTAATCGTGCACTAGTTCTGCATAAGCACCTGCAGCTCTCTCCTTATTTTACTGACTTTCTCAGTGATCACACGGCTGTTTACATGTGTTTCTGAACGGCTAGCTAGTTATTAGCATAGCTCGCTGTTAGCCGTCATGGATGTTCTCTCTCTCCCTCATTATGTAACCTTGCTGCGCATAACATTACTTATTTGCGGGAGTGCATGGGAGAAGTCTCCCGCTAGTGTTGTTGATGCCCAGTGTGATGGCACATGGTTGGCAGAGAAACGTATGTTTGCTGCGTCGCGTGTAACGTTAATTTAGAGGAGGCTCTGCCTCTGACCAAACTGACCAGACAACCGCATGCATTAGGCGCGCATGCGTGAGCTCCGTTTCCATGGATACGCGACTGAAAACATGGGAAGTTACCAGACAACAGCGAACAGCGAACAACGGCGGATTGAACAAGTCGAATCCTGGCAAACATGACAGAACATCGCCGAACACGAACAGACAAGGACAGACAGCTATGGCACACCAAACGAACATTTGTCTTTGTTCGTGTTTGTTCGTGTTTGTTTGTGTTTGTTTGAGAATGTTCGTTTGGTGTGCCATGGGCTTTAGAGAGTCAGCAGTGGTGGCGTTGGATTCGGGATGAAAAAATACATATAGTCTTTTATAGTCGTGATCTGACCTTGAGTTTCTCAGAAAATGTAAACATTTCTCTGATTGGATAGTGGGAGGTAAAAAAAAAAAGGAAAAAAAATATATATATACTCGCGGACCACTACGGGGCGCCTGCGGACCACTGTTTGAGAAACACTGAGCTAGAGAGCAGCTAGCCTACAAGTCGATACGAAGGGCTTTTAGGGTGTATTCACACCTATCTCGTTTGGAGCAGTTGTTCCGAAACAGAGAGCGTTTTCCCCCTTGATGCGGGTCATTTGGGGGAGTGTGATCACAGCAATCGCACTCGGATGCGGGACAAAACAAGCGGACCGAGATCGCCAAGAAAGGGTGGTCTCGGTCCGCTTTAAACGAACTCTGGTGCGGTTCGTTTGTGGTGAGAACGTGATCCGACCTCGATCCGCCACAACTGCAGGAAACAGTGCGCATTTTTGGATAAACCAGCTGCCGTAGTCAGCTGCGCTGTGCGTAATGGCCTGAAGAACGAGCATTTTTATCGTTTAAAAACAACATCTTCATTCAGATCCTGTTTTGGCGACTTGTGACTTGCATCGATAAACTTTGGGGGATTTTTGGATCATCACATCAGCAGTTTGAACTCAATCAACTTACCTCTGGTCTCCATTCAATAAATGAAAACAAGTCGTGGTAATCAGAGCCAGCCTTCTTTGTGATAAGATTGTCTGGTTCAATCAGACAATCAGACTGATTGCATGTCTTCCTCGAAATGTCTGTAGGCTACTATTAAATTATTTATTAATATTTTATTCCTGACAGGACAGATGTTCATATAGCCTGTGTGTAGGCTAATCCTCTGAAGTCTCCGTGATAGTAATAGCAGATTGAAGTTGCGAGGGTCTTTGATCTTCTATCTCCAAATTCCCGATAGCCTAAATAGGCTAAATACATACATAGGCTTAGGCTACATAGCCTATGATAGAGAATAAAATTCTACATCTCCGCTAAATCTATATAATTATAACAGCTTATCTACCAAATAAATTGAAGCCATGAGTCTAGGAAGATGTATCATAAAAGTATATTTATTACCATACATTCTCTGCAATATTTATATTGTCAGAGGGCTTGAATCTCAATGTACACATGTCTGATCAATGTACAGAGTCAAATATTCAGCAAATGGCCGACAGTCAACATATGCTTTATACTCTAAGGAGAGAGCAGAGAGGAGGAAAGGCAGAGAGGAGGGGGTGATGACTTGACTTGGAGCCTACAGGGCTGCCTGTCTGTATCAGTTGTTATTGGTACACGACGCACTGACCAAGGTCTCAGCAAAAACAGCAGTCCTCTGCTATGGGGCTATGGGTGAGATGTCAGGGTGAGATGTCATGGGCCGGAGCAAAGAGAAGAAATCTCTTGCTTGATAAGCTAGTTATGTGTATGCACAGTGCAAATATGCAATGACTAATAGCATTAATTATGTGTATGCAATTATAACTTATTGATTAGGAAATGGCATGGAACTTATATTTTTCTCCAACAGCCTACATAAATAAATAACTTTCTCCCCCTCTCTCTCTCCCGATCCCTCCCTCTTTCTCTCTCTCTCTCTCTCTCTCCTCGCACGGGGCACGCCCGACGTAGCCTAGCATTCTTATAATCATATAGGAAAATCTCTGGGAATTATTTTTTCCATCCCGAGAGGCTATTAGCCTACCGGAGTGTCTCCTGGCCAATCCAGGAGGCTTGGCAATACTATTTGGACCGTTTGATTTGTGGCTGTGTGAACACAAACGAACCAAGGCACAAATGCAACAATTATATCAATTAAGTACCTGAATCAGAACAAAGCAAACGACCTACAGGTGTGAATAGACCCTTAAAGTCCCTGGAAACCAGAAATATTTCTTTATTATTTAGCATTTTGAGTTCATCACATCACAGGACCCTATGTTAATAAGCCACCAGCCAAATTTGAACGATGATGAACGTCGCAAAGTATATAAATTTAGGTTTGACAGTCTGGCAAAACTCATGAGAAAATCATTATTTTTTAGAGTGTATTTCTCCCGCGGACTGTGTGGGCGTGTCCCATCTACAGCAGGTTTTCCGAGAGAGAGAGAGCGCGAGACAGAGGGGGGAGGGAAACGGAGAAAGAGATCAAGTTACACAGCACTTGCGTGTGTGTGTGTGTGTGTGTGTGTGTGTGTGTGTGTGTGTGTGTGTGAGTGAGAGAGCCACCAGCCTGTGTGTCTCTCGCTCTCTCTCACTAGTCCCGAGAGAGAGAGAGAGAGAGAGAGAGAGAGAGAGAGAGAGAGAGAGAGAGAGAGAGAGAAGCACATGGCCTGAAACCCGACACCTTGCTAATCTCACAAGCATAGCGCTTGGCAGACGGCACACAGAGTGGGAGGGAGACGGACAGCGAGGGAGCGCTGTCACTGGGGGTAAAGAACGGACTTGCCATAGGTGGGTGCGGATTGCGCACGTGTACAAAGGTTATATAGAGCTTATGACGTCATAAGCTCCTGCGTTTTAGCACCTCGCGCACTGCTGTCTTCAATGAGGAAGTACCTTGTAGAATCTTGTAGAAAAGTGTCGATTTTAAGGCTTTGGGTTGAAAGTAATGTATAATAATTTCGGAGGCACAAAATTACTAACATAAGACCCTAAATAACATAGTTAGAACGTTTTTGTGGATTTTGGTTTCCAGGGACTTTAAAGATATACACCAATGGAAATGAATTTTTTTTGATGAAGATTTGGATCGTGCAATAAAGCAGGCCTGCTTGGTACTTTCGGTGGATGGTTGTAAAGATAACAGAGCCTTTTTTTCCGCACTAGACCAGCGTGAGAGTAAGAGAAGTCAGACTCTCTCCTACACTGGTACAGCACCAAACAGAGTCTGGCAAGCAAGACTATGTGACACATTGTGACAGGTAATGTTAAGCTGTTAATTTACTATAATGTCAACTCGATCAGCCATCGTAGCTCAAGTGTGTGTGTGTGTGTGTGTGTGTGTGTGTGTGTGTGTGTGTGTGACAGTGAGTGTGACAGTGAGTGGTCTACCCTTTGCAAAATGCACTCAGTGTCACACTCCATCCTCTCCAACACTACCATAGGCGAGGACATCCTCATCTTCACCGTCAAGGCTCGACCAAGTACTACCAACAAAATATACCCTGGCAACCTGGTACCCATCAAAACGTGTGTGTGAATTTATGACATCACTGATGATGTCATCAGTGGGACAGACAGACAAACAAAAATAGCCCTAGTAGGCATCTCATGCGCTCGATTCCTAGGCTCACCCACTGCGCGGGCTGGCCTGTCCTGCAGCTCGCCGAGCTGGCCTCATGCCACTCACATTCGCCGCGCACGCGCTGCACGGCCTTGCCCGCAGCTCTGCTGCTGTGTGGCCTTGCCTGCCCTATTGGCGCGCGCACAGTGTCTCTCTCTCTCTCTCTCCCTCAGTCTCTCTCCCCTCTCCCTCTCCTCTTCCTCTATCTCCCTCTCCCTCAGTCTCTCTCGTGACGTGTGTCATCAGTGGGATTTATGACATCACTGATGATGTCATCAGTGGGAGGGACAGACAGACCCCCAGCTCCCATTTATATACTGATGATAGATACATAGATAGATAGATAGATAGATAGATAGATAGATAGTCCTATGAATAGGAAACATGCTTTCTATGGCACTTATGATCGGCTATTTGCTAAACTTCTCTCTTCTAGCCGACCTGAAATTAGGCTATTGCTATTCTTGTCAATATGTTGGATGGATAGGAAAATGCTTTCTGTTTGACTGCTATTTGTGGCAGTTCTGTTTTATGTCATCTTACACTGCATGTGTTCCCTTATACGAGTCTGAAGCCCCTGCTAAGCCACTGCGGCGCATTTGCGCTCCAGCTAGACGACTGCTCTTTGGACATATTAAAAAAGACGAAATCCCAGGTTTATGACCTCATACTTCAGATCAGATCAGGTCATATCCCCTCTGGCCAGCCAGGTTTGTGTGTGTGTGTGTGTGTGTGTGTGTGTGTGTGCAGAGATGAGAAAAGTACTGTACACACTTTCCTTACTTCAGTAGAAGTACAGTTAATTGTGTAAAAAAAGGTAAAAGTAGAATTACTGATTCAACTTAATTACTCAAGTAAAAGTACAGGCTCTGAAATGTACTCAAGTATAAAAGCAAAAACATATTTTCTGTGCAAGGCGAATGGAAACTTTGTGTGTTTTTTCTCCACAAAAAAGGTGCACATGTGTGAAATCTGAGAACATGAGATGAGAGAGAGACAAACATGGGTTACGTGGCCTAAGTCAGGCAACAGCCAGAGGAAAGAGTGAAAAGCCCTGAGAAAAACTGTCTCAAGAAGTCTGACCTTGTGGCACAGAGAGTTGGCTTGCTGTCCTGCACTATTGAGGCCTGTTACTTTTGAGGGTGTGGGTTCGACCCTCAGTCAGTTTTGAATGGGGACAGCCAAAGGAAAGAGACAAAAGCGCCCAGAGAACAGCTGTTGAGTGTGCAGTGGCGCTGGTAGTGCGATGGACTTGTCGACCACATAGAGACACGGGAACGTGCACGTGACGAGTTTGATTCCAGCTCCACCGGGTTGAAAGTCAGGCAGCCAGAGGAAAAACAGATAAGCTCTGAGAAAAACCTTCCTTAAACTCCATGACCCAGTAGCTCAGCGAGTTGGTTTGCTCTTTAGCAGTTTGGAGCTTGTGGGTTCGAGCCTCGGTCAGTTTTGAACGGCAACAGCCAGAGGAAAGAGTGAAAAGGCCTGAGAAAACCCATCTTAATCTGATCTTGTTGCACATAGAGTTGGCTTGCTGCCCTGCAGTATTGAGGCCTGAGTTACTTTTGAGGTCGTAGGTTCGAGCCTCAGTCACTTTTGAATGGCAACAGTCAGAGGAAAGAAACAAAAGCACCCAGAGAAGAGTTGCTAGTGTGAAGGGGAGCTGGTGGTGTGAAGGAATAATCGACCACACAGAGACACGGAGGGCAAAGGTTGGCCGGTTCGATTCCCGCTCCACTGCCACTATCTACCTTAAACCTTGATCTGTGACTGTTGAAGTAGGCCTGACATGAAGAGAGGAATATGAGCATGTGTTTTGAAAAAGAAAGTTGCACTTCACAATTAGGAAGTACTTTACCCGGTAAAGTTGACCAGACTTAAAAGCCTGAAAATCTTCAGGAAAGTATCCTGCAGTCTCTTATTTTTTAAGATAATGTTTGCCTTCATTTAGATATAGGACAGTAGGCAGACAGGAAAGGTGGGGAGAGAAGGGATGACATGCAGCAAAGGACCTCGGATTGGATTCGGAGCGAGTCTCCGTGATACGCATGCTACAAGGTGAGCAGTCTGCAGTCTTTGATATGTCACCTAGACCAGATCTTTCCAGGTACTAAATCAGCTGAGATCCAGTAGATCTGGATGCTGATTGATCTGTGTGAGGGCACCAAACAGGTTTCCTCAAGTCAGGGAGTGGATCATGGGTGGGTGTGTGTGTGTGTGTGTGTGTGTGTGTGTGTGTGTGTGTGTGGTGAACACGTCATTGTTCAGAGGGCATAATAAGAAACGCTCTGTTCCCTCTGTGAGCTTCTGTCAGCTGTTTCTACTCTGATGGGTTTGGCTCCAGTTTGGATCTTCTTGTCAGTTTCTCATCTTGCTGCCGATTCCTCTGATCCACGTCCACTGCCAAGCCTATTCCAGCTCCAAGGACCAAATGGAGGGACTGCTGGTTACACTTCAAGCCTTGGCAAGTGGCACACCCATCAACCTCTAAGGACCAGAGGGAGATGTTTCAAGGGTGTAGTTGATGTGCAGATGATTGAATGGCAAATGATGACAACGGTTTAAATAAACAGCAAAGCAGGACAACAATTTAACTAAACAAAGACGTCATCTAACAAATCTCAGTCTCAATCTCAGGAACAAAAACACCAACGCAGTTTTCTCAGCAGACAAAGGGCAAACGGATCTGAGGCCTAATCACAACCTGTTAACTGTTCAGGTACTTAACAGAAGCAGAACTGAAGATTGAGGCAGGCTCAAGCTGAGCTGACGCTTAACCGGTCACACAAGAAGCCTTCTCTTTTCCTCAGTGCCTCGCTCGGCGCGCCTTGAACCCGCCCACAACTCCCACTGACTTCATGCCTGGCAGCTTCACGCTTCACGCGTCACACTTGGAAAATAGGACTGAATCCTGAACGATCGTTTGAGCGTGCGTTGAGCAAGGTACGCGCGCGCGGCTGGTGTGAACGGCTTTGCCTGTTAACAAGGACGCCGAAATGAAACTTGAGGGTTCAGCGTAGGTTGAGCGTTGCTTGGGCGTATGGTGTGAACGGCCTGTAAGGGCTTTTAGAGACTTAACAAAACCTTTTTTCTAGTGGCAAATAAATAAGAAGTTACCCTGGTCCAGCTGTCAAACCACCTGGCCTAATGGACAAGGTGTCTGGTTTTGGATCAGTAGCCTGAGGGTTTGAGTGGTAAAGTTTGTGGTAAACTTTCTAGTTCAGCAATTCCAGAAGTTTCTTTTAGAGCAGCAGGCATGATAACTGTGATTGGTAGTAGTTGTCAGTTTCTAACCACATGTAATCTGTCAACATGCATTTGAATTAATTGCATCCATATCGATAAACAGAGATGGGAAAAGTACACACATTCTTTACTTAAATAGAAGTACAGTTACTTGTACAAAATAAGTATTTCTACCGGCTGTTTCTGTGCAATGCTAATAGAAACTGACGTCATATTAAAAGACTATTAAACTTAAAAGAATAATGTATAAAGACTATACTTTGAATAATAATTTGGGTGATATGGTTTTTCCACAAAAAAGGTGCACATAATGCGTAAAAGCTTGGCGAGACGAGAGACAAACAAACGTTACATCCTATTTGTCTGTCGTGCATTAAAACTAAAGTAACTAGCCTGTTTTGAAAAGGCAAGGAGTAGAAAGTACAGATATTTGTGTTAAATTGAAGGGAGTAAAAGTAAAAAATTGCCAGAAAAAATAAATAGTAAAGCACAGATACCTGAAAATCCTACTCAAGTACAGTAATGAAGTATTTGTACTTTGTACAGTAGTTACTTCCCATCTGTGTGTGTGTGTGTGTGTGTGTGTGTGTGTGTGTGTGTGTGTGTGTGTGTGTGTGTGTGTGTGTGTGTGGGTGCACATGCACATGTTTGTGTGTGTGTGTGCGCGTGTGTGTATGTGTTTGACAGACATGAGGGAAATTCCTGTAAGGACCAGGGTCCACCCCAGCATGGCCCAGTCCCACTGGGAGGTGGTTTCACCGCAGGTCCTTATCTCTAAGAACAGGCTGCTCCTTTCTGCTGTCCCCGCCGAAGCTGACGTTCCTCCAAAACATGGATGACACCCGAGCTCGCCCGCCTGATACGGCAGCGCTCGCCCCTCTGACACGACAACGCCACGAACACCCGCGCTCGCCCGGGTTAAACGCACTCGCTTGAGAAAACCACACGCACTACCCCTACACACCCAGATCATACACATACACGCACAGCATGATCATACACAAACACGCCGTTTCCTTTACGGTAACCTCGAGGTTTCTCTTCCTCATAGCTCCCTGATGTCTCTCAACACTTCCACCTCCGCACACACATTTGCACTTGCTGTAACACTGAAAGCTGGTTTCCTTGGAGACTGTTCTAATCAGAACTAGAAGGAGGAAAAAAGGGCGGCTATGAGATCCATTGTGTGAGAGTCCCACAGCCACCCAGCCAGGCGCTGCACACCTGAGGCATGCTCGCCCTGGGCCCGATCCAGCCAGGCGCTGCACACCTGAGGCATGCTCGCCCTCCGCCCGATCCAGCCAGGCGCTGCACACCTGAGGCATGCTCGCCCTCCGCCCGATCCAGCCAGGCGCTGCACACCTGAGGCATGCTCGCCCTGGGCCCGATCCAGCCAGGCGCTGCACACCTGAGGCATGCTCGCCCTGGGCCCGATCCAGCCAGGCGCTGCACACCTGAGGCATGCTCGCCCTGGGCCCGACCCAGCCAGGCGCTGCACACCTGAGGCATGCTCGCCCTGGGCCCGACCCAGCCAGGCGCTGCACACCTGAGGCATGCTCGCCCTCCGCCCGATCCCGGTCCAAAAAGCCCCACGTGGCTCGCACTGCTTAAGACCCCGATTTATGAATGAGGCACTTACGGACGATTATTCATGTCCTCCAGGGCCTGGATGATTTATGAGCGTGGAAATTAAACCTCCTTTCACAATTGCTTCTCACTATTCTTCATCTCAGATTTTTCTTGTGTTTGTGTGTGTGTGTGTGTGTGTGTAGGTGTGTGTGTGTGTGTAGAAGTTTGCACTTTGCACGTTGTCCAGGAATTACAACGCTAAACGCTTCTTTTGGACGCCGTAGAAACGGACAGTTCTCTGCTCTTTAACCCCTCAATCAATACTAATTAGCGCAGCTTACTCTTTCTCCGGGTACAGTAGTGCTGGAACATGTGCTTTGTGACTCGGGCGTAGGAGTGGAGTTTGTGTTTGAATATTCTTCTTGACAGCCAGATGGGGTGTATATCAAAGGAAGTCATGTAGAACCAAGAAAATAGGGTGGTGGTGATGGTGGGTGGGTGGGGGGAGGAGATGCATTCCTGGTCTGCAATGAGGTGAATTCCGCCGAGCCCAGCTTTGGAAAAACCTCCGTGCAATTTTCAAGCCCTTGTGTTTTGATTATACGTTGTTTACTCAATAAGAGGCCATGTTCTGTACTTCTGAGATGCCAACTGCCAGGGTCCAACAGTACCACTCCTTGTTTAATGAGATTGGGTCGGGCTTAAAGACACAATTTGAGCACTGTACATTCTTTTTGGATTCTTTACAAATTGTAGACATGTACTGTGTGTGTGTGTGTGTGTGTGTGTGTGTGTGTGTGTGTGTTTTTCTTATTTTTTTATGTTTTCGAGTTCTTTCCAGTGGGACATGACAGCTCCTGCCGTCTTCTCGGGCAGTTTATTTTCCCTGGCTGATTAGCTGGAGAGGTTGACACAGACACAGAGGAGAAACACAGACGGTAAGTTGAGCAGGAGAGCCATGGCTCACTGTAGTGCAAAGTGCCCTGGATTATGACGGATTCGTGTAGACCGCTAACATACACAACATTTGCGTTACTCGTTGCTGACGTGGCTTACCCCTTCCTGCTACACAAACTCGATGGCGAATCAGGTTTCTGACTCGTATAGGGCTGGGGAGTAACGTTGACGGGATACCTTTAAAATACAGTAAAAAAACAAAATATGACTAAGTGTGGTCGCAGAGTGAATTTCAGCCCACGAAGACCGACCTCCATATTCCATATCTGATCAGCCCCGTGACGTCAGTTATGATGTATGACGTCAGTCGTCGCCAGTTTCATCCTAGTATATATAGCGAAGATTTTAGCTCACCTCCCTCTCTGGCCGAATCATAGCAGCAGCTGGCATCTCGGCTGTTTGTCCCCACCAACTTCTCGTTTCGCCCCACCCACCTCCCCAGTCCACCACTGATAGAGAATGGAATTTTAACCACTCTTCATCCGCTAAATGTATATGTAACAGCTGATATAGCCTAAACCAAATGAATCGAAACCAGGAGTCCAGGAAGATGTCTTTATGAAAGTATATTTATTACCATAACATTCTCTGTCAATATGTATTGTCAGAGGACTGAATCTCAATGTACACATTCTGATACGTTATACAGAGTCAAATATTCAGTGATGACTGACAGTTTGACATATGCTTTATACTCAGAGAGAGGAGGAAAGGCAGAGAGGAGGGGGGATGAACTTTGGAAATGTGTGTGCGTCGTGCATTCTGACAGGGAAACTGTTATCAGTTGTTATGGGACGCCATGCACTGTCCCAAGGCTTCAGCAAAAGGAGAGAAGTCCTCAATGCCACGGCCCACGGGTGAATCTATATGTGTCAGATGTCATGTCATGTTAACTTATAGCATTAATTATGCATGTGCAAATATAGCTTATTGATTAGGAAATGCCAATGGAACTTATATTTGTCTCCAACAACCACCAACGAGTCTTGAGTCGGGATTCTCTATCCTAGCTAAACAGATGCCCCCTCCCACCACAAGAGGGGCGTCATCTTACAATGGAGTCATACGCCAAAGTAGCTGCCGTGCCATGCCATTTGTTGAACTTGTTGAATAAAGCCGCTTGTTAATTCTTACCAACTGGTCACTCGTGGTTGAACTGCATTCCAATTACAGTTACAGTTTAGATGTGTGGTATTCTGAATACAGTTGCTGTCTTAAAGTATAGATTACTTGAAGAGATCACTCGATTTGTTTGTTTTGTTTTCTTGCTCTAAAATTCATAGGAGGCATTTCCCATAAACAGATTAAAACAAAATGTGCAACGATTTGTGTGTGCGCAGCGCACCTGCCACACAGCCATGACACTCAAATGTGTTTCTGACATGGAAATAACACATTTGACTGACAAACAGTGCATCGCGCCCGCATTGAGCTCGCGTTTGCATACCTTCAGAGTGATCCAGGACAATGGGCTCAGCAAGACGATTTTGAAGTCATTGCAAAAGTAATCCAAAGTACATTTACTTAAAGGAACACTCCGCCCATTTTCAACCAGCTTTGTATCATTAGAACATCAGTAGTATAGTAGTCAGAAAACTGTAAACTGTTTTGAAGTCTGTCATTTAATTTGACAGTTATTGAGTGTTAAAGTGTGGACCAGTGACTCATTCACTCAAATCAACTCTCAATAACTGTCAAACTAGATGAATGACTTCAAAACCGTTTACAGTTTGAGAGTTGATTTGAGTTAATGAGTTATTCATTTGAGTTAGTGTGGACCAGTGATGTCACTGGTCCACACTTTAACACTCAATAACTGTCAAATTAAATGACAGACTTCAAAACAGTTTACAGTTTTCTGATATACTACTGATGTTCTAATGATACAAAGCTGGTTGAAAATGGGCAGAGTGGTCCTTTAACTTGAGTAATCTAATGGAATACATTACAAATTACATTTTAGGGCATGTATTCAGTATTCTGTAGGGAAATAGGCTACGTTGTAACGGTAACCCTCCCAACATGGCTCCTCTCTTGCTTTCTCTTCTCTCCCTTCTCTTCTGTGTGTGTGTCTGTGTGCGTGTGTGTCTGTGTGTGTCTGTGTGTGTGTGTGTCTGTGTGTGTGTCTGTGTGTGTGCGTGTGTGTGTGTGCGTGTGTGTGTGGCGGGATCAGTGGAATCAGACACCATCACTATTATTAATGTCTTAGACAGACCCTGGTGCCCTCTGTTTCGTCTATACGACCGCCGCGGAACCACGTCGACCGCAGTCATTAGCGTTCGCATGCTCGCACGCTGAGCCTCAGCCTCCAAAGGGCTTTAGAGGGCAATCCAAATAGGAACCGACGCGGCGACAACCATTCAGTCGGACGACGGAGCGTAACGGGGGTTCCTTTGCTGTGGCTTCGGGGCATGCGAGCTGGGATTGGGTGCGGGCAGGGCAGGGCACAGTGTGGCGGAAAGAACGCGGGGATGGGGTGGGCTGGTGATAATGCAGAACGGATGCCACGGCGGGGGGGGGGGGGGGGGGGACTGCTTTCGCTCCCCGGGGCAAACTGATGAGCCCCAGATGGAGGGGCAGCTGCTTTGGGTTTCGGGGGCCGAGGGAGGCGGGCGTCGCTGAGGGGGGAGGCTGTGTGTATGTTTTGGGGAGCCCTGCATGCAGGTCAAGGGGGCAGCGCTGCGTGAAGGTGTGGACTCGAGGCAATAACTTCACATTCACCGTTCCGCCGTTCGCCCTCCCGCAGATACCTGCTCGCTATAGTCAGGCAGGAGGGGGCGAGTTATTGATAGGCAGATGCCGCTCGCTAGTCGACCAGGAGGGGGCGAGCTATAGAGACCCTGCATGAAATAGGCCACGCCCATCATGGGGGAAAGCTCTCCATTCATTTCCACACACCAGCGTCATTTTCCTTGAATGAAACATAGCTAAAAGCTGTTGTGTGGTGGGGCTGCGCAGACAACAAATGTAAAAAATCGGCAATTAAAGTTTTTTTGTACTCCTGAGCAAAACAAGGAAGCCATTGAGAATTGGCGAGAAGAAAAATGTGGATCTAGCTGTCAATGAAGTAAGTTGGAGTGTTCATCTTCCGTATATATGATCTTTGTGTGCAACACGTGACGTGACATAGGAGAACGGCAGGATTGGGGTGGAGTTTTTGTTTTCCCCCGTCTTGGGCGTGGTTTCTGAATGATGACGCGCTCCGCAGTGTCTCTATTGTTAGGCAGATACCGCTCGCTAGTCTACCAGGAGGGGGCGAGCTATTGTTAGGCAGGAGGGCTCTCGAGGTGCTGCGGAGGAGCAGACCTTGTTAAGTGAGTCAAATCCTCCATCTGTCATTTTTGTCTTACCAGACGAGTCATTAACTCTCACACACACACACAAACTCATGCGCGCACACACACACACACACGCACACTCATGCACGCACGCAGACACACACACACACACACACACACATGCATGCACGTGCACACACACACACTCATGCACGCGCGCACACACACACTCATGCACGCACGCGCACACACACACGCATACATGCGCACACGCGCACACAGTACACACACACACACACACACGGCCTCATTGAGCCACCTCCTGTGGATAATGAGTTGGGAAGCATGCAGCATAATAGGCTGCCCAACGTCAATTATGACGTCATAAAAAGATAAAGTCACACCCAGGGGTTGTGAAGTAAGCAGTGCAGCTTCCACACACACTAGGCTATAGGTACGTAAGCAACGGCAGGCCCAATACACCACTGAGCTTAGCCACACAGAGCACAAAGTCACACTGCTTCCAATGGTGCTAACCGTGTTGAAATCCATTGCTCGGTGGCGGACGGAGGTAGATGTGTAGAATGCGTTCTCAAATTGAGCAAGCTAATCGGCTAATCCGATTTGTTGTGTGTGGCGCTGAACTGCTCTCTCTTGCTCGCTTGTGGAGCCGGGGGGGGGAGGGGCTTAGGCTACAGTACACCGGGGGAGGGGCTTAGGCTAGAACGGACGGACACACATGTCACTGGTAGAAGCGGCTGCACTGCTTTAAAGAAATCGCTCGTGCTCCTCTTTGAAGGCGCGCTCCGTTCTCCCAGCCCACTGATTGGGCCGACACTGATCCAGGCAGAGTCGCTCATTAATTCCGGCGATCGCCCCCAATTGGCCGGGATGTTGGAGCTTATTAGACGTTCCCGTGTCTTCTTTTTCCTCTCATCGTTCCCATCAGGCCCACATCGCTCCGCCAAACCTCCGTGTACACTTTGGTGGATCATTATTTGTCATCCGTACAACCACAGTGCACAGCTGCGTACACTGTGGCTTTTCTGCCCGACCGACAGAGACAACACAAACAAACGGGGGGCTAAGAGAAAGCAAATGTGAGTATCAAAGCGTGGCATGGGAAACGGCAGACGTGCATAATACCACCCCGCCCCACACAAGCCCCTCCCCCCCGCCCGCCGCTGTTTCCCATAGACCACCGCTGCATGCTAATCAAGAGAGGGGCTGAAATAACGACACGGCCCAACATGGGGAAGTGGATGCGACATTAAGCCCGTAGCAATGCACCGCATCATTGTAAATACAGATCAAACAAACAAGAGTAATGACTGAAAATAAACTGCACGTCTTTGGGGGGGCGGGGGAAAAAACACACACACACAAACTCTACCCGCAGACTAATTTGATGTATTCAACACCAGTCCGCTCAGCTATCCAGTCTCCTCCCTCCGGTCTGATCTGGACGGGCTTTCTGGAACACCGAGATGCAAATTCGAGCCATTTGTGAATATCAATAACATCTGGCCGGCATCCCGAGGAGAGAGGTTGGATGTCTTGAGGCCATGCCAGTCACCGCTAAGCCCCTCTGAATAAAGATCAGAGCGCCACTTCCTCTCCTCCCCACACTTCCTCTCCACCCCACACTTCCTCTGAATAAAGATGTCGAACACAGAGCGCCACTTCCTCTCCTCCCCACACTTCCTCTGAATAAAGATCTCTAACACACCACTTCCTCTCCTCCCCACACTTCCTCTCCTCCCCACACTTCCTCTCCTCCCCACACTTCTTCTCCTCCCCACACTTCCTCTCCTCCCCACACTTCCTCTGAATAAAGATCTCTAACACACCACTTCCTCTCCTCCCCACACTTCCTCTCCTCCCCACACTTCCTCTCCTCCCCACACTTCAGCACTAATTGAGATGGAGCGTGGCCCCTGTGCCTTCTCGCCCCAAAACAAATCCAAGCTAATTGAACATGGACGGCACCTGGTGACCAGCAGGTGTGAGTGTGTGTGTGTGTCACTGCCTGTCTGTCTCCGGGCCCGTCTGGGCAGTACTAGGACCGTTTGACTGCGATTCAAATGGTGCTCTTCCTACTTTGTCTGAATAGTGGGTGTAATTGAATAGTGGGTGTAATTGAATAGTGGGTGTATTTGTTTGCGGCGTTACATCCGGCCACATCCGTTTCCGCCGCTGACGGCCGCTGACGGCCGAGGGTCAGCTGCTCCAAAGCATGAAAGAAAAGCCATTATTCAATGATCTGCTTTAATAAAAGGGGATGAAAGAGCCATTTGAATGTGCTAAATGCCAGTGGTCACAGGCGTGCTCATGGAATTAACCTTTTGCTATTGTCCAATTAAATGCTCACAAAGAAAGGCGCCTGAATAATTAATGACGTGCGCTATAAATTCAAAATGACTGCCCAGAGGGAGAATTGAGACTTGTTAATTCCCCCGTTTACTCATTTGCAGCTTACATGCATTTTGTTTCCGTTTGTGTGACTTTGACATATAGAGTCCATTTTGTTTCCGTTTGTGTGACTTTGACATATAGAGTGCACGCATCACGGCGTTAAGAGACGAGCTTCAAAGAGCCTTACAATAAACAGGCGCTACTGCACACGGCGGGCGGGTTACCTACCCCTGAACGCCGCACATCTGGACACATCTGTCTCAACTTAGATCCCAAGTCAAGTGGAGCAGCTTGTTAACTTGCTCCAGATATTGGATAGCAAAGCCCCTCCCCCCCTCCCCGCCATCAAAGATATGGCAATTCGCTGACAAAAGACGATGATAAAAGCAAGCGTCCTCTCATCTGGAAACTATCCCTCTGCTGCGCCGCCCCTCTTCCTCCCCTCCTCCTCCTCCTCTCCTCTCCTCTCCTCCTCCTCCCCTCCTCTCCTCCTCTACCCCTCTCCTCTCCTCCTCCTCCTCTCCTCCTTTTCCCCCTCTCCTCCCCTCCCCTCCCCCTCTCCTCCTCCTCTCCTCCTCCTCTCCCCTCCTCTCCTCCTCTACCCCTCTCCTCTCCTCCTCCTCCTCTCCTCCTCCTCCCCCTCTCCTCCCCTCCCCTCCCCCTCTCCTCCTCCTCTCCTCCTCCTCCTCTACCCCTCTCCTCTCCTCCTCCTCTCCTCCTCTAGCCCTCTCCTCTCCTCCTCCTCTCCTCCCCCGCTCACATGCGTTGTTTGCTGAGCATCAATTACACGCGCGTGCCCCCGCGCTCTGTTTGAAATGAACGAGAGCCAAGATTCCACTTTGCTCCTATGGCCGAGGCCCAATGTGTGATAGGCTCCAGTGATAACAGCGAGGAGCAGATATGTGTGTTATGTATCTCCTGGAGTGTGTTTTTTTTTGCATTCGTTTAACTGATTGATTCGGAGAGATTGCACCATATTATGTGTAGAAGGTCCTTCTTCATCCTCAGGTTTGCCAAACCTGTGTATCTCAAGTTCAGCAAAGTATGGTGAGATGTGGATGCTGTTTTCACAGCAGTACATCACTTACTGAGGATTTAGTTTGTTATTCCTCCATGTAAAAGCAGTCAATTCTAATACATGCATTGCAATGGAGTCGTCACAGAAAGATGGCCGTGTTGAGGGGGAGGTGTACACCGAAGATGATGGATATGCTCGAATCCCACGATCGACTGGGGAAGTCTGGCCTGCATCAGTAACGCTCGGCTCTACCAGCTGCCGACGTGCCCATTAGCAAGGCAGAGTACAACAGTAGATGTAATATGTGGTTCGCAGTACTCAGGGGTGTGTGGATACATGTAACTGTATGAACTGTGTACTTCAGCGGGAGTTGTTTCAAAAGATTCAACCGCTCTTAAATAAGTTTGAAGAAAGACCATTTTGACTGTTGCAATTCCACTGATTTTGGAAGGCTGACATCAATATTTTTGGTGATCACTGCCGGAAGACTTCAGGCACTCATACTGTACATGGAGCAGGCGGGTACTTGAGCTTAGATTAAAAAGCTTGATTCTCTCGTGGCTTGGTTGATGGTTTCAACCCTTCAACCCTGATGAAGACGTAAAGTTTAGGTCTTCATCAGGGTTGGAATGAGGAAAAGACAGTCAAACAGGCACTTTGTAAACTTGGTTGAGGGTGTCACCCAATCCAAGTTGATGAGTGAATAGAGCGCAATGGATCACAATGAGAGGACACGCCTCCCCAATCACTCAAAACAGGGACCATGTATAGAAAAATAAATGAATGAATGAATGAATGAATGAATGAATAAATACATAAATAAAGTAAATAAATAAATGAATAAGTAAATAAGTACGGTAAATAAATAAAATAAAATAAAATATATATAAATAAAAAAATAAAAAAATAAAATAAAATAAAATAAAGAATATAACAACTAAACTAACCAAGCAAAT